>NW_008794965.1:1647315-1673698 GCF_000699145.1 Aptenodytes forsteri | reverse complement strand
CAACAACTAAAACATCGGTGTGTTATCAACATTGTTCTTGTCCTAAATCCAAAACACAGCACTGTACCAGCTACTAGGAAGGAAATTAACTCTATCCCTGCCGAAACCAGGACACCCTTGTAAATATCCATCCCTTGAAACAACGAACTGGCAGTCTCTGTTTTCGCGAGACCAAAATCAGGGATGACATTTTTAAGTTATGATACAGGCACGCTTGCTCGACAGCTATTTCCAGACAACTTGAACTGTATGAACATACAGGATTGCATTTTCTGAAATGTAAGAATTGCAGCTCTACTGAGTTGTTGATTTGTGGGGTACAGTGCACAGCGTGCTTTAAGGATTTTCTTCTGCCACCCCCTGAATTTCCAGAAAATAAATGAACACAGGTTTTCATGCTAGGGAAGTGAAGGAAGTTTCTCAAAGTGAATCCTGAAGACAAGGTATCACCCCATAGCTGTTCAGTTCATAGGGAGAGATGTCCTTGAGAAAGACTGAAGTTTTTTGTTCCTTGTAGGTATCCAAAGGAGCAACAAGCTATTCTTGTCCAGAATGTTTTTCTCACTGGTGGAAATACAATGTACCCTGGGCTGAAAGCCAGAGTCCAGAAGGAACTCCTCGAAATGAGGCCGTTCCAGTCGTCTTTTCAGGTACATGTATTGACATGATGGTTCCGTGAACAGTTCGTTCATCAATGCTCAAAAGTAATGCAGGCTGGGAGAGGTACAGAGCGGGGGTACTTGGAGCATGGGAATGGAGAGTGGTTTATAAGACACTGAAAACAGCTGTTTTGACCTGAGAAAATGAAGGTTAAGCAAAGATACCGTTGCTCTAAGACATTAGGGAGAGTAGGGTAGATGCCTTGGAAAAAGAAAACCTGCTTCAGCTAAAGGACCATGCACACACAAGCATGTTGGGCTGGAAATTCGCAGATTGATTTCTTAGGATTGGGACAGTTACTATCTGAACAAGCAACCTGTGTTAGGAGTAGTTGCTGGGAAAAACTGTGCTCACTTCAAAACTAAGTTACATGTTCAATTTGTTACATGTAATGACTGTCTGGGATAGCAGCAAAAGAGATTCAGTGAGTATCTTACAAACCTGTGGTCCCTTGCTACGTTTTTAGTAACAAGCACAGCACAAGCTGGGCAAGTCCCAGTGCTTGCCATGCGTTTTGTAAGGAGACTTGCAAGACTCTCCCTTGCTGTTCTGAAACCACCTTGTGTTCTCAAATCTACTAACTTCTTGAACAGAAAATCAGGTTATAAACTGGGGAGAGGAAAAAAAATCAGTGCAAATATAATCTTGTGATTCCACAACCCTTGTTTTGTACAGTTATTGCACGTAGCTTGAGCCAGGTGTGACTGACAAACTTAGTTACAGCCATATACTTGGTAGTTTTAGGAAGGATATTGCTTGCTAAGTTTTGAGTGTGTAACTTGTGTCTATAGGAAGAAAACGCGCACGTTTTCTTCTGCTTTTAATGTCGCTGCTTGTGACTGAATAAGAGCTTCCTTCTTCCCATTAAAATATGGCCTGTAGTGTGGTCCTAACAGAAATCTGTCACATCACAGATACCGCACATGGGATTTACGCAGTGTCTAGTCTAGCAAGCCCATAGCTGAACCAGGAAAGCAGTTCATGCTACAGTAATAGGAATAATTTAAATGGAAGTATGAATCTACACCAGTGGAAAGAGTACGTGTGGTCCTTTCCCACATACAGCGATTTCTTAGCCTGCGGTATTCCTCCCTGCTACTTCAAGCAGGGAGGAAGTTTTGCTGGAGCGCTTGATACTTGTTTTGCAGTACCACCAACTCTTCCAGCATTGGCTTCCAGCTGTGAGGGCTGTTGGTTGTGAATGTGATACACCCAGGTGCTTTCTCAACCTGTAGAAACACAGTAGGCTCATGGAGAATTGATCTCAAGGTGAAAACACACTTCAAACCCATTCCTAACATTACTGTTCCCCAGAGGCACTGAATAATCAGCTCAAACTTGGGAAATTCAGTGGGTTTTGTCATATACTACTGTAATCAGGGTAAAAAGGGCTTTTCTCTCCTGTGTTGAATTGACGTCCTTGTTCTGTTTTCGTTCCATCCAGGTTCACCTTGCTTCCAGTCCTGTTTTAGATGCCTGGTATGGGGCTAGGGATTGGGCAGTGGAATACATGACCCGTGAGGAAGGCTGGATAACCAGAAAAGACTATGAAGAAAAAGGGGGAGAATACCTCAAGGAACACTGTGCTTCAAATGTCTATGTACCCATTCGCCTTCCAAAGCAGGCCCCACGGACAACAGAGGCATTAGCACCTAGCAGAGTGCTGACATCCAGCACAGGCAATCCTTGTGAGCAGGCGTAGCACCGCGCCTTCGTCACAGACCCTCGGATGGAGATAATAGTGCAGAGAAAAGAAGAGTTACTGGGCTGCAGTATGAGCTGTGCATGGAGTGCAGGCTTCAGCCTAGCCTTGCTGGCTGCTCAGAGAGCACTAAGCATCTCATCCAGTCACTTGAACGAGGAGGACAAGCCATGGTGGGGCGTCAGCTGGAATGGTCGTAGCACTTGCAACGCTTAGTGCTGCTCATGCATAGCACGGGAGTATGCATCAGCAAGGAGGAGCACAACAGAAGTGCGTTCCAGAGAAAAATACCATCTTACAAAGCGTCATAGTGAGACTCAGGGGTTTTTGAGAGTATATGTTTTACAGCTTTTTTTTATTTAATTAAAATGTACTGGTTTTATACGGCTTTTATTGCATGATCCAGAGGCTGGGCTTGTACCAAGCGAGTCAGGCCAGCAGGCGTCCCCCTCGCTCGTCGCCACGAGCATTTGTCAGGGCGTGTTGGTCAGGACGCATCGTGCTGCTGGCGGCGGGAGGGGCTGATCTGTGTCTTTCCTCCTGAGGCCTCCTGCACTCGTGTCTTGTTCGATTTCATTCCTGTTACACACTTTCTGCTAAATCACTGCCGAATAAGTGGTGGGATTTCAGATACTTTCTTGCTTCATTTGTGTCAATAACATTGATGTCTTGGTTCGAAACTGGACACCTGGTCACATAACTGGTCACATAAAGCACTGTCCAGCTATAAAGACAGAACCCTCCATAAAGCGCGGTCCAGAAGGGCTGCCAAACCTTGTGCGGTCCTTAAGGGGTTTTACAAGAGTGGTGGCTGAGCAAGGCAGCTCTTGACTGATGGGATGTTTTTATCAAGTTGTTTTAGCAATAAAGCAAACTTTTTGCTTTACCGCTAACTTACGTGTTTCAGTGGTTTGACCTCTTTAAAGAGTACAGCAATAAGGATGTATTTGATTGGTTGTACCCTGCTGAAAAATGCAGGTTTGCAGCCAGGCCCCTGTCATGCTGCACAACATACTGTAGCTTAAATTTGACTGGGGATTCAGTTGTCGCACTGAACAACTTGCTATTGCTTTCCCAAAAGAATAATCAATACTAAATGCTGAACTGAAACCTAAGCAGACTCCATCACTTTGGCAAAAGCTGTAAACTATGAGGCTGGAAAAGGTAAGGCTATGGGGAAAATATCCAGACCATAACTGGTATAAAGACAGTGAAGAGGCGGTGGCTTACTGTCCCCAAGGGCTGCAGAGCATCAAGATAAGTTGTCATCTGGCAGAGTCAAAACAAAGGACACAAGGTGCTCGTTGGTGTTGAAGTAAGGAGTTTGTTGCCACAGGATGCGATACACACATTTCTGGATTCGAAAAGTATTTTTCAGATCTACGATTTAAAAAAAGAACCTGCTATCACACACGGAGGTCTCACCTGTGTGTAGGAAGTCCTGCAGTCGCGTATTCCTCGGCGAGCGTATGAGAGAAGTGGTGTTACGGACCTGTTCTCTTACACAGTTCCTGCGGCACCCAGCACTGGTCGCTCCCAGGTGGGATACAGGTCTTGGTGGTCCTTTGGCGTGGTCCTAACAGGCTTGTTGGGCAGGGGGAGGAGGAGGAGAAGGGAGCTTGCTGCCTTCAGGTAGCCTCAGGTTTGGACTATTGATCCTATCCCTAGCTGCCTGGAGGCATACTAATTTTCAGGACCATTAAGGCAATTCTATGGGCAGTAAAGAATGTGGAAAAACGTGCTCTGCTGAAACACGGCAAAGTTACACCCCAGCAGTGTCTTTTCTGATCTCCGTTCAGATCAGTGGCCTGGAGTAGAGTCTATGATGTGCCATTGCTATTTGACCCCTTTCTGACGCATCTTTAGCTGTAATGGCAGAGTGGCTACTCAAGATACAGAAATCTGTTCTGATACTGGGTGTGGGATGCTAAATACATAAGAGGGTGTTGTGCATAAAACTGTTCTGGAATGAGGGCCTAAAAGGGTATCCGTAGCAGATGGTTATATTACTATTAAATGTTTGGCCAAATTGTGCCAACCACTTCACTTGCATTAATTCAAAGCAGAGCTGTCTAATTCTGTACAGAGATGCCAGATCAGCTGCTTAAGCAGCTTCAAGGAAGCATAATTTTATAATCTCCTAAATGTTAGCTGTTAATTTGTTACTTTAGCCCCACAATAGCTGGAGTAACTAATGAACTTGGACAACGTGATCACAGTCACAGGCTGTCCTGAATGTGCTGGTGGGCATTCAGTTGCTTGGAGTAGCACCATGAAAAGCGTGAACATTGCAAAATGGGATTAATTTTACCCATTTAAGTTCAGTTCCCCCATACGATTTGCTGTGGCGCTACGTGAGCATTGCTGCTGGCAGGAGAAAAATGGAAGGAGTGCGTGGTGCCGAGGGCAGGAGGACACAACGGCGTTATTTTTGACAGTAGCGTTGGTCGGAGTCCTTGTGGAGCTCCACCATTGTGACACTTGTGGCAAGGTTTTCTCATACCCACGTGCAGAATTTGGTGGTTTTCCATATAAGTGGCACAGGGCTCACCAAACCCAGAAGGGACTTGGACTATTTCTTCTGTGCATTGGCTTATGCCACCTGAGAGGGGAGCAGGCCAATAAGGCACCTGCTTGGCTCCTTTTTAACGGGACTTCTGGTTGTGTGAGGAGCAGTAGGAGGAATTGTTACAAGGAGAAAACTGTTGACTGAAAAAAAGATCATTCTGGGGACAGGAAACTTGAACTGACGCTGTGAGGGCCTTTGCCAGGCGATCGCAGGGCTGCTGTTGAGTGAGCTGCTGTGCAAGCAGCCTCAAAGTCTGTAGTGTGTTTATCCTGGAAGGTGTCCTGCGAGCTGACAAAGTACAATTGCCGGCTCAAAGATGGTGAAGTGGTTCCCATTTGGTCCTCAGTATATTAAGTTAAAAGCAACCTGTAACCTTATTATACAATTCAGTTACCACCTGATTCAGGTCAAAGAATACAAAAGTACAAGTTGCAATTTAACAGGCGTGGGAGCTTGGTCTATTTAATCTAAAAGAGAGCTCAAACTGGGTTCCCCCTTTCGCAGGGTCCCTAAGACCTGCTCCGAGTGGAAACGCCACGTCAGTGAGAAGCCCTGGAGACTAAACATAGATCACGTGCTTAATGTCCCAGATTTCCGTTTGAGCTGCGTACGAGCCTTGCTTTTGGTCTTCAAGGCTTCTTACGTTTCCTGTGCCATAGCGACTTCAAACACGAACCGTTCTTTGCTAAATCTCCGCTAGGACACCAAGATTAGAACTCTTTGCTCCAGTTATTAATCTCCAAAATACTTAATGTGCTGTGTAAGACAGCATTTCAGAAGAAAGAGAAGACGCCCGTGAACTGTCACTTGAAATTTAGGATTATCCCTCCAGAGACAGCCTGCAATGATCCTCTAGCAGCCAGTCATAAACCAGAAGTTTTGAAGCTTGTGTGGGATGGGCAGGGGAGGGGAGAGTGCTGTAATGGATTTAACATCATCCCCAAAGTCATATGGTGGGATTTCCACCCCGGTTCGATGTCAGGCACAGAGCAGCTGTGCTGATTCCCATTGCTCACTCCTACTGCTTCGTGCGGATAGCGAGCCACTCCCTGAGCATCAGCTTCAAGAAAACGTCTCAGTTTTAAATGGCTCAAACCCCCAGCATGGTTTTCCGAGAGTTCTTCAGGTTTCTTTCGCTCCCTCTTTTCAGGTACTCGGTTTCCTATATTTAGTTGACAAACACCTTTCCCCCCCTCTTGTTCATCACAGGAGCCCAGCCCCACCTCTTAGGGCGGCAAAGCGCCATAGTTTCAAGTTTTTTGGTTTGTTTTTTTTTAATTTTTTAATTGTATTGATTTTTTACAGCCTTAGGGAATCTTTTTTCCTCTTTGAGCAGTGGGCTTGGTTTCCATTTCCTAATGCAACAGGGACCATGATGAGAGTACTACACTGAGAGCCAGGAGACCTGGGTCCATTTTCGTGTCTGTTTACTCACGACAAGCCATGGCTGTTTGCTCTGGCCTCAGTTCTGTGCCTCAGCATCTGTAACAGCAAAGCTAACCTGAGGATGGTGCTAGCAGAGAGTTTCACAGCGTGCGTAATTACTGTAGAAGAGAGTAAAGGTGGTGGGAAGGCTGGAAAGGGGTTTCTGGGAAAGGAGGGGAGGTCAAATAAAATCATGGAGAATAGGTCCTTCTATGCTTAATGCACAATGGGCCGAGTGGAAGGTCTTCAAACCACTCACTGCCTGAAGCTGGAAGAAGCATATAGTATGGTAAGAATCACTCCACGTAGGTATGCTTTTATCCTTAAGCAATTGCTATTGACGACTGTCAGATAAAATATGAAGCAAGCTGGATTTATGGTCTGACTCAGAAGCTTTTATGCTCTTAAAATTCCTGGGTTTAGGCAGGACAGTGGTTTTTGAGCTTTTTATTTATTTCAGGACTGAGGTGAAGTATGAAGAAGCTTCTCCCTTCATCTGTCAGGAAGTAAATGTGCTGTGCTGATGGCGAAAGCATCTTTTACGTTGGCAGTGAGATTCCGTGAAGGCATCCAGGTTCCTGCACTTCCAGTAGCCATAGTCAGGTGGTTAATATCAAGAAGATGCTCGTCCCCAGGGAAGCTCGGTGCACTGCTCTTGGCAGGTCTGTCTGGACAAATGAGCTTTACAACATGCAAGGAAAAAGTGTGGCTTTATTCAAACCTATGTCAAATGTATTCCCGAGGAGAGAAACCTTTGGAAAGCATCTAAGCTCCTCATGTTTGAACTACTTGGGAACATGGTGGACGATAAAGTCTTGGATAGCAGGAAAGCCACAGTGCATTGGGTGCCTTCCTTAGATGAAGGGCAAGGGTGCGTGGTGGACCTCTGGGTGGGAGAAGTTTTGAGGGGTGACGGCAACCTGCAGCCCCAAAAGCCTCATGGCTGCTGCGGTGGCACATGGAGGTGGCACATGGGGCTGCTGTGTAGGCACTTTCCTGAGTGCCCTGATGCTCAGGAGGGGTGGGAGGCTGTTGGCTGCAGCTGAGGCTGATTTTCCTCCTCTTCTCTCTAAATTATCACCCTGTTTCTGCACCTCTTCCTGGGGTATCCTCCATGCTCCTAAACGGCTCCATATGCCCAGTGGGAAAACTGTCCTGCACGAGCATGGGAGGCTGGGGACTCGCTGCCTTGTCTGAGGCTTGTTTGGAGGCGAGTTCGAGTCTGTGCAAGCAGTTTTTGGGTAGTCTTATCTTTCCACTAAAGATTTTGATGTGGAGATTTTGTCCTTCAGGGTGTTCTCACTCGCTTCAAAGGAGAATGGTAATAAATAAGAAAAACTAGCCTGCCTCGCTGACACTTGTTTCTGCGTTTGAACGGCAGCCCAACCGCATCCAAATAAGAAACAGTCCTGTTGGTCTGGTCTTCCTGCTCTGCTTTGAGGGCTAGCAGGGACTTTCACAGGGCTCCTTCACACAATTTTAGAAATAATTTATGTCGCCGCTAGAATGACCAGAAACCCCTGGGGCACATGGGCCCCTGTTCCTTGGGGGTGGCCTCCCCTGTCACCCTTCTCACCTTGAGCTGCCTTCCAGCGTTTCCTGCTACGCTTAGATAAATCCACCTGGTTTAGAAGCCATCAACTAATACGCTGTCAGCGCTCCAGAGGCAAAGTGCCTTAAAAAGGTCCAAAACTGTTTTCTTAGATGTATCCACAATGATGTGCCCCTGGGATCCCACCATGGATTCTTGCCGTGCATCAGGAGGGTTGTCACAAGGTAGGTGCCATCTGCTAGTGCTGGGTTTGAGCTATTAGTAAGCTGCTTGCATAGCACCTTGCATAGCTTGTCTAGTATTAGGAAAAGCACCTCTGATTTCTGAATGGGGCAGGGTTGGGGTTTTTTTGGCATCCTTAAACTTAGTTTTGTGTCCCTTGGGTTAAGCGTGTGCATTAGCGTGATGCTCCTGGCTGGCACTGGGAAATACATTTCAAACACTGATCCTTAGATCACCTTTTTTTTTTTCCCCCCCCACACACTACAGCTTGGTTAAAATATACCCCACTCCTCCTCTCGCCCCAGATTCCTGCCACATACCTGGCATTCCTTCATCCTTAATGACATGAAGGAGTGGGGGATTTCACCCTCCTGGAATTTTAGAGGAATACTAAGTGGATTTCTCATGAAAAGCGTCATTTAGGATACAAATCTCCCCGAAAGATAGTCCCTGCATGGCAAACCTTGCTTTTGCTGCTAATGGCGAACAGAGTTTTTAGTTCCTTGTTCAATAGCTACTTTCTGCTTGGGCCTTGTTGTAAGCATTGCCGTTGATGGAGGCCACGTTGGAGCAAACTCCTGGTGTTGTGGATGAAGCAGAGGAGACTCACGTCCTTGCAAAGGTAGGCAGGGACACCAGTGCAACTCCTGGGCTATTTGCACTTGTTTTACTAGTCGCTGCAATCTGGCCAAATTCTCCATACAGTGAAGGCAACGTAAAGGTTGTGAAGTCAAAATAGCCTTGTTCCAGGCTTAGTCATTAATTTACTCAAATATAAAGCTGTGTTGGATCAAAGGTTCCTCCAGCCTGGTCCAGTCAGTGACCTCCAGGAGATGTCGAGGGAGGAGTATAGGAATAGGAGCAGTAGCGATATGTGTGTAAAACAGGAAGAAGATTGTAAATAATTACAGCTGGTTAATACTACGTAGCCAGGGAGGCATGCAAATTCAGTGCTCCTGGAGTCTGTCTTGACGGGATCTGTCACCATCGCAGGACTGTGCCCTCTTACACATGTTGGAATGGACAGGTTAAGGTATCCAAATTACAGAGCTCTGCAAGGATGTGGATTTTGGAGTAGCAATACCATACTGGACTATGAACATCTGCTTCGGAGGCACTGTGCTATGCCCAGAGCTGCATTGTGGATGTTCCTGACCTGCAGTGAAGCTGCTGTGATAGCCTCAAACCACACTCCAGCAGTGAAGGACTGGGGCAGGACATTGCATCTGGCCAGCGAGCCCGGCTCTGCCTCCTGCTTTGGGAGAGGGGCTTTACTGCAACTCCATGGGGCAGATACAAAGGCACCAAGAGCCCTAGGTCCTGTCATGTGGGGGCCTCAGGTTGCTTTCATCCAGCTCCGTGGTGGCAGAGGGCCATGGGCTGTTCTCGCTGCTGAGGAAACAATGGAGAGGAAAGCTTTGATTTCACCAGTGATGGACACCCTCCTGCTCAAGGGTGGTGCAGATGGAAGGAAGGGGGCCAGGGGGGCTCGTTTTTTTTGCTTTTATCCTTTGTTAACCGCTGGTAACTTCTTGTTGTGGGAACGGCTGTGACCTCTCTTTAGGTTTTGTTTATGCACTTTGGCTGACATTGTTCGCAGCGGGCCTTTGATACTCAGCCCCGGGAGTGTCCTCTGGCCTGGGAACAGGAAGAGTTAAGCCCAGGGCCAGGGGCTCTTTTTTTTTGCTTTTATCCTTTGTTAACCGCTGGTAACTTCTTGTTGTGGGAACGGCTGTGACCTCTCTTTAGGTTTTGTTTATGCACTTTGGCTGACATTGTTCGCAGCGGGCCTTTGATACTCAGCCCCGGGAGTGTCCTCTGGCCTGGGAACAGGAAGAGTTAAGCCCAGCTGCCCACAGGTGCACTCCAGCCCGGGAAGAAGGGCTGGTGCCCTGCCGTGGTGGCACCACGCAGTGATGGACCTTTCCATCGCTTGGGGAAGACAAATTAGTCACATGCTATTATGGACTGCCCCCAGGTTGATGACTTGTGCGCAGCGTCTGCCCTTCTTGGCCACAGCAGCGTCCCATGTCAGCAGCAGACGTGGCCGATAGCTCTTGCTCAGGCAGGAGCAGCTGATGGTGCTGCGCTGCCAGCGGGTGGAGAAGATGCAAAGAAGGATCTGGCGTTTATGGGAATTTGTCCTGTTTTTCTGGGAAGAGAAGAACTAGGAGGTTGCAGAGCCTTTGTGCTGGGTTCAGGCTGCAGATTCACTCCTGGAAGAGCTGGGAAATGCCCAGCACATGTGATCTGGGGGAGCTTTGCTCAGGCCTCCTGTCCGCGGCGTCCTGGGGGTGCGCTGGCTGCTCCACCAACCCCTCTCCTCAGGGCTGAATTGAGGCTGGAAGGGATGATTCCCCAGTTCCTGAGGGCTTGACTTTCCTATGTGCTGTAAAACTTACACATCCATACCTTTTGCAATAGTTCCTGTTCACAGGAGGCTTTGTTTCTGCCCCTGGCTGCCCAGATCCATTTGTCTGGGTACTGAATGAAAACAACTTTTATAATGATGCAAAAATGGAGGGGATAATTCATATTTATACTACCCCTGAGCCCATTCTCTTGAATGCATTTTAAAAATCCCAATGAATACTGTTTTTCACAACACAACAGATTCCCCACGCACAAAGACGACAATTCCCGGGAGCTATAAACCCCTTGAGCGTGTTTACCCAACTCAAAATGCACTTTATAATATTATATCACCTTCAACCTACTCTGCCATTTTACATGCTGGGATCTGAAATGTGTATAAGCACTGGCTGTGCTGTATGCCTTACAGAGAGACTGGAAATGAGTCTTTAATTGCAAATTTAGCGAGCTATGGATGGCAGTTTTTACAAGCAGTCGTCATCTCAATCACAGGAGCCAGCAGTCACGAACAATTGATTTTATCAGGTACCAAAGTACACCTTTACAATCGGGGAAGTAGGGCTCATCGAGAGGGGTTTTATCTCAAGCTCCAGGCTTTATGTGGAAGGTTTAAGTAGACAGTCACCATTTCAAGGAGAACTTTAACTTTCAAGTACTCTCCAATACCCCACTGCATGGCCCGGCAGCAGAGGGACTGAGCTGCACAGAGCCACGCGGGAAGTGGAGCTGGCTCACATGTGAACATCCCTATTCTGCAAGAAGCGGATATTAAGAAAACAAAACAAAACAAAAAACCCCAAAAGCTCACTGTTCTGATTTTGAACCCAAAATAGCAATTTGGTATTTCCCACAGAAGGAACCCCCCATGACTTGTTCTGAGCGGCTATCCTGACAATTTCCTATTTTTCTTCCTTCTAGAAAGGTGTTTGAGCAGCTCCAGCTCCTGAATTGAAGGAAGTCTTTTCCTGAAATGCAGACAGAAATGCTCCAGGGTTTTCTGGCTCCGGAAATCAGTCCTCAAATCTGAGGCTGACTTCTTTGGAGCCGCAGACACCAGAAGTCCCCACCAGGCTGGTAGAAACCCAGCGAGTCAAGTCCTGCCAGAAGTGTCAATTTCTGTTGCTCCAGCTTTGCAGACTTCATGTCCTCGGCATATTTTTGCTTCACGGGCTTTGTCAGAAGATGCTCAGCCAGGCTGCCCCTTCTTTTTTAAAGAGGGCACCGTGGCTTAAATCTAGCCCCCCCCAAAAAAAATCTAGTTTGGTTTCATAGGCATCCTAAGGACTTTCTTGAAATTAAAGCAAAAGTATGTATATTTTGAAAGTGTTTTGGTCCTTCATGTTTCTACTTGAAAATATAAAGGTTGTAGCTCTCTAAATGTGGCATCAGTTTCTTCTGAAATGTATAATTTAAACATTTTGAACTGAAGTGCCAGCCTTTAATGTCATAATTTCTTAATGCTGCTGCCACAACTGTTTAAACATATAAGCCATTTGATTATAGTTTTATGTTAAATGAGGAACCATAATGAATACGATCATGTTTAATTTCTTCCTTACTGGACATAAAGATAGAATAATTTCTCCAGAGAAAAGCAAGTTTCCTCAAATGACTGAATGGAAAGATTTTTTAAATAATTTAGCTTTTGGAAAAAGAAGCTTAAGCCATTAGGTAGGATCGAAGCAGGATACAAAATGCAAAATGCCTTGCTTGAGATGTGGAGAGGGAATCCCAGGGAGCCTCGTTTCGTGCCTGTAGCATTCCCCTTCCCCGGCTGCAGACGAGGTGCTGGGGGAGCAGCGGGATTTCCTCTCCCCAGCACGATTTCATGGAAAACACGGAATGAAAAGCCGTTGGTTGTCAGAGCTCTCCGGAAAACATGCTCCGTTTTTCACTACTCTCTCCCATTTTTGCCTAAGCTACACTTAGCAGCCATTTTGGGAAGCAGAAAATTTGTAGAGAAGTAGAAATGACCCTGCCGTCATGCCCAGCCCCTCGGAGTATTCTTTTCAGAGTGGCTCATAGCTGGTGCACGTGCACCATCTCGGCGAAGGCTTGTGAAACCTGGGGGCCTGAGCGCGCGGAGACATTTTCACCCACCTCCAAGTACCTGCACATCTGCGTCAAGCACACCGGTGTGGCCGTCTAAATCGGGGATGCGCTGGAAAGGTGTATTGGTGCATCTTTACAATTTGCACTTGTACAAACCAGGGAGATCCTCCATGCCAGCCGCCCTGCCCGCGGGTGAAGAAACCCATGCAGCTGGCGCCGTAGCCTGTCCCTGCAACGCCCTGGTAAATCCCACGGGGTTCACAATCCCAGCAATGATACCCCATCCCTTTATCTTCCGTACAGCACATCTTCTGCCATCAAGTTCTCGAGCCTGGGAGCATTTATCTTCTCCTGGTAGAAATTCAGCACTAATGACTTCAGCAGGAGCAGAGTTACGCAGCTGGAATGTGCTTCCTCCGTACCCCTGATACGATGTGCCGTAGCCTTGTCTGCACATCGCCGGTTCGCTTCCAAGCTCTTAGCAACCATCCCCAATTTTTGGTGCAACGTAAATACATTCGTGCTTTTTCCTTCTACGTAGCTGCACGCTGACACCCACTTGTCCACCTCTCTGGAGGAAAAGGCCACTATTACACTCATGTTTCACCCTCAGGAGAATACAGCTGAGCAGGGCGTCATCAAGAGGGTGTTGAAACAACTTGTGCTCTAGAACATGACCTTCAAATTATTTGCTTAAACTTCTGAACGTAGAGGGAGGAGAGTGTACTTCATGCTATCTGTTTCTGCAGGGCTGAAAGAAGAAACAAGTGCTTATTTCTGCCTGCAGTTGCTCCCTGAGCTGATTCCCCAGGAGTACTTTGGTATTAAGTATCCCTCCCAGATCTCTGCTGACATTATTAGCAATAATGGTCAATTAGGTGTAACAGGAAAGGAGGAAGAGCAACGAACAGAGATGTCAATTTTAGCACTAGCAGGACAAAAGAAAAGTAATGTTTGCTGAACAGAAAGGATTTAAGACCCTAGCAGGGAAGGGAGGAGAAGGAAAAACTATAAGCCTTTAAAGAAAGAGCTATAGAAAATATTTAACCATGCTTTTTAGGGCTTGCCAAACAAGCAAAACACATTATAGCATTTTCACCTGCTGGCTCACATGGATTTGACTTTTGATTCACAATTATGTAATGTGTTTTGCAGCCCAGGTTTTAAGCAGGGCCTGAAGGTAAGCGGATCCAGGGGCCATTGTACTGTCAGGGAGAGGAATGTGGTTTTGTGCTTTTGATAGAGGTGGAAATTTGCAGCAGATCAGGTCTGGGCTGCTGAGGGATTAGGTCAGTATCAGCTGTCGATGCTGCCTTAAGACAAATTGAATTTTTCACAGAAGAGGGAAAGGTGAAGAAAAAAACCCAACAAACTCCTGCCACTTAACTAATCACCTGCCACTAAATAAAGCAGTATGAACTATTCACCACCTCCACTTTGCTTCGTAATATTACTGCAGTAATTACATGGCACATTTGATTGGAGCATTGCTAATCTTTGCAGAATAAAAGTGGTTCTGCCCAGCTGTGGCTGTGCTGGGTGTGTGGTTGATCTGGTGGGGTCTGAGTTCTTGGTGGTGGGGTCAGTTAGTGGGTGAGGTGTGGGTAGGCAGGAGGTGACCTCAGGGGGATGGGTTTTAGCGTGGGGAAAATGAGCGTGTGGGGTGTCCAGCTGAGAATCACAGCTTTATCTCACAGGGGTTTTATTCTCAACTATGTAATTTCAGAAATTCTGGGTCAGTTGATTTGCATTTGCTGATGGTTGCTGTTGGAGAGGTAGGAAGCAAGCTGCCTCATCCGAAACAGGTACTGGTTCTCTCTGTTACTTGTTGCTTTTCCTTCTGTACCGGGGTAACCCCCGTGACATCCCACCCCAGGTGCTCACAAGGAGTGCTCTGATTCCTCTTAAACCCCTGGCTCAAATCCCTGCTTGGCTTAAGCTCTGTGGGATGGGTGGTTGCTCAGGATGGGGTTTGAATTGTGCTTTTGCTGGGTGGGTGTTTCTGGCCTCTGTCTCCTGCTGAGCAGAGCTGCTTGCAGAAACCCTGCAATGGTGGCAGGCTTCCTCTGTTTGCTTGAAGGAGATTCAGTCTGGATAGAAGATACATGTTTTCAGACAGAAAACAACAAGAAAGCAAGCTGCAGATAGACCTAAACCAGTGTTCTTGTAACTCTTGAATTAAGAGAAGGTTTAATGGTGATTCTCAGACAGTGTTTCCTACTGGAGCTCCTCAAAGAGGAGCTCCTGAGAGAAGGGAGGGGAAGTGTCTCACCAGCACCAGAACAAGTGATGTTTCCCTAGCTCTCAGCTGTCTGAAAATAATATGTAACACGGAGTCTCCTGTGTGATGCTTTGCTTCTCCTGCTCCTGAGGCTGTTAACCTTCACCCCTGGAAGCCCTCCCACACTGTGGCCATGGCTGTGCGTGACCAGGCTGAGCACTGGAGGTGGCTAAGGATAATGGAAGAAAGAAAAGCCAGAGAGCTGCTGTAGCTTTGCTTTCTCCTCTTGTGCTTTGACACGTCTGTCACAGTGTGGACAACAGCCTGGTGGCCCCATAGAAAACTAGTACCTCTATTGCAACAGCTTTGGCAGCGCTGCTGAATGCACTGGCGAAACCAGTGCCTGTTTCTCACGGGCTTGGTGCCAAGCGGCGCTAGGAGGTCAGGGACCTGTCTGTTAGTGGTGGTGTGGGTATGTTAAGGCTTGGGCTGAAATGGAGTGTTCGGGTTGAACAAGTTTAGTCAGATGTGCCAGCGACCTGAGCACTTTCCTTTATGGTCCTGCCAGTTTTCCTGGGGACTTGCTGAGCCGCAGCCTGGCAGTGCCCATGCTGGCCACCACTGCTGAAGGGAAGGGACTGTCATCGTGCGTGAATGCATGTGAAGGGGGGGACACTGTAGAGGACGCAAATGAACTATTCAGGTTATTTTTCTGCTAGCGATGCCCTGTGTTCTGGATGCTGGGTTGATCTACACTGATGTGTCTGATCACGGGCATTTTTGATGACACAAATCTAATTTGGTGGCCGCCTTGGCACATCGTGGAAGGCATCAGTTGGTTGGACTTTGAGGAGGGGAAGTGGATGATTCCCTTGGTGGAGAAGAGGTGGAAGGGTGTTGGCTGAGTTCTTGAGGGATTAATGCTGCTGAGACTTCGTTATATTGTGTGCAATGCTAGAGCACTTAGAGCCTTGAATAGGAGTCTTTTTGGTTATTTTTAAATTCACAGCAAACAGAGGTTTCCTGTAGCAGCCAGGTGAGATGGTCAGGGGACAGACAAATAAGGCTGTGACCCGGGGCCAAGCAGGTACACCCTGCTAGCGTGTCTTCATCTGGGCTTTCTGCTGATTCACTGCTGTGTTCCTGCAGCCCCTCCAGGCAGGGGCAGGTCTCATGCCTGTCCGATGTTATTGCAAGAGCTCTTGGTTATCTCTAAACTGGGTCTCCCCCAGGCCATAGATGTGTGAGAGCCAAAGGAAACCACACTAACCTTTCTCTTCCAACACTGCTACGTGCCTATGTCAAGCAGAGACAGTGAAAGCATCAGCTTTCCAGTAACAAGGAATTTATAGCAACACATTAACTCCAGTCCTTGTCTTAAGAAATGAAACAAGAGCTGCCTGTTTGAATTAGTAAAAAGAAGCAGGAGAGATTTTTCTATATCCCTCCCTACACCTTTTAATTGACAATAGCACACCTCAACGCTGCAGTCCTCGCACCCCCAGGGGTGCACTGCAATATCTGCCCAGCTTTGGGCTGGGCTCTGCGAGGCGGCTTCCAGGGCTTTGCCCACGTACTGGGCTTCCAACTTCCAGGGTGAGTCTCTGTGCATCCATGAGGGCTGCAAACTGTGGCTTTTTTTTTTTTTTTTTTTTAACTTGGGTTTTTTTTTTTTTTTTTTTTTTTTTAAGAAAGCTAAATCTGAAACTTCTGTTATGCTCTGTGGGTATATGTATGTTTTTATATATATATATACACACACACACCCCTGACTGAGGACTTAAAACCTACCACACACAGCAAAAGGCAAGATTTTGCCCCTTGCCTCAGCAAAGTTGCTATTTCAGGACTGGGCATTACTAGGGGATTTGTAAGTGCTCAGTCTGATAACGAGACAAGGCTTCTGTTGATATCCGTGGGAGCAGACTTAAACCAATATTCATTGCTTTTGGAAGCCTTACTTCTTCCTACTTTATTTCAGATTTAGATTTTTTTTTTCCACTGCTTTATAGTCAGGGATAGGAATATCTCCTTGATACAAGGTACCAATATTTTAACACCAGACTGCTGTAGTCCAGGTATCACAATTATTTCTTGGAGCATGATTTAAGGCACAGCCAAAAAAATAACTTTTACTGAGAATACTCACCACAGCTGTGAGACTTACTGGATATAAATCTGTATTTCTAGTGATTTCACTATGCTTCCCTCTCCATATGCCTCTAAAACACCATCACCAAGAAAATTTAAGACCTTACCAAAGAAGCTTAGCTATAGCATTTTGTGTTATATGTTATTTAGTGTCCTGAAATGCTGAGTAGGGGCTTCTGAGGAAGAGCTGGGTAGTTTAATCCACCACACCTGAAGGCTTCAGTGGCTGTTTTCTGAGAGCCTTCATCCCGGGCTGGCAAACCTGGATGTAGAAGTCTGTCAGCACAAGGCAGACCAGAAATCTCCCACTTTAACCACTTCAAGTGCCCCTTGGGAATAACTTAACACTGATGCCAAAGCATCTTATCAAGCCGAGGAACACCTCGTCCACACTCCAGCCCACTGTAAGCCAGCCAGGGAGACAGCAGTGCCAAATTCTTCTTAAACTCTAAGTAGAGAAGCTACAGAGCTGTATTTCTCTTGTGAGTATGAAAATATTGTAACTCCTTAAGAAATTAAGACTACTCAGATTAAGCATCACAAATTCCCCCTTCTTTCCTTCTCCTCCAGAATAATCCTTCTCAAAAACCCTTAGCAAATGGGTGGGTTTAGGGTAGAGTAGTTTAGTTAGGCTTGCAGAGCACTGGGGGCAACCAGGTACTGCTGCGAGCTGACCCTTCCCTTCGGGGTGTGTTTAGTGCTGCCAGTCCCCAATTCAAGTTCTGCTGGTAACCAGCACTGAGTCATTACGCCATTAACTCTGCTGGGATTTTGCACTGAGCGTTCAAGAGAGGACTTATTTCAAAAACCAGGGCTTTATTCCTTCACCTGTGGGTGGAAGTAAAAAAAAAAAATTAAATGCTAAGCAGTTATAAAAAATTCAGAAGTGTCTCATGTGCTTTGTAATAACTTTACCCAACGTCCTTTTATATTTCTATAATGCCATCCTCCCTTCTATGCTTTATTTTCCTGGGAACTCGAGCAGTGTGGTAGCTCTCTGTTTATGTCCTTGCTAATGAGTCAGCACCTCTAACGCTTTCAGACTGGAATAGGTGTTTATGTTGCAGATGTTTGTGTAACGTAAGTGGCAAAGGCTCGGTTTTGATAGCTTCATCCCTAGCGGTGTGAGTTTTCATCCGTACAGTCACCTTTATAGCAGCTGAATAACTGCATGGTTAAACTCTGTTACTGTTAAACAAGCAGCAGGAGTGTGCTGCGGGGAAGAGGGGACACGGGATGTCGGTAAAAACTCGAAACGAAGCCCTCTGCGGTCTGCCTGATCAGACAGCAAGTCTTCTGATTGGAACTAGGAAGTAACAGCTTTATTTCTTAGGAAACAGAGGAGTATGCGAACAAAACCCATCCATGAAACAGCCATCGTCTTGCTCTTTGTTCCTTTTTTTTTCTTAGTGTTTATTTTTCCTGTAAGTTCATCCTTGTGTCAGAACATATTAGAAAGACAAACTCTGTAGGAGAGTAATGTCTGTTATCAGACTAGCTGGTACAACTGGGAACCAGACACTTAACAAGCACTTGAGCTCTCAGAGCAGGAAACTTCCAACTGATATTGATCAGAAACAATTTTTCTCATTGTAAATACTGCAGCACAGTGTACATCGTCATCAGCACTTTTCTTGTTACAGCCGTTATCTTGATTTTTGTTTACTCCTTAGGATCTCAATGGAAAGATGGTCTTTCATGTATTCTATAACATTAACAAAGCCAGTTAACTGGAATACATATGAAAGCAATTAGAAAAATCTTGACCTGCAATAGATGCAGAGCCATGCCCGGACTGACTGCTGAATGCACTAAGAAAGGAGAAAACATTCATCTGCTTTGCCAAAAGCTCAGTAAAAGTGAGAAAAGTCTGGGACGCTGCAAAATAAAACCCAAGTTTGTGGCAGGAGTGACTTGTGCATTCCCATAACCATTTACGCACAGGGGTTGTTCTGCGTATGTTCTCCTGCTCTACTAGGTTGTCTTGATACATCATTAAACCGGGTCTCGATAGCCTTGGGGGGGGAAAAGAAATCCTGGTGTTACTTCTAGTGCTGTGTGAGTTGTGTAATACTGAATATACAATTAAGGCTGGATATCTTAAATTTGAGTCTGTATTTCTAATGTCAAGTAACTCTAAAGGGCTGAGCTTCTGGTGCCTCCTGATGTGTTTGCTGGTGTTGCTTAGTCCTCACTGTTCTTAATTGCTGATTATTTAAATGTTCATTTATGGATTTAAGGAGCAAAGGCATTGTATCCTCATTTGGAAACACTGGACATGTGTGACGGGCCGGACTCTGATACTGCCGAGAACATAACCCTGGTTATCCGAGTGCTGCTGCAACAGCCTCTTGCATCTGTACAGTAACATCGCTATCAGGACACCTGACCGGTAAAGCCACCCTTCTTATGGAGGAGAAAGTCCTAAACATGGAATATCTGTGTTTAAATCGCTATAACCCAGTCCCTCATTCTCACAGCTGTATGTCCGAGCTGTAGCTTTCCTTGCACATAGCTGCTGAGGCCCTGAGTCCGGTCCTGCTAAAACTAACGGGGGGACTTTCATTAACTGTAGAAACTAGATCTGGCCCTGAAAGATGGACAAAGGCTTCTAACACTCCTGTTCCTGGTGAGGCTTTTATGCCTTCAGCTATCAAATGTGTACTCTGCTGAGCAGCATCGTTAAAGATGCATGAACTGTCAGGATCTCCGTTTCCCAACGGGGCAGGCGTCTGTGCTGCCCGGGGCTCTGAGCAGCAGCTCCAGCATTAAAAGTCTCCTTGTGCTCTTTTGCTTCATGGATGGTCGAGACCTGACGAACCCAGAGCACCTCTGAAGTCAGACCAGCCAGGTACAGCTATCTGGTACACCGACGTAAGGACTTGCTCGGAGTCAAGGGGGGTGATGCTGGTCATACGTGGGCTGCTCTTTGGGGTGCTGGTCCAGGAAACCAGTAATGTGTGGTCACTCTCAGGAGAGGAGCAGGACCTGAGTGAAAGCACCAGAGCCATGGGAACGGATGGAGAGAAACTCCCCATGAATAAACTCATCTGGAAAGCAGAAGATGACGCTCCTCAGGCAGCAGAACTGGGGGACTGAGCTGGCTTCAAGACATAGCATGGCTGGTTCATCTCAAGGGTTACGAGACGCAAGTGCCTGCCTGAACCAGGGGCTTGGGGTTATGATTCAGGAAACCTGTTTGCAGTTTCTCTGTTCCAAAGGGCCCTGAGGCCAAGTTTCTCTCTGAGATTGGGTTCAAAAATACATTAAATAGTTGTATAGCTAAACAGAAATGCCAGGCACACCCTTAAACACTTCAGCTTGTCAAATACCTGAATGCCACAGAGGATTTTATGGCTAAATGTTCTGTGCACTTAGTGTAAAGCTGACTATTGTACAATATTTGCTTAAACTGGGGAGAAAACTCACAGATGATGACAAAGCACTGAGGAGTTTCAAGTGCGGTGCACAGGAGATATTTGAATTAATTGCCAATCAACAGGTGTCCAATAGAAGGTGGAAGGCCCTTTAATGGGATCAGTGTGTGATAGTTGGGTAGAAAATGTCACGTTTCTCCTCTGGTAGTGCTCTGACCTTTCCTCTAACCACCACAATCCTCTGCAAAGTTGACGCTTGCTTTCAAAATCAGTGTTGCTCTCTGTATTTCTCACCAGACTCAATAATGCTGTTGTGTTGCTGTGATCTAGGGGTATATCTTTGGGTCTGGACTATCTCTACCCATTTACTACTTTCAACGGGTGAAAGAAGCCAGAGGTTAGAGAAACACGTAGTGCTGCAGGTGTTTCTTAGGATGGTGTAGACCCCATTTTGCTTCCTAGCACAGCTCCGCTCTGGGTTTCTGTGCAAGTCTCTGCTTTCTCTAGGTGTAGCCTGCAGGCTGGAGAATGGGAGCATGGCAATTATTTTCCAAATTTCTATCAGCTTTGCGAAATACAGGTGAAGGATCACCCCTGTTCCACAAGTGAACTACAGGCTGGATGATTTCTTCAAGGCCAGAAACTGAGAAATTCAAGGACGCTATCAGGAGTGATGGCTTATTTCAGTCAAGGGAAGGGAGTGGACGTGGCTGCAAATAAAATAGCATTGTTTTATCTAAAAGCAAAACCACCTTTCAGTACAGTCCAGCACCGAGATGTTTTAGGAGCATCTTGCTTTGCCTAATGTTATCTTTTCTTTCTAGAAGCCTTCAGCACTGACCCTAGGGCTGTCCAGAAATGCCTGTTTTCAGGTAGCCAGAGGGTCTTGCTTCTGATTCAAAGTCCTTTTGGAGGGTGGTTTTTTTGAGGTTCCCCTCCTCATGAGTTGCTGTCACTTTTAAACTCCCTAAGACAGCAGCTATTGCTAATATGTTAGTCCAAGGAGCTCGTGCAGTACCAGAGGTGTGCCATGCTTTTATGTCTTGACTGTAACTTGTATCTAGCCCTTAAAACATCTTCCCCTCAAAGCTTCTCACAGGCACAGAGATACTGGGTTAAGCTAGCTTACTTCTGACCTTCAAAATTTTCAGCCAGATGCAAAGTTTGCACCTTGAGACAATCTTTCTAATTAATCTTCCCAACCTGCTGTGAAGAAGGTGAGTAACAGGCATTAACTGCAGTCTAAGGATTGGAGGAAAGAAACAGGATGCGGAGCTGTGATAACGTAAAAGGTTTTCAGCCCCCAAACCGTAGGTGGAAAGAAATGCTGTGCTGTCCAGGTGGTCTTCCCCCAGAAACGGCTGGAGGTGGCACCTATCCCACATGTTCCTCTGCTCCGCTGCAGCAGGAGGGAGGCCGCAGCAGGAGACTTTAAGCACTAGAAAAGATGCAGGGATTAATTGTGAGATTAAAGCCACTGTTACTGAAGGTCTGCTGCTGCTCCGGTGGGCTCTGCTCCGCTGCAGCGTAACTCTGGCTTGTCGCCGCAGCGTCTGTGCAGAGTTGGGAGGAGGAAACCAGCACCAAAGCAAAGCTCTCATGCCAAGCACTCAAGTGACCCTATGGGCATGCTCACCTGACACAAGGGCACTGGAAATGCCTCCAATGAAGGCTCTCGGTACAGGCATCAGTGGCAAGGTGGAGCGAGAGGTGCCTGTTCCTTCAGTTGAAGGCGGAGGACGAGGAGGAACATGCTGTTAATAATGGGAACACAGTTTTGCACTGGGCAGGCGGCCAGCTCCTAACCACAGGGATTTTAAGTCGTAACCTTGTGAGCTGTGGATCTTTGCCCACCAGTCTGTAATATTTCTTTCCTGTCAAGGCATGAAATCTTCCACAGGTCAACCTGGTCCTGGCTCTTTACTCTCCAAACCTGCTCCTGGCTTTTGTGTTTGCAAACAGCCCTTCTGGGAAAGTCCTGGATGCTAACACTGCAGCATTGCTTTGGGTCAGTGCTGCTGCTGGAGCTGGTAGTGAACGCTTTGCTTGTAGAGAGTTGGCCTTTGTGCCTCCAGAAAGGAGGAATGAGTGCCAGCCTTTGATAAGGACGAGTTGTACAAATATTGGGGGTTGATCGATTAATGTTTTTTCTTCTTTTGGTATATTTACACGGTACAAACTGCCATTGGTGCCATCCCAAGTCTTAATTTTTCTGTGGCAGTGAGGATGCACTTGGGTAACTTGTTGGACTGTTGGGAAGTCATTGCGCCAGTTGACTGGCTCATGCCCAGTTTGGCGTAGGCTTTCCTAGCGCAGATGGAGTAATGATCCCCAAGGTGGGGGCCCCTCCTGCCAGCCTTCGCAAAGCTGTTTTTTACTGATTTGATGCTCAAGTATGAAAGATGAGTTACTTTTGACTTCTCTTGCTACAGCACTTGTTCTTTCTGCTGTACCACCTTGGAGGCAGATCTGTGCACCCTCTCTCTTTGCCTGCTGGTTTATTCTTCATCTAATCTTTGATTTCCTCTCATGGCCTTTTACTGAAATCAGCACGAATATCCCAGATCTACCCCTCTATCTGTTTATTAGTCCCACATTTCTGCTGCCACTTTCAGCTTTCCCTCGGTGTCCTCTCTTCTCTTACTGATTTCCTTCCTCTATTTTTCCTTTTTCAGTCAGCCCCCAGTTATTCCGTGTGCCCTTCTGTAAGACAATTGAGAGCCTTCCCATGACTTCAGCACTTTCCAAGCCCTTGAATCGGTTGTTTGTTTGCTTGTTTGTTTTTTACAGAGAATAACTAATGTCAGTGGTTTTGCTCATGTATCTTTCTCTGAGATAGTGTTTTGGCACCGGCAGCCCCCTGGTTTGAGCATCGTTTCCTCTTCTTGTCCCTTGTTGCTTCCTTCTAGACAACCCACACCCAACAGCTGAATCGCTCCTCCCCTGCAGCCACCCCACGATTCCCCTTGCGCCGCACCACTGATTTCCTCCCACTATCTCCATTTGAAACCTCTTGCCCTCACCATTAAGACTGCGAGATTGCCCATTTCCTTTGGTTTGCCCATCTCCATCTCTCCCACCCTCATCCCCCGCACCCTCCCAATGCTTTCCGTGCCTCCCCTGCCCAGTCGGCTTTACCTCCTGTACTGGGCAAGCCCCAGTGCTTGAAGCAGCCCGTGTTCACTGACCATGACCAACTTCTGCCTTCGCTGCTTGTCTCACGGCTTGTTTCTTCTCCCCAGACCTTACTGTGCTGCCAGATGTTGCCCATGAGCATTGCCCAGCGCTGCTCTGCCGTGCAGACACTGGAGAGTAGGTTGCTCCTCTGCTTTGCAGAGGCTCGTGCTCGTTTGCAGTAGGTTTAAGTATGGACATGGTCTACTTGCTTGCCATCAGCCTTGCTTCTTAGTGACAGCACCTCTTAGCTGGAATAAAATACATCAGGAGACCTTGAAAGATCATGAAAAGAAAACTTTGCTGGGGAATTAAAACTGCAGAGGTGGAAGCGTAAATCGAAGAGGAGAGAGGAAAAATGGGGCAGCACCTTCAGCTCGTGCATGGGGCCGCTGGCACAGCTCCTCCTACGGCACTCGGCTCCCGCTGCAGCCTACCTACGCTCAGCCGGTTTCTGTTTTGACAAGCTGTCACCATGCGAGCGTACGATGAAGCAGCAATCACAAGCACACGCGCTCTGCACGCCTGCAGAACAAGGATGTGATTTTTACCCTCTCCTCACTTCTACATTTTTAAACTCCCAGCACAGCCCAAGACTGGCAGCTCCTTCTGTGCGTCCGAGTTATGGGGTCTGCTCAGTGTCTTTCAGTCACTGCAGCTTTCTACCTATTTTTTTAATCCAGAAGACTCAAATGGTTGCCAGCATCTAGTCTGACTGTTGAGTAACTTATGTATTATAAAAGCACAAGAGAGAAAAATCCTGTTCTTAGACCTGGGTGAAATCTTTCCAGCAAAGAGTGAACTTGCTAAAGAAAGGAATTTGAGGAAGCAAAACTACCTGTGAAATTGGATTGAACACTGGATGAGGAAGTTCCTGATGCTAGGAACTGGGTCTTTGAAAATGCTGGATGTTTTAGTAGTGCTTTTTATGAAACTTTACTTTTGAAATATCTTTTTTCTTAGCCTAGATCTTTGTAATCTTTTTAATTTGTACCCCCCAAAAAAAACCCTTAATGCAGTGAATTTTGACTGTATTAGAAAACAAAAAAATTGTATTTCTATTCTAGCTCCAGATCTTTGTATTCGCAACCGAAACAAGAGCTTTGATTTGCCAGCAAAAACGAGGATGATGCGGATGCCTGCGGGTTCTCCCTGACGCGCTCACCCCTCCCTCTGCCCTGAAGATCTCCACCGTCTCCATTCCTGGGCTCTGGGCACCGCAAGAGCCTGCTGACGTGGTAGCTGTCCTTATCTTCCCAATCACAATGCTCGTACCCAAATTTGAACAGAAAATAGTATCTCCCCCCCCCCCCCCCCCCCCTTCCAACTGTTGAGATGCATTTCAGCTCTTTACGCTGACTCACCGGTCTGGCGCAGAGCCAGTTCATTTATGAGACTCCCCCCATCATTACCATACGTGCTTCAGAAAGCAGCTGTGCTTACAACACATTTTAAGTAAACAGACAAGGGAATTATGGACTTCAGAGACTGGCCCGAAGTTGCTCAGCTCTCCAGCGCCCTGGGCGAAGGCTCCGGCTGCCAGACTCGCGCCTTGGAAAGCCTCTTCCACCCTGCGCAGCCCAGGACTGCCAAGGTCTCTGGCTGGTGAGGATCTAAGTCTAGTTCTGGATCTATAACTAACCCTTAACTTGGCTAAAATTTTTCCCATTCCTCCTATCCTGCACCTGCGCCTCTGCGGATCCAGTGAGGAGGAGGACGTGGATGTACTTTCTTCTCAGCTTTGTTTTCCAGATTTTTGCATGTACAAATGCAGCGATAAGACAAGTTTGTATGGTTAAGGCACGTCTCCATGTGTCACTTGGTGACTCTTAAAACATGGTTCTGCCGTGTTGCAGCAGCAATATGTGAATTCTGGACAGCGCTCCCAGACCCTCATCAGAGTAAACTCCCACCTTAATCAGACTTTCACACTCTGGGTGCTCTCTCACGCTCGTGTACAATTGCAAAGATCCAGGTTTATTACCAATAAACACTTACCCACACATTGGCCTGTTCAAAGGAGCGGGTCACATTTCAAACCAAAAGGCATTTGTTGAGCTAGAACGTTTTAATGAAACCCCACAGCTCGATGGTCAGAGCTGTCTCCCTGTTGATCTGCCAGGTCTGGGCAGACGCCCTTGCCCAAGGAGAAATGGGGCGATGGCGATTAATCCTCCAAACCTTCTGAAACCTATTTCGCCCCGGAAAAGGCAACCAATCCCAGACACAATATCTGACAGCAGCATGAGGAATCCTCTCTGCTCCGCTCCCAGCCCATGCAGGGGTGAGTATGGGCTCCCGAGTGCTGCTCCCTGGCCCAGGAGGCTTCTTGGCTTCTCTCCCAGCTCTGGTGACCGGCTTTGACTCCGGGCACAGACTCTTATCTGCCTCTCTTTGTCTGTCTATAAAATGGGCATGAGGCATACTTCAGGAATGGTGTTTGTTTTCAGCATCAGTCACTGTGCTTTAAAAGCCTGACGTGAATGTTACATTGTGTTGGGGGTGGCTTTTAGTTTCTCCTAAAAAATGCTCTGGGACCCCGTCCCTAGCATCGACTCGCTCCGTGGCAAACAGGAACCTGCTGCCGGGCTCAGCTATTTATGCCGAAAAAAGGGCAAAGTGGTTTCTAACCCGGATATCCTCCCCAGACCTTCCAATTTCAGCGCAGGCGGCAGCATCCCACATCTTGCGCCCAGCCAGAAGTCACGGCAAATCTTATCTACAGCCGCACTCGGCAGCCTCAGGAAGGCCGAGGCGTGGCTGCAACCCTCCACCAAAACTTGAAGGCCTTTTTTAAAAAATATTTATTTGTTTGTTTTAATTACCCCCCCAGCCACACAAACAGCCCCGCCCTCCCAAATGCGGACAAGCCCTCGTTTTCCGAAGGCCCTCCCCGCACCGCGGG
>NW_008794965.1:1636061-1646816 GCF_000699145.1 Aptenodytes forsteri | reverse complement strand
CCCGCCCCCGCGGGGAGCAGCCAGGGCCGCGGAGCGCTCCGCGGGCGCGGAGCGGGGTCCCCGCCGCGGCCAGGGCAGCGGCTGCAATCACGCCGCGGAGTTTCGGTAACTCCAGCCCTGTGCAATCCTAGACCGGGCTGGCGAGAGTCACTGAAATAACGTAGCCCGCTTCCTTCCCCGGGTAGCATCGGGCACCCGGCTAATCGCTCAGTAAATTTGGCTAACCTTATCTTGGGCGCATCTAATGATGAGGACGTAATTACCCCTTTAAGGCAGTGCGCTGAACGACGGGCGTTGGTGTGTAAGTACACGTTTGTACCGTGGGTCATCGTCCAAAACCCAAGACACCGAAGGTGTGAATTCCTTGCGTTTGTTCGTGGGTGGGTTTTGCTTATTGCGTTTAGAAATCCTCTCCCTTTTGGCACGGTTCGGGTGTGGAAGGCATCCACTGGAGGTAGCGTAAATGGAAGCAACTGTAATTCCTGAAGTGGCATCGGGACTGCAAGTGCTGTTTCTGTGTGAGGGGAAGGTCTTTCTCGGAGAGAGTCTCCTTCAGATACTGGCAGACCAGGCGAACTTCAGCCTGAACTTCAGGCCCTTCTCCAGCTCCAGGGTCTGAGGTGTCACGGGTGGTGGAGATGCTTTCGGTTGACTCTGTTGACAAGCCAAGAAGTTCGTGTTTATATCTTTGCTTACTTACTTACTGTGAAAAGATCTCGTCTGCACTGTGATTAACTGCTCGAGGAGGAGGAGGAGGATGCTTCAAGCTACTATGGAGTAGCAGAGAAATTCACTTTTCACAGAGTGTCAAGGAAAGCAGAGGGCTCACAAACCTGAGGGGAGAGGGGGAACCAAATCTCTCGGTTTGAGCCCTCCTGTGCTCCCTAACAAATGCTCAGGGAACCTCGGGAGAAGCGGCTGCCTGGGCTGCCCTAGCTTTCACCTTGACCCAGCCGTCCCTGACCCGGGTGTCCTGAGCCCTGCTGTTACTGTTAAGTGCTTTTTCACAGATGGAAGGGCCAAGCGCTGTTATGGCAGAAAGCAGAAGGGGTTTTTCTGGCTGGAACTGAATTTACTCTGGCGGGGGATCGTGTTCATTGTGAAAGACGTAATGTATTAAATCCTGAATATGAAGAATACTTTTTCATTTATGTTTTCCCCTACCTTGTTTAATCTCTACGCTATGGGTTGGACCAAAACCTGTGGATGGTATTGAAAATACTCTTATTACATTATTTTTACGGGTTTTGCTTCATGTCCTGAGATCTCTCATGAGGTTAAAAAAAAAAAGTGCTTATTTTCCTTCTGACTGGAAAATATAAGCTACTATTTCGTAAGAAAAATAAAGTGTTGAACTTCAGATATCTGTGATGGATGTGATGAAACACTGAGATACCGCATCTTCTTTTTGCCATCAAGACCACGTGTCCAGGCTGCCCGTTTCTAACAATGTCTTGTTGTTGGGTCCGTCGTTGCAGGAAGAATGACTCTGTGTGAGTGTGCTGGTACCAATTGTACCGGCTCCTTGGTGCTTCTGCATCGCTTCTGCGGCCACTTTGTTGGAACCTTATTTTCCCTTGGTTTAATAATTTATAAAATGCCTGTTGCCTCTAGGCACATTTCATCCAGTAAGAAGAAAAACATCAACCAGTGTTTACTGGTTACAGAGCCTGAGGTTGACAAATAATGAAGCTTTTGTGGATGAGGGGATGTCTCATTTTTATCTTATATAAACTCACAAAAATGCAGGGTTTGTGCTAAAAGTCTTCTGGGGATGTTACTCCTTTCGTATCCCCATCCTTAAAAAGGTCTCTTGCCCGCTGGTGACAAAGTGGGTTTTAACAGTGATCTTCCTTAACCTGTTTTTGGGTCTGCTTCTCCTTTTTGCTTTTACTGATGTCTGACTCCAGTTTGGCAGCTCTCGGGTATTTAATGGTTGTGAATTAAGATAGCAAAATCAGGTCCTACATCTTCACAGGCTTCGTTTCTTTGGTGTGAAAGAGGTCAATCTCTTCTTGGGCAATAAATTGCCCTCTCAAGTCCTCTGCCAGGTACTTATGAACCACTATCATTAACTGCATTTTGAATCAGTCATTGAGCTGGAGGGGGAAAATTGGCCTGCAGTTCATCTTGTCTCCTTTGAAACTGCTAAATGATGATTCAGTGACCTTAGTGGGCAAATTATATCATCAGCTAATTGGCCTGAGAAGAAAAACTTGCCTGGTATCAAACAAGCTGGCTGCTGCTGTTCTTCACTCTGAAACCCTCTGCTGTCCCAGGTGATACCTCCGGTTTCAAATACTTACAGGGTTTTGTTGAGGCACTGGGAAGGGGGCATAGTAAACTCTTCCTGGTAGCCATACCTGTGCACGGTATCCACTCCACCTCCAGCAGGTTTTGAAGTCCCTTAAAGTATAAAAATCTTAACGTTTCAAGCTTGCCTTCCCATGCGGATAGCCCTCTCCTCTTCCTCCTCAGAGGGTGAAACTGCTCACTGGGGTGTAATGTTTTTGGAGGACTTGGGTCTGCTGGGGATCCCGGCAGAGCTGAATTTAGGAAGGAGATGAAAGCATGGCGCAGGGCCCCCGCTCCTCACCTTGCCGTCCCCGTCCCTGCAAAGCCCTTTTTAGGAGCCATGTGCCTCTCCCCAGACGTGCCTGGCAGTTTCGTGGCCCGAAGCTGGGAATGTGGGTGAGGATTAGCCCCCGAGAGGGCAATGAAATGTGCTGTATGGCTGGTCGGGCTGAATTCTGAATTTAGGAAGGAGATGGGCGCAGGGCCCCCGCTCCTCACCTTGCCGTCCCCGTCCCTGCAAAGCCCTTTTTAGGAGCCATGTGCCTCTCCCCAGATGTGCCTGGCAGTTTCGTGGCCCGACGCTTAGGAGCCATGTGCCTCTCCCCGGATGTGCCTGGCAGTTTCGTGGCCTGACGCTGGGAAGGTGGGTGAGGATTAGCCCCCGAGAGGGCAATGAAATGTGCTGTATGGCTGGTCGGGGCCGGGGAGAGCGGGACGGTGTGCTCTGTCGGCTCTAACGGTCAGCCCAACCTCGCTGCTTGTTTGATTGTTGAAAATAATTCAGGGCTGGCGGCTTCTCTGCAAGGAGGACTGTAATTGCAGGCGAGTGCCAGTGTAGAAGCATCCAGGCATGGCACGTTCAGCCCTCCTTGCTTAAAGAGCTGCAGGAGTGAGCCGGGATGTGTGAAAGGGGTCAGCTGTTGGCTTTTTGCAAGGCTGTTAGTCGAGTTACACCACCTCCTAGGAAGGCCTTGCCAGCTGGCTCATCCTTTAGGGAAGTTTAGAGGCTTATCACAATCTTACTAGAAATCTGTCATCTTCTATTAATCTACTTGTCTCTCCTCATCTCCTTTCCACGTGCTCCCTTGCTCATTCATCTCGACAGCGCCACTCTGCCTGCGCTGCTGCTGGTCGACACCAGCTGGGCTGCTCGCCAAAGTCTTGTTTAGGGCATGTTCATCTGTAGACTGTCGCTCTTCGCTGTCCAACATGGTTTTTCTTTATATATATAAAAATATATTATATTTTTAATTTTTTTTTTTTTTTGAAGGTGGCAGTACTGAAAGGACAGCAGAGCCCGGGTGCTTTGCTGGCTGGGGTAGAGGTGCAGGGGAACCGTGGTATCCAGCAGAAATCAGAGTCCAGCTCTGAGTAACCCAAAGCCCACTCCCGTGCCAGGTCCTGCTCGGTGGCGGGCTCAGCGTGGAGCACAGCGTGCCTTGCCCCTGGGGGCAGCGTAAGGGACTGGTAATTGTGGATGTGAACTACCGGCTGCCTGCCCCTTCCTTTCTGAAATGAGGATGGTTCCCACTTCGGGGGGTAGTGCGGCGCTTTGCTTGTGCAAAAAGCACAGATGAAAGGCAGTGGCAAAAACTGTCAAACTTTGGGAGGGAAAGGGGGTGAGAGGGGTGCATTTCATGGCAAAGCAGGAAAGCATTCATCAGTGAGAACTGATGATGCTGGACTGAGTCTGAACTTGGTGGCACCTCTTGGCACCGCTGCTAGCTGGGGCAAATGTTACTGTCAGAGTAACGCGTTTCTTCCTAATGGACCTTTTCCTTGCAAGTCTCACCGAAGCATGTCGATACTGGGATTAACAGCCATGTAGGCACCAAGGGGGAAAAAAAAAAAGAATAGCTTAAGGAAGGCTAAGCCTTAATACCCATACAAAGCAAACAAATGGTATATGGTTTGATGTGGATTAAGTGAGCCGCAAGATCTCTGGCTCTAGAGGCGCCGGGTAGGAAATGCAAAGCCTTTGACAAAGGTGGCTTGGCTGCCCCTGCTTCCAGAGACAGCATCCGCGTGCTGATGCAGGTACCACGTGGCGGGAGCCACGTATCTGCCTCTCCTCTCGCCTTTCACGGGGATGCTCTTTCTCCCGCACAACACGTGTTTGCTCTCCTTGAATGTTGCTGGCTGGCAAGGAAACAGATCAATGTGTTTTTTTTTCCAGAATAGTCAGCTGACTTCATCCCATGGGAAGTGGTTGAAAAGCAGGAGACAGCTGGGTTGGCATTCCTGCTTCGTAGCCTTCCATAATTCCAGCAGGAGAAGGATAAACCGAGAAGTGCAGTTGCTGGGTACTTTTCTATGTTTGCATTTGAAAGAGCTTGATAGGCTGTGATTAATGAGGCTAAATGGAAGCTTGATAGATGGTAAATTCAAATGAACCTCAAACAAAAATGGCTTTACAAGAAGGCTTTTGGTTGTGTGCAAAGTGCAGATTGTGGGTTTGGTCTAGCGCTGTTCGGTTTATGGCTGGCAGAGTGCGTTGCGCGGGCCGTCCCCCTGCCGAGGTGCGTGCCTGCTGCAGGAATAGCTGCCGTGCAGCAGGTCCTGCCCAAGCGGTGTCTGTGCAGACCCTCCTGCAGGCGGCTGTTTCTTTCCTGGTTTAGGTTAATACAATGTTTCCAAATTTGGACTGTCACATCTGCATCCTGGAGCCCCCCATGTCCCCATGTCCAGGCTCTAATTAAGGATGCTCTAAAAGCGGCAGGCCAGCTACTATGGCCTTGCAGATCAGAACCATTGGCCTAATCTATTTTTAAAGTGAATTAAACTAGAAAAGGGTACTGCCACTCTAGAATAAGAAGCCACCTGGGGAGTTAACCCAGAGGAGTTGTTCTGCTTTGAATTCGCACCCTGTCTCACTTCAAAATAACTTTTTGTTTCCATACATGCAAGCTCCGTAAGCACATACAGGGCTTGACTTAAGCAAGATCACCCAACAGAGCTAGGAAAACATCTTATTTTTTCCCAAGGTGTTCTCTGCATCGCCTCCCAGCGATCCACACATGCTCCTTGACTTAGGCATCCTTTTCTGTAATAAATCTGCCCTGTTTCTGGCTCGATCCCTTGCAGAGATCTGCACTCCGTTTCCACCCCCACCTCTGTAGTTTGCTGTAACACCCTGACTGCCAGCTCCCCGCAGCCACCTCTGCTCTGCTCCCCTGTCCTCTGTCCGCTGTTGTGCTGGTCGCACACAGTGGAACGAGCATCCCAAGTGCTCATCCCCCCAGAGGTCCACGGCAAGATTGTGCAAAGATCTTTTCTTAGGCTGGATGGGACCTTATCACCGTTCTCGGTGAGTCAGTGTGAGCGCTAAGAAAGAGGCAGCATCAGGTGCCTTTTTCTGAGCTGGGGCTGATAACCTGAGCTGGGCATAGGTGGCAGGCGTAAATTATTTGCAACGGCCGACCTAGGCGCTGCTCTCGTGCTGCTCTCGTCTTGCGTTGGCTGGGAGGAGGAGCGGGGATATTTGCATGATGTTTTGAGTTGTGCTGAGGCACTCTGCTGTTACACTGCTCCTTTGGATTTGTCAAGCTGAAGTTAAATGTATATAATTTTAACATCTCATGATTCTTTGGGGGCTGACTCATGTTTTTTTGGCCTGAATGAATCATAGCTCTTGAACTCCATTGCTAAATTCATTATGCAACAATTACAGGGTTGGAAATGCCACCCTAAGTGCACACAAACAAGCTGGCAGCAATTTTCCCCTCCTTTTCTCTCACCCCGTGTTGCCAAGAGACCTCCCTTGTGGGTTTGCTCATTAGCTCTTGCCTCCGCTCTGTAGGTGAGGGGCTGCTCGGCACCCTGAGTCTTGATGCTTTGCGCTTGAGCTGGAAGGGGCAGGAGTTGCAGGTTGGGTATTTCTGGAAGAGAAGAGAGGGGACAGCCTAGGAGGGAAGGCTGGCGATGCACAGCTTTGCTCATCGGTGCCAGTTGCCTTAATTTTGTCCCAACTGCTCCATGTGAAGTTATGTCCTGGCACCTTTAATGATCCATATGGGAAAACCCCAAGAGTGAGGCATTGCTCTACAGTGGCTCCATGTGGCGATACTGGATGTCGGCAGCATCTCACAGGCACAAGTTCTGTTTGATTGCTTGCTCAGGAGCTCAAAGGTCAAATACCCATCAGAGGAGAAATACCAAGGAAGATGTGAGCCCCGTGCTGGCTGTGAAGTGTCTAGTAATACCCGCCATCATTTCTCTACTTTATGGTGCTAAGCTGAGATTTGGGGATTTGTGTAGGGCTTGGATTTTTGTTACTGAGGTCTTGAGCAAGAGTTCATCTGGTATGTGAAATTAAGAGGGGCTTTGTACTGGGTTGGCTTTGCTTGTTGACTTGCTTAACCCACCAAAGCAGCTGGTGGGAGCTGCGCTGTAGCTCTGTCAGTGGGATGCAGAGGGGCCATCTCCACCATCTGCAGGATCAGATCAGATTTCTGGCGTTAAAATGCCCCTGCTACCTGAATTTGATTTTTCACTACCAGAACACTGATTTTTCTGCCATTCACATAAAACTGCTTCTCAGAACAAGTATTCATCTGAGGTACATACAGAATGGCAGGGTGGGCACCTGTGCCCGGGAAGCCCTCCAGAAAGTCTTCCTTAAGAGCAGCCGTTCTTCTCAGCTGAGTTCTGGCCCTTAAATCTCTGTATCTTTGGGAGGAGTCTCTCCCCTGGGCAGGTCTGGCTGTTCGCACATCCAGGTATGGCTGCACATCAAGACAGCAGAGAGGATGGCTAAACCTTGTGCCTGCGGGTGGACGAGGAGAGGGACCTTGGTTCTCCTTGGCGTGTGGCAGCAGAGCCCTAGTGCTTGTCATCCCAGAAATGGCAGAAGCAAAGTAAGAACTAGACTGATGAGGAGGAGAGCAGTACCAGCAATTCTGGTACCATGTTTATAGTCAAGTTAATGTAAAGTATCCAAAATCATATTTGCAAACTAAGAAGTGGTAAATATTTGATGAAACTGAATGTCAGAGCAGCTGCATTGTCAGAGCAGCAAGTCAAGTCAACGTACCATCTCTGTGGCCAAGAGTAGATGCAGAAAACACGAAGTAGGGCATGTATGGTGACGTGCGGGTTGATAACTGCGCCTAAAAATAAGGTACTTTAGAAATGTAAAATCTGCCTCGCAAGCAAGGCAGTGGCAAGCTGCTCTGAGTGTCTGATTTAAGACTGAAACTGGTGGTGTTGGCGCTGCAGAAAGCTGTGCTAAAATTTTGTTAGCATTTTGCTAGCAAAACATTTTGTTTCAGTCTGATGGTTTGCATCTAAGATAAGGCAAGTTACTCTGGAGCTGTGCTTGGGCAGAGGTGGAGGCGAGAGGCAGTGGTGGGGCTGTTGGCGGAGATGCTTTTCCTCAGCCAAGCCCTGCCGGCAGCAGCCTGCTTTCCCGTGCAGGGTTTCTGCTCATCTGCATTTCAAGGAGTCTTTGTCCTCTTGAAGTATTATGGTTCAACTTTCTAGAAGATGCACTTATGATATTCCTGTAGGCTTCAAGGGAAAACAGTCTTGATTGCCCTGCGGTAACAGTATCTGGTGGTGCTGATCTTTGCTGCCGTTGTGAATGGGCTGATACCGGTACCCTACAGCAACTATATGATGCTGCTTGTCGACTTGCTGCAGGGAAGCCCGACCCACTGTGCTTGTAGGTCTGTTAGTGTCAGATCAGCAGCCTCAGGACCCGCTTCTTGCATGCTGGTGGCTGACCTTGACCTGCAAAGGGTAGGTGGACAGGAGGAGAAGTTTTTTGGAGTGGAAGGGGGGTGGCATGTGCATGGTTTAGCAGTGGACTAAGTCATTGTGGAGTCACCAAGGTATAAGGGCTGTGCCTTAGATAACAAATCCAGATGTTCGAGCTGTATGGAGCAAAACATCCCTCACTGTAGCATGGATAATTCATTTTTCCCAAAGTCTCACCTCTTCACTCTCCCAGCTGAGCCCACGGGCACCCCGCTGGTCCCTGCACAGCAGAGGCAGGTGGGCAACACCATCCTGAGCAGACGTACGGGCTCCCTGACGGATGCGGGATGGGTCAGAGGGCACCTTTTTGTGTTATTTGGTTAAGATCTTTTGAGGATTATTGGAATGGTTATAGGTAAGCTCAATAGTGTCCATAAGCATTAGAGTTGAAAGCATTTTGTTAGCAATAATTAAATACAACTGCTATTTAAAAAGGATGAATCAGATTGGTGGGAAGAGCATCCTCTCTTAAATCTCCCACAAAATCAATATTCCTCTTGTCAGGTGTGTAGCAGACACTTTCAAATCCTGCCAGTCATATCCAAGCCCACCACAAAGCACCACGTCATCCTGACAGCGGCACTTCTTACCAGCCTCCCAAAACCTCTCTTCATGCCGCAGCGAGCTGTTTGGCATGTTTGGCGCTGGCACCTGGGTGCTCAGAGTCGGGTGGTGGTTGTGCCCAGCTGGTGACATCTGTCCCATGGCCGGGGGCAAATGCCTGGTGCTAGCGGGGCTCCGTGGTCTTTGCTCCTGTGGTCTTGCAGTCTGGGGACCTCTCCTACCTTCGGCACAAGCTAGTGCTTCCCACTGGACCTGAGCGTGGATCATTGCGCTATGGTCTAGGTGTCCAGCTTGGAAGTAGTTATCTCTCGATGTCAACCTTGGTATAGCGAACTCCAGTATGGATGTGCAGGGACAAGTCTTCTCTTGCATACCAGCATCATCTCGCAGCGTGAACCCAACACGCGTTGCCCCTTCCTCCCATCTGATTGTTGTTGTGGTGGCTTCATTGTCTGCTGGCATTGTCACCGCCGTGCCATAAAGCTGGCAGAATCACGCCTTTGCCTTGGAAAGAGCAAGGCAGGACTCCCTTCTGGTGGCAAAGAAACCAGAAAAAATTAAAAATAGAGGAAGGTAGTCCCATCGGATGGTAACTCCCTGGGGGGATGCTGTGGCCCCCAGCCTGCTGCAGAAAGGCACAGCCACGGAGGGCTGCATAGCTGTACGGGGGCGGGTGGGATGCCCGCTCTCGCTGTCACCTCTGTGCGATATCGTGCAGATATAGGTGCATCGCGCAGAGGTGACAGCGAGAGCGGGTATCCCCTGGGAAAGGCACATCCCTGTCAATAGCTGAGAGCCTGGAAAAGCCCTGCCGCTGAAACATCCCATGTTGGCACGGCTTGAGGTACCTAGGAGCTGTAAATGGAAAATCCAGGCACTTATCTAGCTTGTTGCTGTGCCAGGATAGGGCTGTTCCCAGGATTTTTTTTTTTTTTTTTTCCATGGGCCAAAATGTGTTTAAGTGGCTTTAAACAATGGAAGGATTTCTGTTAAAAAGTCTGGGGTGCGGGCGAATAGGGCTTTAATTTGTATCTTAAGGGAAGGGTGTGGGCTCTCGCAATGGTGTTTTTGAGATTGTGTTGGAAATTAGCTTTGTTTTTTCCCCATGTCTTATTTTAAAGCCTGTTTTGGGGAAAAATTTGTTGTCATTTTTCGAATGACAGAGCTCTAAATGTGTAGCTTAAAATGTCAGGAAGGGGGATGCAGTTTTGGAAGACTCCACACATCTGTCTGTTGCAGGGCTGATAAAAACCGGAAGCTTTGACCAGAAAAAACAAATAAAAGGAGGTAATATCGCTGTCACAGATGGGTCGGGCTGCTTTCCCTGCAGGTGTCTGCATTGCAATCCACAGTCACATATAATGTGCTGTGGAAAAAATAAATGGAGAGCCAAATCGGAGACTTATGCCCTCAATTAATTTTTGTTCCACATAATCGGAGCTGCTGCATGCCTTTCCTTCAATATTTAACTGCCTGGCTCAGAAGATGGGGCTGCTCTCGTGCGAGGGCAGTTGGGATTCGGTTCATGTTTGCACAGAAATCCCATTCTGATCTTTCTTTCTTTGCCTAAGGGCAGGGATCCTGCTGCTCCTCTGATGCTAGAGATAAATTTTGTTAACAGATACTTTTCTTTGGGAGAGCAAAGGGGAGAGGGGAGTGGTATGTAATGAATTCTTGAAGGATAAAATTTCCTTGTCTTCAAGCATCGTCTTCTCTAGAGTCCTACGTGCTGCCTTGAGCCTGTGTCTGCGCTGTCTCAAGTACAGTCAGAGGGGAGCAGAGGGGAGAGCTTTGCTCATGGTTTGGTCCTCATCTGTGATGGGTCGACCTTGGCTGGACACCAGGGTCCCACCAAAGCTGCTCTATCACTCCCCTCCTCAGCTGGACAGGGGAGAGAAAAATATAATGAAAAGCTCGTGGGTTGAGATAAGGACAGGGAGATCACTCACCAATTACCGTCACGGGCAAAACAGACTTGGGGAAAAAGTCCTATCAGAGTAGGATAATGAGAAATAAAACCAAATCTTAAAAACACCTTCCCCCCTTTCTTCCCGGGCTCAACTTTACTCCCGATTTCTCTACCTCCTCGCCCCCAGTGTCGCAGGGGGACAGGGAATGGGGGTTGTGGTCAGTTCATCA
>NW_008794965.1:1628117-1635456 GCF_000699145.1 Aptenodytes forsteri | reverse complement strand
CCTTGGCCAGCGGTGGGTCCGTCTTGGAGCCGGCTGGCATTGGCTCTATCGGACATGGGGGAAGCTTCTAGCAGCTTCTCACAGAAGCCACCCCTGCAGCCCCCCCACTACCAAAACCTTGCCAAGCAAACCCAATAGATCGTCTAAGGAAAAAAATGAATCAGTACAATTAGCGGGTGCTCTCTGCAGATTTACAGGCTGTTGAATAATTTTCTCTATTGCATTAGGTTAAAGGGGGACAGCTTGTTTTGGTGTGTAGTTTGAAATTGAGCCCTGAACTTAGTTTCTGATTTTTAACTCGATTCAAAATCACAGTTAGATTTTTCAAGTTCAAACTAACTGAAATGTCCCTCTCCCTTCTCTGCATGGCAAGCTGATGGCCAAGAGCCCAGGGGTTTTACTGATTCACCAACAGACCTGAAAGCAGGAGGCAAACCCGAGGTTTCACCCTCAGAAGGCAAAAGGGGGCTGAGCAGTTTCTGCAGCTCCAAGGCACCCTCGAAGGCACACCCAGCGCCCGGTCTGGAGCTACTCCTCGCCCCGGGGGCTGGAGGAGCCCGCTCTGCCCGTGGATGTGGAGGGAGAGCCAGCAAGAGCGGAGCTTGGCTGCCTCGCCTCAGGAGCCTGGGTGATAAGTAGGATGCTAGGGAATAAAAATGGAGAGGGGAGGAAAAACCCTAAACTTGTAGTGAACATAAAAACTATCCCCATAAAAGTTCTGGATTTGAAAATCTACCAAGGCAAGGATAGTTTAATGCAGAAAAGCGGCAGCCTTGAGAGAGCTGTGTGGAGCAGACATAGAAAAGAGCATTTGCTCTACGGAGCTTCTAGATTAAGGTTTTCTAAAACGCCTCCAAGTCCTGCTGCCTTGCGCTGGGAATTGGGCTTAAGAAGCAGCTTTGCACAAGAACGACGTGGAGGGAAGCAAGCGCTGAGTTGGTCTAGCTCTAATGCTCTGGCTTGCTCCTAAATAACGCGTGTAAGCTGTGCTTGGGCTTGTGCAAAGCCTTCCGTGGCTGCGGCCATCTCCACTGAACCCAAAGACCCAGCTCTCCAGCTATTGATAGGAGCTTAATGGCCGGCATATATACATCTGGGGACCATCACCAGATTTGTTTTGCTCGTCAGTGGGGTGCCACTGGAAAGAGCAGCGTGTTTCCAAGCACACTGATGTGGGGGAGGACTGCTTGGCACCGAAGGTCTTTTCTTAAGGAAGCCCATGTTGAAGTATTGATAGGAAAAAGAATGTATATTGTACTGTGTTGAGTGTTTACAGGAAATATATAGTGAAAATACTGAGGGACTTTCCTCAAACAACTGCCAATATTGTTAGCAGTGGAACAGTTGGGAGGAGAAAAGAATGAGGCACTTAACATTTTCTATTACCAGCATTGGCTCCAAAGGGATTTTTTGACTTGCTGTTTCACTTTTTTCTTCTCGCTCATATTTCATTCCCAGTGCTAGGAAGGGGCTTGTTGAAGAGGGAGAGATTATCTGGAACTAGAGATAAAATGGCCAAACCAAAATGTTTTTAATTCTCTGGGGAAGAATTTAACTTTAAATTTTGAGCGTTCCATTAAGCTAGAAAAATAACTTAGGTTGATGCACGTTCACCACGAAATTTACCTTAGCATCAAGCAGCAATGAAACTTCCTTTGCTGCAGATGGGTAAAACAGTATCTTCGCTTTAAGAAGGTAATTGGGGCACAGATTAAGTTACTTACTTTGCATACAAGAAACCTGTGGGAAAGCCAAGAATCTCTTCCGAAACTCCCAATTTCTGATGAGATCTCTCACCCAGAAGACTTCTGTATCTGCTCTTTCTCACCAGCACTCCAGGGCAGACTGTAGGAATTGTGTTCATTAAGGGGTCTTGGCTGAAATCGCTCTTTTTTTTTTTTTCTTCTTTTTTTTTTAAAGTGATGTTTCCTGCCACTTTCCCCTTCATTCCTTCAGGAGGAACCATTCATTTGGTAGCGCTGAGCATCTGCTGCTTAAAATGCTGCAGAAGCCCCGAGTGAGGAGAGGAGCTGTTTGCTTCTAAGATACCAGTAAAATTAAATCATGCAGCAATAATTTTCATAATTTTCACTCCTCCGTGTGGTTAACCTGTGGGTGCTGTGGGGCTCGCAGCACGGTGCGGGGAGAATCACATGGTGCATGCAAGAATTTGCTACCAGAAGCAATAGCCAGAGCTGTTAGAGTAGCACCGAGGGACGAGTAGGGTTTCACTAGTACCTCATGGCTGGAGCACAGGACTAGAAATAACAATCCTGAGGTGGTGGTGTAGCTTTTACAGTGAGTTTGCTGCATGAAGTCAGGCAAGTGACCTTGTTCGGTATTCATCTGTTCATCAGTGGATGCTCTTGACCTCTAGAGAAGGGTTTGTTGCATATTATTTTGAAAGTACTGGCTTAGGTGTATGTCAAGCTGTTGTTTAATCTGCTGCCTTGGGCTGCATTCAGGGTGCGCGTGTTACCAGCAGCAGGTTTCTGACTTCAGCTTTGCTATCAGCCCTGACATCCCGCGGGAGATGGTGGTCAGTGCGCACCTGCATCGCAGTCGTTGCACAGGGATCCAGACAAGGGAGATGGTACAACCTGTCTGGCAGGCTGGGATATTAGAGAAATAAAAATTTCAGTTTCAGAAAAGAAAGGAAACCCTTCAGGAGGCTGGAAACGCTGCATTTTGAATTGCTTACCACTGCAGCCTTTCACCGTGGGTGTTTTCTCCTCCTCCTCCCCAGGGCTTTGTAGGAAACGTGACTGTCCTGTAGCACTGCAGGCAAAAATAAGTATTTTGGGGCTGTGATTCCTCGGAGGGGCAGGTGTGTCTCTTGTGATTTGAACTCCCCTTCCCAGTTTGCCGTATGGTCGCTGTTGGTATCTGACCCTCTGTCTGCCTTCATTTGGAAGACCCAGTGGCTGAGTCCCCCGTTATAGGTGTGTCAGGCTATAACGGTTTGGGTAGTTGGGTGGTAGGGCTTGGTGCAGTGTCCTTGTTGACGATGCTCTAGTGAAATGTTTTTCCAGAAGGCAGGAGGTGAGAGAAGCAGTTATAATAAGGAAAGAAACCCTGGTTCTAGGCTATGGTGATCTTAGCACGGAAGACCCTCTTGTCTTGATGCGCCCTGTACTAATTAAAACAAACAAACAAACAAACCACCCTACAAGCCCCAAGAGCTCTTGATCCAGAACAGGGCTCACTGTTCCCATCAGCAGGCCAGAAGAGGGGTTTGGTTTCCCTTCCTCCCGAAGGTAATGCAGATTGCTGCAGGGAGCAGCTTGCGTGATGGTCGTGGGGTGGGGAGCGCCTTGGCAGAGCCGGCGTGGTTACGTGCTCGGCAGTGACACGGTTTAGGAAATGACTTGGAGCGTGTTCCTCTGGGGAGGGCGGGAGGGGGATGCTGCTGTCCTTCTCACCCCCGGTCTGGGCTGTGGGGAGGGAGGGAATGGACCTCGGCTCTTTGTGTATGGTCAGCCCCACGGCACATCCACACTTTGGGCAGCCTCCCTGTGTCCCCCCTTGTTCTCCCTTGGGGACAGTTGAACTCCTGTGCCTTTCTTTCCTTGCTGCTCTTGCCTGTCCCTCAATCTGTCACCTCCTTCTCTTGGTGGCTTTCTGGCTGTCTCTGGATGGTGTTACGGCTGCAGGGCTGCCAGTGAGCTCTTCCCCTCATCAGGGAGCAAGGGATGAAAAGCTGCTCTGCTGCTTCCTCCAGACCTTGGGGAGGTCCTGGCCAACAGCAGAAACAGCAATACAGAACGTACGTCTTCGGCCGCTTTGTATCACCAAGCAGTGACAATCCTGAAGGTGATGCCTGAAAGAGAATCCTGTAAATTCTTCATTGGTGCTCGTTGCTGGAGGATGGGTTCAGCAAAAGGGCTGCGATGGTCATCTAGCATTTCGTGGGGCAGGAATAGCACAGATTGGCCTTGGCCCTTGTAGGAAGCAGAAGGGGTAAATTTGGCAATTCCTCACCTTGCCATGGTGCAGGAGTTGACTCTTAATGAAATAAATAAATCAGGCAGCCACCTCCTCTGCAGGCTGCTTATGTGCTCAGATCCCTGCTATAGGCTTTTGTGCTTGGTTTCCAATTCCAGCGGAGAGACGATTAGCTTGGGGAGGGGAGGAGAGGGCTATTTCTGTCACTCTTCATGCCACTGACTTGACTTTATGCTGCAAGCACAGATGCTTCACCTAATCGGCTTGGCCCAGTCCTGCAGGTGCCTCCCCACAAGCAATCCAGTGAATGAGAATGATCTCCTTGACTTCAGAAGCGGCTGCTCATATACCTGGGTCTTGAATTTTACCTTTGCTTGAAAGATGCACAACTTAGAAGAATTCCCTAGTTGCTGAACTACTTCATTTCAAGGTGTCCCATTCAAGGGTTGCTCTTCCATGGTTTGTGTTTATTTCTTTTTAAGTGGAATAAAACCGAATTCAATTGATGACACTTAAGTGAAGGACTCTTCTCAGTGTTTGTGTTCTGCTTCAGTGTCATGCTGGGCTTTAAGTAGTGCCTTGTGGAGATGTGATGGAGGATTTGCCGGTCTTAGCTCCAGCTTCATCGTCTGGTGGGGAGACGAGGAGGCTCTCCAGCATCACTCAGCAACGCGGCTGTTTTAATGGATACAGCTCCAACCTCAGCAATATTATGGCAATGTCTGCAAGTTGAATGCTTTGTAGGAAGGTTGAGGGGGGCAGCTCTGAGTGTGTGCCGGAACAGGAAAATAAGCACACTCGGTTTTCTCCTTTGCGGGATGCAAGTGCCAACCTCTAAGTGTGAAATGGAAAGAAGTGTGTGTATAGGAGACGAAGGACCCCTCCAGGCAGAGTTGGTGGTACAGGGTAGGCAGCTTGTTGCAACCACTGACTCAGTAAACTCTCAATTCACAGGATCGCCGTCTCGTCTTGCAAGTGAGTAACCAGTGCCCTGACAGTCCTTTTGAGCTTAGTGAGATGAATCTTGTACCAAGGTGAGACAAAATGTACAGGAAATGCAAACTTTTTTTAAAAAAAACGATTGCGTTTGCCAACACTTGCATGCCCTTTGTAGGGACTGATCTTTGACACAGTTGGAGCGGGTCTTTCTCTGCTGCAGTGCCAAGAGGACGGCGATGGCACGAGTGCGATATAATAGCGAGCGTCTCGCCTTCCTTTTGGCCCCCGAAATAGTCGCCCATTGTCCCCGTGGGGCTGGGGGCCGCGTGCGTCTGGCAGGATGCTCTCGGCACGGCGGCAGGCAGATCTGCTGAGCTCACGGAAACTCAGCTCGGTCGAACACAAGGAACGGCACTTTTTTTTTTTCTCTTTTTCTTTAAATAAAACAGAAACCAAAATGTGATGCCTTGCAAACCACAGACACCCACACAGCCAGCTTCTGTGTCACTTTGCAGGTAAACAAATGCTGGGGTCTGAAACTGTGCTGTAGTTAGACTGACCAGTTTGTGCAAGGAGAAGTCAATGTGCCATTTTTTTGGTACAGGGAAGAAACTAGGTCATCGGAAAACAGGCAGCTGGAGTGATGGAGCCAAAGTCTTTCTGAGGCTCTGGGGTCTGTGGAGGGTGCTAGGGGACTTGTACCTAAGTCTGGGAGAAGTTGAGCCGTGTCCCCTTCAGGAAGACCTCTCAGAGTGACCTCTTTGCTCCTTCAGACGTTCATTTGCTGGTTGGTTTGAGGAGAAGCTGGTGTCTGGTACTTCCGGAAGATGTCTCCTGGTGTTCGTGGATCTCCCCTCTCCATTTCATTCCTCTCTGTAGGCCACTCGAATCTTCCTTTTGTTCTGTTGTGAGAGCAGAGGAGCTGCTGAAGGACGAGGTGCATGCAGGAAAGCTGAAACATGGGCAAGCAGAGCAAGCCACGCTTCTCCTTTCCTTATAAATCAATGTTCTGTTGCTCTTTCCAAGGTGCAGTCCTAATACCACCAAGAAAGCTTCCAGCTGTTTTTTGGGTAAACAGGAAAATGCTGAAATAAGGTTTCTTTGCTTCAACAAACCTGCAGAATTAGGTCCTCGTTTCTACTTCAGGTGTGTTTTGGAAAATATTTGTTCATCTCTCAGCGAACAATGGCAGAAGTGGCCTGGAAAAGGAGCAGGGTGGGAGTGCCGCGTGTGGTATGCCGAGAGGCATTTCCTGCCCTTCTCTCCCCTCCTTCGAGGTATTGTAAACGGGGCTTCAGATCTGCAGCCTGTGTTACTGGAGCAGAGATCGCCAAAAAAGATACCTTCCCAGGAATGCCTGCAAGGGGCAGGAGCCGTGCTGTGCGGAGCCGAGTTCACGAGAGGTGGAGAAGAGCTTTCCAGCCAAGTGCCTGTGCTTGGAAAATGCATCTGCCCCAAAATAAAAGCTTTTTGGAAAGTGGGCTGCATTTACGCCGCTCTTGTCGGCAGGGTTTCTGGGGGCCGTGGTGAGTCCTGGCTCGTGGGGGCTGCGGGCAGGGGTCAGGGAGAGCTGCGCAGGGCTCTCGTGCCATGGAGGAGCCGTGGCACACTTCCCTGGCTTTCCAGTGGCATGCTAAAGTCGTGAGTTGGTATTTTCCATCTCAGGCAAGTGTTTGAATTTCTAGGTAGTATCTCTCTTATGAAAAACTTTGCAAGGATTCCGGTTTGTCCCTATGTGGAACTAAAGCATTTTTTTGCAATCTTAAGTTCTTATGGGATGGAACAGGGTTTTTTTGTTCAGGTCTATCCTGAAACCCTCAAAATAAGGTTTGCAGGTGCTGCTGAAGCTGCCCTTGGCCTTCTGTTGGCCATTTACTGGTTAAAGCCACTGCCCGGGACCTGCCTGCGTGCTCTGGCTGAGTTTGTTTGTTTTCAGTTCTCAAACCAATTATCTTGCGGAGGAAATGGCGTGCCGCGCTGTCAGTCTGTCAAGATATTTATAGGTGAGGTCAAACCCCTGTGGAAGGTCTGTAGCAATGTTTGGAAGGAGTGGATGTCTCAACCTTGCGAAATTCACTGGGACATGGTGGATGTGCTGCATGGCGTGGACATTTGCCTAGAGCTCCTCAGAGTAATGCCTCCCCGCCTGGGCTGCTTCGCCCTCTGAAGAGGGACGAATGGTGGCTTTTCCTGGCTTGGCTGGATGGGGTAAGGTTTGGTACCCTCACCACGTCTCTCACCTGGGTTTAGTTACCTCTTTTCTGCTGCTATTTTTCCCATAGATGCTTTGCATCCATTGCTTACAAGACTGTTGCTTCCTCTCTTTTGGAGCAGGAGAGTTGAGCAAGGAATGGCTTCAGCTGCCCTGTTGGGGCTTTCTCAGGTGCTTGTGAATACTTAAGCTCTCCACAGTCTCCCTTCCCCAGCCTCTCTTTTTTTTTTTTTTTTTTTTTTT
>NW_008794965.1:1626953-1628042 GCF_000699145.1 Aptenodytes forsteri | reverse complement strand
CCCCCCCCAACAACTTTTTTTTTTTTTTTTTTTTTTCTTCTCCAAGCTGGCTGAACCATAGGAGCTCATCTCATACGTGGTTATTTGCAGCTTACCTTGATTTGGCACACTCACCTTGCCATTCGATGTGCTTTGCACGGGTCTATTTGGAAAGGGCTCATGCAATTTGCTCGTGACATTGGCTTTATTTCAAAGGCACCTTTCCCTGTTGGACCGCTCCTTAAATCTGGGACATGTTTCCTCCTTCTGTGTAGCAGATGATTGGGCGGCTGCCCATGGGTCTCCCGGTTGATCGCTCCGTGGGTAGCACTGCTCAGAGGTCTCTGATGTCGTGGCCACATTGAGAGTCTGGGGCTGTGATTTAACCGCTCTCGTTGCTGTGCTTGTGGAGCTTGTACAGCAAAACCAGAATGAGCTAGTGTGTGGTGAAGAAAAAAACCTGAAGGAAGAGAGAAATGAACACAACCCCCCATGTTTTTAAGTAGCTGAGGCGGTTTAAGTATTAGTAATACCTCCCTGGGAGCCATGTCTTATCCGTCTGCCCTCGGCTAGGGCTGGGGTGAGAAGGAGCCGATGGATGAAGTAGAAGAGCGCAGATTCTTCTTTGAATCATTCTATGATTCTATCTTCTCCCAAATAGCTAGTGATAGGATGAGAGGAAATGGCCTCAAGTTGTGCCAGGGGAGGTTTAGATTGGATGTGAGGAAAAATTTCTTTACTGAAAGAGTGGTGAAACATTGGAACAGGCTGCCCAGGGAAGTGGTGGAGTCCCCATCCCTGGAGGTATTTAAAAGACGAGTAGATGAGGCACTTAAGGACATGGTTTAGTGGGCATGGTGGTGTTGGGTTGACGGTTGGACTCGATGATCTTAGAGGTCTTTTCCAACCTCAGTGATTCTATGATTCTATGATTCTATCTTCTCCCAAGATGATGCTCCTCTGGGAAAACCTGCCTGGCCTCGGGGCGCCGGACGGGTAGCCTCGTGCATCTCCAGCCTCTGGCTTCTGGGTTATTTGTGCTGGAATGGCCTCGTCTGGTGTCTGTGGCTGCCCCGGGGCCTGCCGCCTCAGGCCTGGTCCCCCCCCGCC
>NW_008794965.1:1616460-1626583 GCF_000699145.1 Aptenodytes forsteri | reverse complement strand
TTGGGTTTTTTTGTGCTGAAATGGCCTGGGCTGGTGTCTGTGGCTGCCCCGGGCTCTGCCACTACAGTCTTGGTCCCCTCTGCCCTGTGTTTTGCTGCACAGACCAAAATGCTCCAGGGAGGCGGCTGCTGGTATGTGTCAGTGCAGCCCAGTCCTGGCTGCGGTGTTGGGGACACTTGTAATGAGGGGTGATGGTTACGCTGGAAGGGGCCAGCTGGAGGGAAGGATGTGTCTCAGCACTTGAATATCTCCTGAGTTGTCTGAGGAATGGTATGAAATACTATGGAAGATCTTTGCTCAGTAAGACTTTCTTCTGCTCATAAGAGAGGTCTACCTTGAACTGCAGACGTGACTGAATTGCACACTATAACTACTGCTTAATCAAGAGGGTTTTGCTTAGGTGTTTGGAGTGGGTGAAGGGTGGAGTCACAAAGGCCAGTGAGAACAACCAAGCAATTAAAGTGCAATTAAGTGAGCTGCCTTTTGAGATGGTAGGTGTTGCCTGTCTGTTTTCCAACAGGCTGGTCTTAGTTGCTTGTCTGCACGGGGTGATGAGACTTGATCCCTCACACTTTCCTCCTCATTTCAGGTTTCCACCATATTCTCATCGGACACTGCGATGGGCCCTTCCCAGCTTGGCCTCAAGATGCTGGTATAGCAGCAGGCGGCTGCGATCCAAAGGACCTGCAGTGGGACATCGTTTCCTGCTGGGACATCCTTCACCCCCTCTCTCTCGGCAGAAGCGATGGATGCCCACGTGGACCTCCTGACAGAGCTGCAGCTGCTGGATAAGGTGCCCACACTGGAGAGGCTGCGGGCAGCCCAGAAGCGGAGGGCTCAGCAGCTGAAGAAATGGGCGCAGTATGAGAAGGAGATGCAGCACAAGAAGCGGAAGCATGAAAAGAAGAGAAATGCTGTTAACCGAAAGAAAGTGTCTTTTGAAGCCAGCGTTGCTCTGCTGGAGGCTTCTCTGAGGAACGACTTGGAGGAAGGTACGGCACTTGTATCTGGCAATTTCTTTGACTGGCTACATGCGAGGTCCATGTAGCGCTGTGGTGTGCAGAGGCATCTGTGTTGAGATCCATGGACTGGACTACCCTTGACGTGGTGTTGGTCTCTAGAGTGTTGCCATTTCTGATACAGCAATGGGGTCCTCGAAGCACTGTGTGACACCAGCGTTACCTAGATTGATATCAGGAGTGGGCACACGAACGCCAGGATAGGGCAGGAGTTATGACCGAGATTTGGGGAAAGGGAGGCGGCTTTCATCTCTTTCCTTTTCACACTTTCTACTTACAGAAGGTGTGAAATGCTTCTTTGCCTTCTGGGTGTGCCTCTTTTAGTGGTTTTATAGAAGTCTGTCACAGGGATTTACATGTCAGTGTAAATCTCTTCAGCTTCCCTGCTTGGGGGGATGGATTGGGAGCTACATGGATGTGTGAATTTTTTCCCTATTCAAAATACTGAAAAGCATGGCTTTGCTTAATGCTTCCTATAGAAAAGAACTGCAAATTGTTCAGAAATGGGTTTAATTGCACCATTTCAAAGTGGATCAAAGTGCTTTGCTTTTGCTCCAAAATCTGAAGAGGGGGGAGGAAATGTCTAAAAGTCAAGCCCCATTAGCCTCAGCACAGCACGGGGGAAAACCTGTAAGCTTACTTCTCTGCAGAGAAGTAAAAACATTTCTTGGAGGAGACCTGGAGCAGCCTTTGGGGTTGCCGCTCTGCCAGGTAGCGAAATCGGTGTGATCTTCCTGTTCCTTTGGCATGGCAGAGACAAGGGAGATGCTCAGGAAACCCGGCCAGTTGAGCTGCATCTCTGCTAGTGAATGTTGCTCTAGTTCCCACATCTTTTGCAAGAAGCAGTATATACTTGCCTGGTATGTGGGTGGAAGGCAAGGACCTTGTCTTGTCTTGTGAGGAGTCTCCCCAAAGTCATGTCCCTGTTTCTGCGGAGGCCTTTTGTGCACCATAGCTTGTCCTCGTGTGCGTGTTTTGCACCTGTTTGGAAATGGAGCACTTTGGACAGTGATGCCTGCCTGGGCGGTGTGTTACAAGCGTTTGCCAAGCCCTGCTGTGTGTCTGTGGTTTTGCGTGCATTTGTAGCCTCTTTCTGGGAGAGCAGACGTGTGATAATGCCCTGGAAACTGCAGGCTTTTATTTGTTTCTTCTGTGCTTTAAAGGTTTAACAGTTGCTTCCAGCTCTTTGCTCCAGTGAACCTGTGTTTCTCACTCTGAGCTGTTGTAGTCTTCTAGGAGAGCCCCAGCAGTGAAGCCAAGTAGAGCCCTACTGTGAAATTGTGTCTGTTGGCATTGCCTGAGATGACAGATTTATGACTTGTATCGCCTCTGCCTGTGCTGGCAGATACTTGGCAGGGTTTGGCTTTGGGTTTTGTACCCAGCTGCCCACTTGTAAGTGACAGGTCACAGTGTTGGGGTGGATAACGAGCATTTCATTGTCCTCCTCATCACGCGGCAACGGTGCCTCCGCTCAGCGCTTGGGCTGGAGGGTGCCATGGGGCCAACAGGTCTGCGAGAGGCCCAACCTTGTAGTTTTGCTTTCTGCACTTTCTGGCTTTGGACCTGGGCAGTTTGGAAGGAGGAAAGCTCCTTCACTGTCTGCCTTACAAATACTTTCTTATTTTGTGAGAGAGGCACAAATGGCAGAGGTGTTTGCAGACACGGCACTGGTGGAGGGTGGTTGTGCACCCTGACAGCAGTGAGCAGGCAGGGCCAGCGTGTGTTCAGGCAGCGGCATTAACGTGCTGGTGTCAGAGGTCCTGTGGACGACGGTCTTGCACCACATATGGACACGGATACTTCGCTGTTGGGGGTGCAGGAGTTGAGCTTTCAGCTCACAGCTTCACTCTTTTCCTCCTGCAAGGGAAAATCCATTGCTGCAGGTCTCTTTTGGTACTATAATCGTGTCGACCTCTTTCCGTAGGCGAGCCCAGGTAGCGGGCTTTAACCATCGGTCGCTCTTTCTGATGCGATGCTGGTTACACCCAACGTGATAAAGGCACTTCCCTGCTCGGTGGAAAAACCAACCTCTCCACCCACCGGAGAGAGCAGGGGAAGTATCCCCGGTGCCACGGGTGCTTCCCCTGTGTAGCTGGATTTTTCAGATGCCTCAAGTTTTTAAATTTGATTTGTTTTGTGGTCTATCAATTTAAGTCCTAAAACTAGTGTGCGGGCAGGTCCTGTCCCTGCTCTGCCCCCTCTGTGCTGTGGGACCAGTATAAAGGGGAGGAGGGGACAGAGTCAAACCCAGACACCAAACTGGGAAAATTCCATATAGAGTGCCCTAGGCCAAAGTGAGGGAATTTGTGGGCTTTTGGAGGTCCCAGGTGATTATTTTGGTGTATGAATCATCTTTTGTTTCCATGTGGGAAGTGGAGGGGGAGGTGAAATATAAATGATTGAGAAGTTGAGAAGTTAACTTGAGGAAGGTTAGAGAGCTGGGGGAGCAGCTGGCACGTGTCACCTCCGAGCTACCTCTGAGCGGGTGTGCCATTTCCATTCTTTGTTACTTTTCTGTACTTTTGTATTTATTTTTAACGTTCTCTCTCCTGAAGTGGGAGAAGGGATGGTAGTAGGCACTGTGCAATGAAATCGGGGAAAAGAAAGCGGAGCTGGATAGCGAGTTGGCTCTTTGTCCAGAAGGTGTCTTGTGCTGTGGCGTAACCTCCTGATGGAGGTGGTGGGTCGAGCCCTGTAGGATGGCGTCGGTGGGTGCAAAACCCTGCCCTGCTCTTCAGGGAGCAGCCCCGTCTCCCTGAGGACCTGGACGTGCTGACTTCACTGTCCTTTGCCTGCACCTTGCCCGGGTGTAAATGAAAGAGCTGCGCTCATTTTGCTCAGCTCCCGTGCGCCCGCGGCTATCTGCAGCACCTTCCCTCGTCCCCGCTTCCTTCTGCCATCGATGGCACGGCCACCGGCCTGAGCCACCCTGGCTTCCCACCTAGCCTGTGACCTCTCTGGCTCTGCAAATGTGACGGCCTCGGAGAAGAGGACTTCTTTCCCATGTAAGAAATCCAGGTTCGTCTGTGGCTGATGAGTCCATGGGTGACTGGGTGTGTTGCAGAATTGCTGTGTCAGCGTGGTGGTGAAGCAGGACTGAAGGCCAGGGCTCCTAGGGAGCATCAGCCCCGGCGTGGGCAGGAGCTGCAAAGGGGTGATGGCTCCTGCCTGCTTGTTCCTCGCATCTCTGCAACAGATCTGTCAAAATATCCCAGGTTTAACAAACAAGCTGCTATTAAAAGCTCCTTTGGATCTCTGCTGACAGAACCAGGGTAGGGAGCACACCGCAAACACGCTGGTGGCAGATGTGAGCGGACAGTCAGGCTGGGGAGAAGTAGGTGATGGGCAGCCAGCCCAGACCGAGGGCAGCGGTTCCCCTGGGCTGCAGTGTGCCTGCTGGGACCTTCGGTTTGGAAAGCCGAAATATTTACAGACAGTTCATGGGTGAGCTCTGAGGTGAGAGCAGAGCACTCCCAGCTGCCACACTGGACCCGCTCCGCTCTCCCCTGCGGAGGAGCTGGGAAGGGCATGCTGTGGAGGGGCATCGCGCACAATCACCGTTTTAAGTGGAAATATGTTCAAGCCCTCACCCAGCTCTAGGCACAATCTGAGCTGGTTGCAGGGGGACGGTGCAAAGGGAAGGACACTCAGTCCATACAGAACTTACAGGGAGTGGCAGTGTTGTGTACAACCTCTGGGCTGTTCTAATGGCTGTGAAGGAGAGTTGCTTTATAATGCAATAAAACAATACTTTATAAGCTACCGTACTAATTGCAGAGAAATTCTGAGGGCTGCTGAAGGCTGTGGCCCTTTGAGGCTGGCCTGCAAGATGATGGACCGAAACCGTGGGGAGGAGGCTGGTCCCACCGTTCCCAGGGCGGCACCTTGTCCCCAAAAGCAGCCCCGGGTGCTGCAGGGCTGTCGTGTCCAGGTCTTTCTACATCGCTGAGCTCCTATAAAAGCAGCCCCAGAGCGCGGGGAGAGGAGCTGGTGTTCTGTAAATTGAAAAAAGAGATCCCAGAGGTGGGTAAAGTGGCTGCCTGTACAGATGTGTGGCATTTGCTGCCTGGAAGTCCCTTTGCAGACCTGGCCTGTTTGCAGAGGGAGCTCCCACTTCAATGACAGAAGCTGGAGGTGTTCGCGTTACCTGGGGGGTAAGCTGTGTTCCCTTCAGCAAACCCCCGAAGAAAAATTAAAAAGAAAGAGAAATAAAGCTCCCAAAGGACCAATTCACCTTCCAACAGCTCTGGAGGTGCCCTGGTTTCTCCTGCTCTTGGATGAGAGCTGCCTCCCCACAGGTGCCTGCTGACCCCCCGGCGTGGCTCCGGGAAGCATCGCTGCAAAGTCCTTCAGCTCCCACCTTCTGGCACTTCATCCTGCAAGCAAAACTTTGTTAGAGCCAGAGTGTTGCATAAAACAGCGTTTCTGCAGAAGTTTAACCATGCAGATCCTTACAGCTGGTGAGCCAGAAAGTGAATGAAAACTCAGGTTTGATGACCTTGGACTTGGCATCCAGCAAAACGGTTCCCGTTAGCAGAGCAGCGGGCGCAAGCTTGGGGCTCGCTGGGTCCTGCGCCAGCGTGGAGATGATTTCCTGGGGGAGGGTATAAGTATTGCACAGCTTATTCGTGTAAATACATCCCCCACGTTTCCCTTTGTGCCGACCCTTAAATCTCCTGTAAATGTGCGGTAGTGATGAGCGTGGTAAACCCTTTTAGGAGCCATCCCCAGGCAGCTCCTACTGCGCTCCCTTTGCACCTTTCTGGAATAAAACCAACCTTGTCATTTGCAAAGGCACCTTAAAAAGAGGCCCTAATTAGTGTCTATAAATTGCTTTCTTTAACCTTTCCAAGTTGATGTGATCTGTTCCCTTGTTAGTAAAAACCTTTTATGAGGTGCCTTAATTTTCTACCCACATTATTAGTCTCCTGAAGCTTTTTACATGGGGTTCCTGTGTCCATGTCTATGAGCAAGTGCATTTATCTGTCTGAGAAGATTTTTCTCTTGGGTTTCGTGCCCTTTGAAGGGCTCTGAAAAAAGAATCTCATTTATCCCCAGCAGTCTGAGTGTATATCTGGGTATTTGGGGAATGACTCGAGTCAGAAATGAAAAGTTTCTGTTCAATAACAAAGGCGTTTCTTGAGTTTTAAACTCCATAGGTGGGGAAATGAAACCCATCCTCTTCGGGAAGCTGTGTGTGGGAGCTCTTGGCGATGATGGATTTTGTTAATTTCGTTAATGGTGCTTGGTATGTCTTCCAAAAGCAGATTCACATGTTTGGCCACATTTAACTTGGATTTTTCATGCAGTCTGGATGCGATGCCAACGCGGGGTGGCTTGCATATGGCAGCTAACTAGATGGCATCTGGGAGCACGAGCAATATTGAATATGCAACTTTCTCTGTTGTCATAACAAGTAAATAATCTTTTTCTTTTTTTTTTTCTTACTTCCTGAAATTTCAGTCAAGTGGGAAAATTGTTTCCATTTCCATAAGACCTTGAAATGCCAACTTTTCTTTTTGGCTGTTAATGCTGAAAGTCCATCTCGGGTTTTTACTGGGGTGAGGCCCTCCTCCCCCAAATCTGGAGTCAACTTAAACATTTTGTTTCAAGCCCTTTCTTTAAACAAAAATTTTTGATCAGAAATACTTTTTTTTATTTTTTAAATGACAAAATGAGAAATTCCCTTAACTTCAGAATGTGTTCTTTAAAAACGTTACCCCAGCTGTTGTAGAAGAGCTTTGGTTTCAATGGATCAAGCCTCCTCTTAATCCCTTTCAGAAGGATCCGGGTGCTTGTTCTCAGGGTGCTGGCTGTTGCGTGCACTGAGCATCGCTGCTTGCTGTTTCAAGACGTGCGAGTTGAGAAACAGACTCTTTCCATACCTACAGACCAGAAATTCTGCATCTTTTAAGTTCCTCGATTCACAGCAAGGCTCATAGCACAAGCAGTCTCCCTCCTGCGCCCCGCAGGGAGCAATTACTTTTCTTGACTAAAACAAGAACTGAAAACGTGCATGCGAATGCGCTCTGACTGTCCTTGCTAAGAAACGGTGATGTAGGGATCCTGGCTGGAATTTTTTTAAATCAAAATTTAACACACGCACCCACACACACCCCCCCGCGCCCCCACAGCCCCTCCATGGGCACATCTTTCCACTTGCACGTTGTTTCGGCGGAGCGCATGTTCTCGGCTTGCATGATGGAAATGGGTTGGTTTCACATCGTTTCGGTTTCTGGCTTTTACGTGTGTGCCAGCTTCCACCATTTCTGATACTGCTAAAAATATTTCTTATGTATCTTGTAATAGCATTACAAGATAATGAATAAACATTGGATTCAAACTACTTGTCCCTCCAGTAAGGACGGTCTGTTTGGATTCAAGGTGTTTTAAATCAAACGGGGATTGGCCAATGACTGTTGCCAATCCCAGATTTTGTTTCTTACTAGAAGTGGCTTAAATCACTTAATCGGCTTCTAAAATTTGGCTACAATGTGTTTTGGAGGGGAAACTCGGAACCAGTGTCTCCTTGGTTGCATGTACCCGTAAATGCAAACTGGGCATTTCTTTGGTTTATTAGTATTGTCGATGGTTGCTTCTTAATGCAACCGTGAGTAAGGAGTATTCCCTTTCAAAAGGGGATCTGGGCAATGGGGAGTAAAGGCTGAAACTCTTAGGGTTGTGCGTGCAAGGTGCAGTAGGTAGGATATGTAAGGTCACCATCTGCTCTGCAAACCCTGCCCGGCCAAATCACGGCAGGGAGAGCTCAGGATGCAACGGCCACCTTCACTGGGAACGTCAGGACTTTTGTCAGCTGAAGGCAGATTATCGATGGGACCTTAATTCAACCAGGTGCCCGGGGATGTTCGTGCATAAAACTGAGTGCTAAATCGCTGGCATTTAACCTTCCCCTTCCCTGTCCTAGCTGCTCTGCTTCCAGAGACATGGAGGCAGCCTTGGTATCTACAGGCTGCCAAACGTCGAAGACAGAACTTCCCAATCTGAGCCTGATAATACTTGCTGATATATCAGTGGCTTTTTCTAGCCAGTAACTTACCAGCTTGGTTGTCCTTGTGATTTTCCCTGGGGGGATCACTGCCTGCCGTCCGGACGAGGGGGACCAAGGCATGGAAGTGCAGCGATGGCCATGGATATGGGTTGGATCAAGCACTGAAAGCAGCACGCTTCGCTGCCTGCTCGGTGGGATAATGGCATGGAAGAGCTGACGCTACAGCCCAGCCAGCTCCTCGCTTTGGGGGGCTGTGACGTGGGGTTCCTTGCAGGCAACATGTTTCTTGCCTGCCTGGCTGCCTTCCAGGTGTGTGCTGTTTCCTGCGCTCTGATTAATGGTGTGTTTTGTCCCAGTCCAACAACGAGAAACCAGAGAGCGTAAATAGCCGCTCAGTGGGGGACCTCTGGTATCTTCTGCGTAATAACCAGCAGCAGCAACCTGGAGTGAAATATCGTCTGTCTTCCCACCTTGGCCGTGACCTCCAATAGCCAAGGCTCAGTCTCGCTGCAGTGCTGTGTTGTGATATCTAATCCAGTTCTGCCAAAAGGACGTAAGACGTTAGCCTGATCACGCTCGAGAGCTCGCTGGTACCTGGTGTTTTGCAGCATCATTGTTTTTTCAAGTGTATTTCGAAAAAAATGAACAAACAAAAAACCCCAACAATGACAACAAAAAAAACCCTAACCCAAAAAAACCCCTCTTCTTTGCAAATGAATATTGGTGGGGAAATTTTTGGGGGTGAAGCCTTCTTGCAGGGCTAAACCTCACGTGGCTGCTTTACCCTGATGCAGGTGAAAACGCAGTGCTTGGATGTAGTTTCCAGACAGGAGGAACTTGGCTGTAAGCTGTGGCTGCAGGCTCTGCTTTCTGCCCCTTCTCCTGGTCAAGGAGAACTTGAAAGGTGGATTAAATCTACTTTTTTTTTTTTTTTCCCAGATTTAAATTCCTGCCTTTCTGGATTCAGGCCAGCTCAGCTGGTGTAGATTTCTTCCTCCTAGAATCATGGAAAATAGAGGTTGAGAGGGCCTCGGGAGGTCATGTAATCCACCTCCTGCCCCAAGGCAGGATCAACTGTATCTAAAATGCTTGCTAATGAGGTTGGAGTTAGGTATCTTAGTGTATTTATAGGCATCTCTGCAACACGAGAGCAGGTACCTGTGCAAGCAGCCCTGCTTCTCGTTCACTTCTGCATATTTTTCCCACTTGCTTATATTTATCCCCCTTTATTTTGCTGTGCATCCCATCCTTACACTTATTGACTGCGAGTTTTCCTACTTCCGTGAAGAACGCTCTAATTCTTTCTTTAATAGCAGTTGCTATGGCAGCTGATTCAGGCAGTGCCTTATAATCTAGTGCAGAGCTGCTTTTACATACACTTTCACTGCTTGTTTTTTCCTCTGGAGCCTGGCCAGATCTTTGGGAAACCTTATCACCCGCTGCAAATGTCTTGACAAAAAATAAAAAATAAAAAAATCAGATTCTGGCACAACTGTTAAAAATGTCTTCTAAGCCTTGCCTACCCTCTAACCCGTCACCCAAAGGATGCTAAATAGGCCAGGAAGCGAACTGTTTAATTCTGTCTGCCGATGCCTTTGTAATCAAGAGCCAAGATGCAATCAAGCACCCTGCACTCCTTGTAATTCGGGGAACAGGAGCCCATGTGCAGCTACTAGCAAGCGGATGCAGTTTCCACTGAGGTCCCTGCAATTTGAAACTGCTTATTGCTGAATTTGGCCTCCGGATTCCCTAGATAGCATGAGGTAGACTGGCTATAAATGTTACTCATGTAGGAAACTGGCTTTAGTTGCTCGGTTGTGTTTCTCACACTCTGTATACATTTTATAACAGTTTGTAGCATCTGTCAGTTTGGCTAAGGATTTCAAGGTAGATCTCAGTTCCCCTTTTTCCTGGTGGTCTCGTCTGCTCTGCCTGGCTTTGCTTCCAAGGTGGCACAGAGAAGTGGTCCCTGTCTTGAGTGTAAGAGCACCAGGCTCTGAATTGCAATGGGAAACTTCCAAAGTCTCATTTCAATTTGTGTGCCTTTACCTGGGCTGACAAGAGAGATCATATTAGTAAAAAAAAAAAACCCCAA
>NW_008794965.1:1589881-1616370 GCF_000699145.1 Aptenodytes forsteri | reverse complement strand
CGACAAAAAGAAATATTATTAAAAAAAAAAAAAAAAAAAAACAAAACCAACCATGAGACCAAGAAAACCCACTTTTTTTTTTTTTTTCTCCTAAGGACTACTGCTATAGCGTCTGCTTCTAAAAAGGGGAGACTAGAGCAGGAACTAACCTGAACCGAACTCTCACACCGTTCTCATTGGTTGCTCCAGCCCTGTTTTGACCCGGTTGGCAGCTGATGGTGTCCGTAGTAGAGAAGTGTTATCTGCACACAGCTTGTATTTTGTCCTGTGTTACACCTACATCTGTCTGGAAACATCCACATTTTGAGTGGGTGGGGGCGATTCTGGCACCTTCAAAGTATTTCCATTCTGGTCTGATTCAGAGCAGCAAAGGTCGGAGATCAAGTGCTGATACTTGCATGGTTCTGGATGAAATGATAAAGCTTGAACGTAGTGAGACACGATGGCTTGGCATATTCATACAAAGTCTTTCAAATTACCCAATCTGAATGATCCTCTATATAAAAAAACATCTATTTCAATAAAAGCAAAATTTTACTAGCAGAATATTCTCGAATGAAAGCAGCAGTCCTTGCACAGGAATGGAGCAGCTCTGCTGCACCGAGGTTTCGTTGCTGCAGGACATCTACGGTCTGCCCAGCAGCTTGGGATAAGGAAGTCGCCTGGAAATCCATACCAACTCCCAGCCTCTTGGAGAGGGGAAGAAGCAATGCCCCTGCAGTAAAGGACAGCCATTTCACTCGCGTTAAAGATGTGGCGAGAAGAGCACTTTCTGCATCTGTCTACCGATGTTGGGTTCAATTCTCATGTGTTGTCAGCGGAGACAGGTGAGATCCGAACCGGGGTGCTGTGAGTAACCCTCTGGAGAGTCCGTCAGCTCTACAGAGGCCACTTCTAACTTAGAGACCTGGGGCTGGACGACACGTGGCACTCCTGCAGAGAGCGAGTTTCAACCTACTTAGGAGCTCAGACTCTTTCTGTGACTCTCGAACTTTTCAGACCCGGTTTATTTTTTCACTTCAGATCCTGTCAGTTTGTCTTTAATTAGCAAGGCCAGAGCAGGGCTCCTCGGGAACTTAAATGGGACTCTTCTTTTAATTAAAATTTTGGTTTGGTAAGCCTGAAATAGCAGGCATTAGAAAGAGCCAGAGCTCCAGTGAAGGAGGACAGTCCCCGTGGATCTGCAGTGACATTCTCCTGGCTGTCAGGCAGTTGATCACAGGGTTTTCTTTCCTCCTAAAGCTGATGCTGTCAAAACAATGATGCAAGTCCTGAATCTGATATGAAGCTCCAGTCTAGGCTGTAACCAGTCAACTTCCAACCTGCTGCTGGATGCTGTGCCAAAAAACACAACGTATCTGGGTTGGTAGGTGGCAGCGGGTCATGGAGAGATGCTGGAAGTCCATTTTGCTTTTATTAGAAGGGCCAGTGAGGTTAAAATTTCATCTTAAAGGGCATCTAAGCAGGATTCCCTGTGTGCTTTCACAGTAAATTTATTCTTCCATAACTTTAATCATGCAGTTGTGAAATAGCTATGAACAAGCTGCCGCTCTGCCCCCTGACCCAAATTATTCTCATCTGTGGCAATTTTCCATCACCCTTCAGAACAAGGAAAACTGTTATTTGAGTACTCGTCAGCATTGAATCTGTAGCGTGGGTTCAAGATTTGCGTCATCGTTGCATTGTATCACTCAGTGCTCTTGAGCTTTCCCATGTGTTTAGTAGCAGGAATATTTGCAGTGTTGATCTGTCCGGTTACCCTAAGGGGAACAAGAGAACAGGAAATATTTCTTGCTTCACTTACATTCAAAGACTTGTCTTCTAGCTGGAGGGCAATATTTGTTGACTGATCTCCTCCTGTGAAGTGGGATTGACAGCTTGAATTGCAGCTAGAGGTGGAGGGAGCTGTGCCTGGAGCAGTGCAAGGGTGATGAGACAGAGGTCTGGCCATCTGGCTTTGCTTGATCCTTGTATTAGTCTCTTGGGTTTGAAAGCTTCTGGAAACATGTTGCTCATTCAGCCTTCCTGGACCAAGCTCTGATAGGAGCACATTCAGCTACCATCAACTGGGGGCTTCTTGTGAATCCCTGAGGATTTTGGCACAGATCTCTAAAGATATTCAGATGTTTTAACTTCTACTGAAGTCAGTTTGGTTTGGTCACTTAACGCATTTGTGCTCCTTAAGAATACAGAGTCCATCTGAAAAATGCTCAGCTCCTTTCTGTTGGATGCTGGTATAAAGACCACCCAGTTAAGCACTCCTACGCCACAGTATTAAAATATACTGACATGGCATTTTGTCGCCCGTGGGGATTGCCCCGATCAGCACCAGGAGTTCCCAGCAGCAGTGGAAACATCTCATCTCTTTGCTGTGGGGAGGAGTGGTTCCCTGTGGCAGCCCTTACCCAGTTCTGGAAACCAACCCTGGTGCCGTGGGCTCCCCACCCTCCTCCTTCCCTCCCAGAGGAAGGGGCTGTGGGTTTTCTAAAACCAAAAACCAACCCCTGGTGCCGTGGGCTCCCCACCCTCCTCCAGAGGAAGGGGCTGTGGGTTTTCCAGCCGTGGAACAGGAAAGAAACGGGGAATCCTGTTTTACCTACCCACTGAGCTGCTCACATCTGTTTAAAGCTCCTCCTTGCAACGTGCTGCTTATCGCTGTGGAACCTTCTTTGCCAGCTGTCCTGTCTCTGCTGAGCCCTCTGGAAAGAGCTCCTCCATGGAGCATTGCACGTGGAGGTCCTGAGATGCTACAGCTGGGATGCTGGAGAGTGTTTCAAAACCCAACAGGCTGATTCGAGGGGTTAAGACACCAGCACTGATTGCTGTGTAACTGGGAGATGAAAATAACAGCTTTGTCACCCACAGACCATGGGGTCTTGGGAGTGGGGAGTAAGAGAAGGATATTTATTCACACTGTAGTGAGCAAAGTTGGTCTTGCACTTTTACCCTGTCCCAAAGCAGTTTCTGTCTTAGATCCTAATAACATCCAACTCAGTATCAGCTCCTTGGGGGGTATTAGGTAGTGTCTGGCCTGTGCATGAACATGGAGGTCTGGTGAGACTCATGCAAAGCCTTGGCTACATTTGTTCTCTCTCGCTAAAATAGGAGAGGACATTGGGTACTGGCTGTTTTGTTGTGGACATCCCTTTGCTCTTGTTGGGAGGTCTGAATTCTCTGCAGCTGCGGTAAAAGCCTGCAGCGTGGCAGACCTGCTAGGTAGGCCACCTTCCCACACTGGACAGGAGATAGCTTCGAAGCAGGAGAACCAGGAGTGCCTTCCGTGCACGGGACCTGGGAGAGCTCTGCAATTCTGTGTGCCCCTGATGCTACGGGAGGGTCCCGCTTCTGCATGGGAGCAATTTGTCTCCATTACAGCTCCAAGGGCTGTTAGCAAAGGCAAGCAGGGTGACAGAGCTGCGACTGGAGAGGGTTTGTTGGTGGAAATGCTTGGGGGGGTAGGCGAAGGGAAGGCTGGAGGTCTCCTTGCCAGAGCAGGATGCACGTGATGCAGGAGCAGGGGGAGCGGTGCAGGCTGCCCCTGGCTCTGGGACAGCCTCCTGGAGCAACAGAAACCTCATTAGATTTGGCACAATTTGTAATGTACAGAGTGATCGTGTAAAATGCTGACTTGTGGGCTTAGGCATTTAACCTAAGTGTCATGGGCTGGGGTGGGTATTTCCTTTGGAAAGAAAATGTGTACCTGTGCTTGTGCATCCCCTGGGGTGCGTGCAGCTCTGGAAAGCAGCAGGACTGGCAGGAGCATGCGGGGACGTGGCCAGGGCAGCCTTCTCCGAGTCTGCTGGCGGGGGGAGCTTTTTGCACTGTTGTCAGCCCCGGGGAGTGAGTTGTTCCCATGGGGTTTGGGGAGAGTGGGTGCGCGACGGGCTCCGTGGGGCTTTTTACCCTGCCAGCCTGGGTGCGTCTCGCTGTGAAGACACTTGCACCGGCTGGCCCCAGTGTTAATGAGAAGCTCTGTAGCTGTGCTGCACATGGCAGAGGGTTTTCAGGTAGTGGTTAACAAGTGACTGGTGGAGCAGGAGCCCAGGTGCCCAGCAAGCCACTGAGTGGCTGCATTTAACTAAAATTAGCCCCTTGTAAGCGGTGGTGGCAGCTGTGCATAACAGTGAGCTAATTGCGCGGGGGAGAGGGTTTGCTGGAGGAGGTGATGGCTCCCAGGTGCCCTGGCAGTGCCACGGCTGGTGGTGCAGGTACAGGGAGTTGTATCGGGCTTCCCTTGGGAAGGCAGGCACGGTGCCTCTGTGGTGTGCGTGCATTGTGTCCCACAAGAGTCAGCGCTGCGAGCATCCCTGGGGGGAGCACCGACATACCCTGCCTTAGTCCGAATGCCGGCTTGTATCAGGGACCACGTAACCACACCGTCGTGCATCCTTGGAGCAGCATGCTTGGGGACCAGCGCATGGGCACAGCCAGTGCTTGAACCAAATCCCTCCAGCGTGGCCCTTCCCGCTGTCTGAAATGGGCTGAGCCAAAAGCCTTGGTCTGGCAACGCGGCTTTGACCTGCCCGTAATCAGGCCAAGCTGCCCGGTGCAGGGAGAATGGCACTGCCAACAGGCAAGGAGCATCGCTTACTCTATTTAATTAAATTTTGGGGGGCTTTTTTTTATGGCCTATTTTTTTTTTTGACAGCTGCTTAACTGGGAAAGTAAGCTGGGGGGAGGGAAGCTGTCCTTATTTAAAAGGGTCTACCCTTAGCCCGTAAATCTGGGCCAGATCTGCTGGTACATGCTGGCTGCTTTGTGCGACCCTGGTAAGGAAAGCAACCCTAAATGTCACTTTATAGCTGTTCTGCTTTGCTTGATGAATCTGGATCAGTGTCTCTCTCCCTCCTAATTGGGTTAGTTTTCTTTTGATCTACCCCTGTTAGGGGAAATCTAAACTGATTTAGCTATTCCCATCCATTTTCCATTCGCCTGATGGCTCTTTCCACAAGGCCATCTCGGCTCTACCCTAATTACTGTTGAGTTGTCCGATGCTGTAGCAGGTGATGCTCTGGTGTATAACTTTGTAAATCTTAGCCAATATTTGCTGGGAATTTTATGCCAGATGTTTTGTTTCATTTTTGGACAGATTAGTTTTAAATTGGCAAATGCACTAGATTTAAGGAGAAGACAATTGCTACTAGCTGTCAGAAAGAAAACACTAATTATCAATCATGTTTTATTGAGCCTCTGTTGAACTGATTTGCTGTAGAAAACATCATTTTCTTGTACTCTGTCTTCAGGAAATCTGATTTTTGTGAGTTCTGCTCTCTCGATAATGGTGATGTATGCTAGAGCATAGGAGAGAGGAAATATTAGCTCAGGATTAAAATCTGTGACACCCTGGAATTTAAATCACCTGTTTTTAGGAGCATAAAACCATTATCTGTGCCGGTGTGCCATAAAATCATTGCAGATGCGCGTTCCTTGTCGCTTCTGCATGTAAACCCTGTCTATGCACGTGATTTACAGCGCTTTCCTGGACGCAGCAGGGTTTAGTGAATGCAGTGGCTTGTTTGTTTGCTCTGAATAGGCCCCGGTTTTGAAAACGAGCCTCGAGTTACTGTGAGACAAGATAAGAATAGTTAGGGGAAATTTCAGTGTTCCTGCCTCGCTCCGGGGCTTGGCTGCGGCGCTGCACTTCCCGTTACTCAGAGCGGCAGCAAGGCACCGGCTTCCTCTGAAATCACCCGGCTTTTGCAAAGCTGCTGGTAGGGTTGTTAAGTAAATCCGGTTTTTAGTAGGTTATTCGCCGCCGCAGTTGCGTGTGATGTCTAAAATATATCTAGCTGTGCTACTGTTGTCTTTAACGCACTCGAATTGACTGCCTGGAAAGGCAGGTGGAGGCGAAGGAGCATCTTCCAAAGAGGCTCATGTAGCCCTTTCCTGACTCCAAACTGGTTTCGTTTTTATCAAGCTATTTTTCTTGTGAGAGGGAAATGTTTTCTGTGAGGGGAGATATGGTACCCTGTGTGACATGGACACGTGGGAGCTGATCCAGAAACGTGGCCAAATAGGACCCGTCAGCGGGTCAGCGTAGCCTGGCCCCTGTCTGTCGCTGCTGGTTTAGTCCTGGGGGATGTGCTTCATCAAAAGCAAACTTCTTATTTCCAGCGAGAATATCGGAAAGGAAGGGATTGGCAACCAAGAAGTTGGGGAAACCTTGTCATTCAAATCTAGTCCACTATCTGAAGAAACTCCTTGATTTAAATACTCTGGGTGGAGGAAGGAGGGACCGGATGGTTGCAAAGCATCTCAAAACTGCTGACAATGTAAGGACCTCCTTATAAGAGCTCCTGCTCCTCCCACAGTTCCTTGAAGAACCTCTTTCTAATGCTCTTGGAATTTTACTGCAGAATAGAAATTCAAGGGAGGGTTTGCACATCTTGCCCAGTTGCTCTGGGGCTCAGGTCTATCTGAATTCCCATCTGACCGGGGCTCTTGTGACTGGTGCTGGTGGGCTGGTGCTGGGGTGGAGGAGATGGCTCTGCCTTATGTCTTGTCCCCTTCCCATGGTGACTCTGCAGATCACAGCTGCCGTGATTTGTTCCTCTCCACCTGTGGTGGGGATGGCCTTGCCTGAACCTCGCCTGTGTGTGCTGAGCGTTCATCTCCACTTTTATGGGTGTTTTATTTACTAGAAATCCCTGGTGCGTATGTTCTCCTTTTTAATCTCTTTGATGCTATTGTGTATTACAGGCACAAAACACCTCAGACCAGTTTGGTTTATTGGGTCTGTCTAGAGAAACAACCCTCTTGAGGAAGAGCCCCGCTGGGGAGCAAGGCTTCAGCAGTGAAGAGGTTAATGCGGTCTGTCCCGAAAACTATCTGTGCCTCATGCCAAGCCTGATTGTCATCTTGCTCCTTTTAGCCCCCGCAGTTGTTCTGTCCTCAGATGTGGCCATTTGATCTATGAAGGATGCATGTTTGTTGGGAAACTGTCACTTGCTTCAGCGCTTCTCGTGCCCTGTTAGGTGGAAGAGGTAGCACCCAAGCCTGCTGTTCCTTCTTGTGTCCTTCAACCAAAAGTATGTGGTGATGCGTGGAGACCTTGGCCATCAAAATGTGCTCCGTCCCCTAGTAACAGGTTGCACAGATTATGCAACTTATGCAACCAGGGCCCATTTTAACTTGCTTTTTGCTGGTGATCCCCTTCTTCCCAGGTGTGTCAGATGGAGGAGAGGTAATGGTCCTGTCGGGGCATGGAGCCAAGCCAGAGGTTACATCTGTAAGAGCTGGCAGCAGCCAGGGCAGAAGCAGCATGCAGCCTTCATGCGCTCGCTTTCCAAAGGGCAATATAGCTAGAATTTGGTTCAAGGTTTGTAGGTCAGGTTTCCATTATACAGCTGTACTGGTTGCAGCTGCTCGTGTGAGATCCAGACCTCGTTGGATGCTCCTGGTCTGGTGGGCTCCTTTCCCCGGGAATTATTCTTTATGATGTACAGAAAGAAACAGGATTTCTCTGTTGTAGCACTAATTGGGGTGGTAATGGAGGCTTGGAGTGGGATTTGCTTCAGTCTGTGAAATGTGGGAAACATCTCAGAAGCATTTGTTACAAACAGCTGCTTGGAAAGAAATACATTTTTTTAAGACTGTGTTTTTTCCAGGCAGAGGTAGGACCAAAAACAGTTGAGGAGGGATCTTACAATTGATCACAGATCTAGTAATGAGAATCAGATCTCCTGCATCTCCCAAAACAGGTACAAGTGCTCTTGGCACAAGTCGCACTGAGCACGTGGATCTCTGCCCGTGTTGAAAGACAGGACTGCTTGTGTGAGGAAAGTTATACCCCTGGTTTAGTGAGTGAGAGTGCAACCCTCCCGTTTCATTTCACAAGGGATAAAATGGTCCGTGGTGTCTCCAGGAACCACAGCACTTCGATTCCTGTCCTCACGATGGTCTGTAAGGGCCCCGTCACCCTGGCTAACCAGCCCCGCTCCCGTTCTCGAAGGACTTGCTCTCGAAAAGGGCGTTGAGTAAGATGCTACAGGCCTCTTCTGCTGGATGTTGGTCAGCAGAAAGTTACGTGTTCATTCACCAGAAGCTGCCAAAGTTGCTTACTTCTACTCAGTGCTGGAGATAGTGAATTTTGGTTTTAGTAGCAGGAAAAAGTAGGGGGGTGCTGGATCCGGCCCAAGCGGTTGCATGGGACTGCATGTCTTCCCAGTACCGTGCATGAGCCGCAAACCGACTCCTGGTTCCCTGTGCTGTCACTGGGATCCACCTCTGCAACCTGTAATTAGTGCTGCCAGCAGAGCAGTGTAAGCAGCCACTTAAGCATTAATTACTTTAATGAACTTACTAAGGTGGGTTTAGCTACTAAAGCATTTTGTTGTTACTATAAATTTTTAAGTCAAAATATTAGACTGTGGAATTGATGGGAGATGACGCAAAGCTCGAGCCTGGCTTTCCTCTTGTCTTAAAGTTCAAAGTGTGGGGTTTTTTTAGGTAATTTAATTATGCAGTCTTTTCTCCTCCATTGCACTGAAGCAGCCACAGCCGGCAGCGTGGCAGGAGGGCGTAAGGAGGCTCTCTCCCCGTTTGCTCATACGTAGGTGTAAGGGATGCAGTGAGTACAGGGTAATCTGCCATCCGAGCCCAGAAGATGGATGTCACCTTACTTGCACTGTGACAGCTAAAAGGTGTCCCATGATGCTTGGGCTCTTGTAGTGTTAAATATGTAATGAAAAACTCCCTCATGTGAGGGATCTGCTGGTGAGGGAGCTCTCTTATAAGCAAACAGGATGGAATAAAATGGTTCATTAACAAAACTGGTTTTAATACAGAAGTAAGCAGAGTTTTCACCACTGTGGAGAGAATGGTCCTGCCACTGCTAATGGCAAAACTTAATGGGGAATTTTAATGACTGTTAATTATTTTGAAAACTGCAGTTTTCTTGGGAAATGCAATAGACTTTGGCAAACTGAAGCTTTTCTCCACTGTTGCAGAAATAAAAACTATAACTCCTCTGAGCTGACTCTTGCTGAAGAGGGTATGGGAGCTCCGCATTTGACTTGTGGTACTAACGTGGAGAGTTGGACAGCGTCTTTCATCCCCGGACAGGAGACCTCTCGAACGGACGAGGGGAGAGAAATGGGATATATTGCTCTCTCTCTGCTCCCTGCTGTTGCCTGCAACTCCTTGTTCCCACTATCGAGGAGTTATGTCTTCAATATTCAGAGATACTGCTCTGATAAATGGGATGCTTTAAACCTGCATAAGAGCTGTAGGAATTATGTATATGTTAATTTGGTGGTTTAAACTATGTATTTTGTTAGTATTAATAAGCTCAGCGTGTAAATACAAAGCAAAATAAATAAATAAAAAAAAATCACTGTATGCACTGAGACTAAAGTGCTCATCTCAGAAACAGGATGAAACATCAGTGACCTGGTCTGAAGCACTAAGGCAAAGCATTTCCTGGAGGAGAATTTGAGCTCTTTCCCTCTTTACATTAAATAAAAGACTCCTAGACTGACCCTGAAGGCTGTTAGAGCAGTCTTGTAAGTGTTGGGAGTCCTGAGCTCACACCCCTGGTGTGAGCTGTGCCCGTGGGTTTGGACCCCAGACCTCCCCCCCGGTGAGGGAGCATCCTTGTTCCTCTGTCACGACGTACACAACTCCTCAGCAGTTTGTGAGAGGGAGCTGGTTTTCTCTCTCCGTCCAGCTCTGAAGGGTTTTGCCAAATTCAAGCCGTATTCTGCAGATGAATGTTTTAAGCTGACTGAGATGGCTTTTGAAAGTGAAGGAGCCACTCACTAAAAAGGAAAGTGCTCATGACCCCGTGCGCAGTTTCTTTCTTTACTGCATCAAAGTGCAGGAAGCTCAGCAGAGGAGAGCTGGCAGCAAAAGCTGTCTTGTTTTGAGTTTACATGAGGCTGGCACTTTGGTGTCTACGGATATGGCAAAGATGGGTGAAGGCAACAAGTTGGACTTTTTTTTTTCTTTCTGAACAGTCTAAATGACCTGTCAAGCTCTCAAGCTGCTTCCCCGTGGGCTAACCTCCCGGCAACCACAAAGCTATATTGCATCATCCAGCCGGGGAACACTCATCTTCTGCTACTTGAGGTGGTGGGAAGCAGAAAGCACATAGAACTTGTGACAGAAGATGTTTGAGAGAGTTTTCAACTTTGTGTGATGAGGCAGGTGAAATAACTATTAAAACAAGGTGGTCTGTAGGCAAAGCACTTGACAGTCAGGTTACAGACCAACCCAGGTTGTATCACTGCGTGCCCACTTCTTTTGACCTAATTTAAAGGTCTTTTGTGCAGTCTCTGAGGAGTCATGAAAAGGGATTTCAAACCTTCTTCAATGAAATTAGGAAACGTTAAGGAAGTTAACTTTTTGTCCACCATTCTTTTTTTTTTTTAGATTTTATCTTCTTTTTAAGTTGGATGCTCAAGATAATGGGTCTTAAATTTGGATTGCACAACTAGCAACTTGCAGCAAGTTTATGCCGTGATCTTTATTGAGCAGACCATCCTCAACTGGATCAGGCCCAGGGTCCACGAGGTAGATGGTCTCCAGCTTCAGCCCCTGGCTGGGGGGACTAGTGTCCTCTGTGCACAGCAGCTGTCACACAGATTTCTTTATATACCTTCTGTCAGGCCTGTCTCATTGATTATAAGTATTACTGTAGCTGTGAAAAACCTGCATTTCTGCCAAGCTCAGGTGCTAACTTCTGATTCAACTCTTAAATGTATGAACCGGTTTCCATGCAGCGCAGAATACCTTTGATGATGTTGTTCATGGATGAACTCTCTTGACTTCTCTGACAAGGGTTTGCTGGTTGCCAAGAGCTGGGAGAGCAGTCCATGTGGCTCTCTAACCTTTTTGGTTCTGTTGAAAACAAATTTGCAGCACGGAGAGTTGGGGTGCACAGGTATTTCTTGGAAATGCCCCTGCTTGGTATGCGGTGGTACAAGGATCACCCGTGCCTCCAGGCCCGGTCCCACCAAGGGGCAGTGTGCCACTAGCTGTGGGACTTCGTGCAGTTGCTCGGTGGCCCATGACAGCTGCCGCTGCCTCTGCGCCCCGTGCCAGCGTTGGGCTGTCGCGGGCGCTGCGAGGCAGGGGCTGCACGGGGGTGACGCTCGGCATCGGGAGGTGCTTTGGGATTGGAGGTGTTTGACCTGGAGAGCAAGTTGAATGTGCTTTTTCATTAATACAAAAAAAGAAGTTCGAGACTGTATGATTTGTCTGTGTGTGATAGGTGCTGAAATGAAGATTGAAAGAGAAGTGGTTTGAAACTGGGGGAATAGTGTGATTTGATCAGCCCCAAAAACTTGCAGGCTTCTGGGACTTGGGCTTGTGAGAGGGGAGATAAAAAAGAGGTTGTCCTGGCTGGGTTGCTGGTGAAGATCAGGGATGGTTGTCAAATGTAGGCTTGGCAACCAAACGTGCTTCATTCTCTACCTTGGTGACGGCATCATTCCTGATTCGTAATTAAATGAAGTGTGCTGCCACACTGCAAGCCCTTCGGTTGACCTTGCTCCCCCACCTCTTGCAACTCGCTCTCCTTGCCCAGCCCAGGTCCTCGATGTGGTCAGCAAACAGGTCTGAGCCGAGCGGCGGAGGCCTTCCTGCGGGAGCGATACCAGCCGAGAGCTGCTGCCGAGCCACGGCTTCGGCTTCTCTTTAAAATACCCACGGACACAATTACCGAACTCTGTCAAATACAAGGTTCACCTTGGGATCTGGTTGCTGTCGAAGCTGTTAGCGTTGGGAGTTCAGCTGCTTTGCCCAGTTCCTCTCGGCTGAACAACCGAACGGAGAGTTTTCTTGTGCTTAAAGGGCGGAGCTGGGACTCAAGGGCTCTGTCACAGCTGTGCCATGGACTGTCACTGTGACCTTGGCAGAGAAACCTGAACCTCCAGAGTCCTGGTCTAACTCAGGCTGAGATATCACATCTGTGAAATGAGGCGAATACTGATTGTAAAATCCCGGGAGACAGTCTGGAGCTCGCTCTGCTAACGGCAGCAGCGCTTTCGGAGATCTCTGGATGAAAGGCTCTGTTGAAATTCAAATGTCTGAATTCTGTAAAATTTGCTGCTGAATAATTACAGGTTGCAAAAACAGAAGGGCTGCTAAGGATCAGCTGATGTTTCTCTGGTAAAGTTCAGGTTGCTGCTAAACTTGTGTGAAAGTTTTCTTTCTGTAGTGTTTGCTTTTTAAAAGGAAACCACAATCTCTCTTTATGTGACCAAAAAAAAAGAAAGGGGACAACTTTCTGCTTTTATAGACACTTCCCTTCCAGCACTGCGTGGCAATGCAGCGTTTCCAGTAAGAAACGGTGCTGCTGAGCAGGGGGTGATGTTTTAGCAGATTACACGTTAACTCCTGGTGTGCCCCCTGTGGTCTCCGGTGTGGGGTAATGGTGTGAGACACACCTGGGCTGGGTGTGACCTGGGGGCTGGCACTGGCTCCTGCTGCTGCCATGTCACACAAAGCTGGTTTTGAGAGGGCTGCATTGCAGAGCGTGTCCCGGCACACCGCGCTTCTGCCTTCTGCAGGCGTTTAGACCTTGGCTACGTGGCACCCTGTTTCATGAATGCAGTGATCCATGGGAGCAGGCCTAGGGATGTAATTTGGTCCTGTATCTCTTAAAGATCTTCATTGCCAATGTACTCATCCTAAACTAAAGGGAGAAAAAGTTGGAGGGGGAAAAAAAAACAAAACGTGCTGATCGAGGTCAGAGTGGGTGCTGCTGAGGGTGGAGCAGGTACCGAAACAGCCAGAGCACTTGGAGCTTCTCTAAAGACCAGGGCAAGGTTAGAGATGCACAACAGAGAAAAAGGGTCTCTGAACTGGGGCAGGCTGAGGAGCAGAGAAGGGGGAGAGCCTGGTCTGCCAGCGAGCTCCGGGGCTGCGGTCAGCAGGCTGTTACTGCAGGGAATTGTTTGGTATTAATTCAGGGCAGCTTGAAAAGCAGATATGTATTTCCCCACCCCTCCACCAAAACCTCTTTTCTGTTACTCTAAATAGAAAGTTTCCTGTTTTATAATTGAAACTCTTAAAAACATTCATGAGGTTCAGGTCGGCATACAGCTGCTTAGCTGAGGCCGTAGCATGCCTGAAATACGAGCTGGGGCAGAGGCTGTTGACTCTGGAACCTAGTAACTCTTTCAAAAGGCAATACGAACTATTTCCTGCTACATGGAGCATATTAGAGTATCCTCTTGCAAATACTGGCAGGCTGGCTCTGCGTGGCGCTTCGGGGGATATTGCAATTCTGCTCCTCGGATCAGCTGTTATGTTATTGTGTTAATGTAACTGGGGAAGCTCTTCATGTGCTCAGACAGCTGCAAAAGTTTACCTCCTGACACTATCGCTCCCTTTTACCTAAACACTTCTTAAGCTCTAATTTCTATTAAAGCCAATTAATTTTTTTGCTGCATTTCCTTTTTGGTACCCTGAAAGATTTATTTTCTAATAAGCTTAGTACAGACATCACAGGTGATGACTGCTGTGTGTCTCAGTAGGTAGGTTTTGGTCCAATACATCAAAAGTAGTTTCTGAACAGGTATATAAGTGGGATCGTCTGTGCTACTCGGATAAAAGGCTTTGATGTTGTGTTGTCTGAATGGATTTGCATGTGTTGTCATGGCTTCCAGGAAGAGCTTTTTGTAGGAAGAAAGTTGGAAGTAGCCAGAGCAGTAGGAGAACAGGAGGTCCTGGTCGAGCATTTACTGACTCTGTAGGTGCCCTTCCATCTAAATCTGCCTGAAACACGAAGGGAAGCGAGATGTGTTGCTTGCCTGCTTGCACCCACCGAACTCAACATTTCAGGCACGAACTCAAGAGATGGGGGATGCAGGTTCCTATTGAGCTGCTGCTGGAGGACGTGGCTGTCCCTCATCCCTCACTTGCTGTTGGTGTTCCCTGCTCAGGCCACTGGCTCGTGTGGCTCCGGCCACAGCGGGACAATTTCCTCTGCGCGTTGTCAGTGCCTTCTGCTGTGCACCATAGCACCCTAAAAGGCAGCATTGCTCTGCTCGTCACTACAGCTTCTGGGTCATCCTTGGGAAACTTGGCCTTGGTCTCCTTGATCCATACCTCCATAAGTCTGACTTAAATTTATTTTTAGTACTCTTGAAATCGGCACCATTCAAATACCTACTCCAAAATGCCTCTTAAAGAGAGGAGAGGCTCTTTGGCAGCCCAGGTGTCACTGTTGCAATGATATTGGGGAATCTGCTTTCATGGCTCCCTGCCCACGGAAATCCTGCTGAAGGCAGCTGAGCCCGAAGGTTATATAAAACACTCATCCCTTTTAAAGCCCATCATCTGTTTAAAAACCATACCAAAATGATTTATTTATTCTTCCAATAACAGATGAGGAATGGGAAACCAAGAAAATAATCTCTGACTTTAGTTTTCCTTTATGTATTTGGTATCTCCTGCATGGACCAATTTCACTGTTAGTCTGAGCAGGAGGAGAGGATGAAGACGCTTTTGAACATGACGCTACATCCTTTGAAAGGCTTGTCAGATGGCAGCATCCTCTAATTTTTATTTTCCCTGTTGAAATGAATTTGGCTTTGTTTCTGCTGTGTCCTTTGAGCATTGCTGGTTGCAGATGGGTAACTTGCACGCTGTTACTTATCTGAGTAATCCCAGGTGGATGGCAGCCATTAAAGAAAGATGCTTTAGCATCACGAGCACTAACTGGATTATCAGAGCTTGAAGTCCTGTAGATGCAGAACAAGAAAAACACGGGATGCGGTAGGGTTTGGGTACCTGGCTGTGGCCCATTCATCCAAGACGCAGCTGTAGGTGGCTGTCCCCTTATAGTATTCTTCTTGGTGCTCTGGTGCTACAGTGATGGATAGGGGTCAAAGCATAAAGCAAAAATTGATTAAAATAGACACAAAGAGGGGGAGAAAGAATTGGACCCTATGCATTAAATAAGTGGATGAGTTGTTGACAGCTCTCGCTTGCTGTCAGAATAAAACTTGTGTACGATCCGGGCCCCAAGCTCTGCAGGAAGAGCCTGCCGTGCGAAGCAGGCTCCTTGGGGCTAAGGAAGGGTATGCCCTCTTAAGCAAGAAGCATCAAAATCAGAAATAGATTTTCCTTGAGAGAAGCAGCACCTGAGCCGAGTGTAGCTGCATGAAATGTCCCTGCCCGTGTGAATATGGCACGAAGCAGATGGGGCTCTGCTGGCCTCTTTCCAAACTTCCCAGATTTTGTGGGTATATTAGAAGGAATGTGTGTGCCCAGCTATAAACTAGGTGGGAAGTGTCTTAACAGGCTTTGAACTTTCCCGAGAAAGCTTGGTGATCAATCATGATGGGATGCCTCAGCAGGCGAACTGGGCCATATTTATTTTTAGATGTACTAAATGTTTGAAGCTGTCTTAGTGTGGGTTTTTGTTTTCTGTGGGTTTTTTTGTCTTTCAAAAAGCTTTAGAGAGCTGCAGAATTTATCAATGGACCAGGATGGGCTATCAGTTGTACGTTGCAGGGAGTGGAGGATAAGGCTGAAGTAAGTTCATCCTGTTATTGCTCAGGGTTTAGATATGCTCTTAAATATGAATATCATAGTATGCTGTATTAGGAAGCTGGACGCTTTGCTGGCAGAGCGCTCATAGCTTCAATGCTGTTTTCCTTGCAATGTTTATCCTGTGTAATAAATATCTCTGCAAAACCATAGCAGTAAAAATGCAGCTTTGAAGTAGCTGAGCCCATCCATAGGACCGTGCCTGGCAGGCTGGGGATCAGTCTTTCTAGACCTTTGCCAACACACCTATGTGGCACAGATACCACCAGTATCTCACTACAAGTAATGCTGGGAAGAGTTTCTTCTGCTATGCTGGGTTTTTGACTAAAGCTACATGTGGGTGAAAGTGACTTCTAGCCGTGTGTAAAAGCGTGCATCTCAATCCAAGTGAAACTTCTCTTCATTTTATTCAGTGAAATCAGGTATAAACATACAAGAATTATTCTACTGCTGTAGAGACCTCAGTGCAATAGTAGCGTTTAAAGGTGGCCTGAGAACCAGAAAGTGAACTAGAAGAGTTTAAATATTTTCAAAAAGAAATCGTTGAGTGCAAAGGATCAAGATAAACCTGGATTTTTAAAAAGTAATGGCCTGTGTGTATATGTAAACTTGGAGCACACAGGTAAGCCTGTTTGCCAGTATGGACAGTTTGCCACTATATATTTTTGGGAGGAATCAGGACCTCCTATCAGAAAGGTGTTCGGTGTTTTTTTCCCCTCCCTGGTATCCATATCAGTTTCAGTTGGCTTCTTCTCTTATGAGTTATTAATACTTGAGGTATGCAAACGCTGGGTATAGATGGGAGTGTAATAGTATCCAGAATTTTATGGTGTAGCTTATTGACTTAGGGGGAACTGCTCTGACAAAGGCATTTTTTCTTCATGGAAAAGTCTTCATCTGGTTTAGGAACTTTTCTGGAAAACCTGTTTCTAGTGCAAACTCAGTGGGAAGTAACATTGATGAAAAACCACAGCGCTGTAATATCTCTTCAGGTGAGAGAGCTGATTACCCCGCATTGAATTTTCCTTAGGGCCTTTGCAGTGGTTTCTTTTGTCTTCCCCCTGATTTATAGGTTGGGGGGAGAATAAGTGAGGCTTGGACATGCTTGGGAGGAGAGGGAGCTCCTGAGAAGTGGGTTTGTTGTGTTCGGGGAGGAGAATCTGTCTGAGGCTGCCCCAGGACATGTGATGGAGGGTGACTTAAAACCTAGGATGTATTTTCACAGCTGTTGTGGGAGCTTTTTCCATTTAACACAGCACATATGTGAATGATAAAATATAAATTGAAGATTAATGTACACCATCTTGGTGTGTGAGAGGCTCAGTTGTAGGCAGAGCAAGCAGAATAATGGAAAATACATTTGAGTGATTGTTCAGTTAATATAATTTGCAATGAATTATTCACAACCATTTTGTTCACCCAGCTCTTATTGTAATAATTTTCACTCCTTCATTTGCTATGCGTTTGAAACTGCTTCCCACAACTTGTGCTTGACGTGTAATAAAGTATATCCACGCATCCAGCCCCTTCTCCCCACCTCCCCCCACCTACATGCAGAGAAGGACAGACTTTAACGAGTTCAGCATTTTAGGTACTGAGCTCTCTTCAAGAAGTTAATCGTTAAGTGTTAAAGTGGAGGCTGCTGCCTGCTGAACCTGCCGATGTGACCCATACAAGCCCATTCTGTTGGGCTTGGAGTGACCTCAGCTTGCAGAGGACCCATTTCCATGCTATACCTTGTGCATATGGGGGGATCTTCCTTTCACGAGTGGTGTGCTGAGGCTTAAGCCGACAGAAGGTGATCAGCTGGCATCGAGTGATTAATCTGCGTCCTCGTGAGCTGAAGCGTACGCTTCCTACCTGTATGGCATCACTCGTGCCTGGAGGTGGGAGGTGAAGGTGTTGGGCTTCGCAGCGAGGCGTGTGGCACCGGCAAGCTTGAAGAGAAGCACTTTGCTTGCTCAGGTCCCTGTCCCTTATGTTGTGCGTTAAGCAGAGGAGCGGGTCGGTGGCAGTGCCACAGCCCTGGAGCTGAGGGTCTGGCTTCCAGCACTGCAGAGTGTCGCAGTTGTGCCCTCCCTTTCCTATTCTTAAGGCACTGAAAAACCCAGAAATGCACACTTCTCCTGAAGTCCATCAGAAAGGAAGGCTTGTTCTTCCCGGCCACATGGGAGGGCAGGAGGTTTTCACCCAGGCCGTTCCTGGATAGTGGGCATGGGGAGGATCCATGTCATCCCTCCAAGTCCCTCTGCAGGTCTGCCCACAGGGAGCAGGGGGTGACGAAGCTGCTCTTTGCCACCCCGTGCCTTGCCGCTGGGGGTGGTGGGTAGGAATCGGGGCTGCGTTCTGCTGCGAGCTTGGTGGGACGCTGGGTAAATCCCCTGGCTTGTAAAAGGGGGCATATCTAATAGGAAATGGCAGTTCTTGGAGACTCCTGCCTAGCTGTTGGGGTTTGTTGTCTGGAGCATGAGGAACACTGAAAGCAACATCCCTCTGACTTCAGAGACAAGAGCCAGGACTCGTTGCTGCCCAACCCTGTGCTCCCCTGCCGAACCCCAAGGTGCAAAATTCAGCTTAGGACTAGTTGGAAAGGACTTTGATCTCTTATTCAAGCCATGTTTGTCTGGACTCATTGGTACCACATCCATACCTAGTTTCATTACCTTTCTTTTACTTTCATTTACTTTTCTGTGCTCTTTTCTGGTGTCTTGTGGTTGTCGGTCTTCGGTGTGTGGGGAGACACTGGGAAATGTTTTGAGGGCTGTGGTGAGCCAGTCCCAAGGGCAGATGGGAGCCAAGGGGAAGTGCACTGCAAACACGAGGGCTGCTGCAGGGGTTAATGGAGAATTCAAAGCTGCTTTAGGGTAAGGTAAATCCTTCTCTGAATCTTAACCCTTCAAGGACTCTTACAAGCTCCGTCAAGACGTGATCGCAGAGCCTTCAACACAAAACCCCATACTCCGTAACAAGCTGGGACTTATGCTACTGCTTCTTCCCGTGGAGAGACAGCACTTGTAAGGTTAACCTGCCAGCATCTACTTGTCCAAATCTCTGTAATCAGGAAAAACATGATTATGAAGCTGCGTGTCATTAGTACACAATGCTCTTAAATGACAGAGATTGAATTAAAACCCTAATGGCAGAGTATCCAAAGTAAATAAGAGACAACCAGATCCACTGGTGAATGATTTGCCTATCACTCAGCTTGGATTAGGAGAGCAGGACCTTGGGGCTGGCCAGAAACAGTAGAAGCACAGTTATTAAATTGGATATACTGGCTGGGGTTCAGCGCTCTTATTACTGTCAAGCATGCAAGTGTCGGGGGGTGTGAGCTGAGTGTAGGCGTGGGCTTCCTGCACTGGCCTTTGAGCTGGAAAAAGCTCAGACTCTTTGGACTCGCCGCGGTGGGGGATGAGTTTTGTTCTTTGTTGTATTCTGCTTTTTTGTATCAGTTTCATTGAGCAGGTGTCAATGCCTTGAAATTATTTCCAGCAAACGTAAATTCCAGCATTCATTTTGAATTGGGTGAAACAATCCTGTGATATAAAGTGTTTTATTTCACTTCTGTCTGGTTTTGCCTTCCTTTTTGATAACGTCAGACCGGTGGCTTCCAAACAAAATTTCACTTTGGTTTCGATTTGCCTTTCTCGCGAGTGCATTTTTCCAGATCTTTTAAACAAAGCTTCATAAATCAACATTGATGTCATTGTGGACATGTTTTCCATGTTCTGCTCGGGATGCCAGAAGTGCTCTGTCCCCAGGGACAGCCCTGATGTGCTGGGGAAGGAGATCCCTCTAACAGTGGGACAGCGATCGGGCAAAAGCAGCAGAAGCAGAGGCTGCAGGATGCTTTGGGAGTGACCAGCCTTGCAGTCTTTTTGATTGCCGGCTCTGAAGGTGGTTATTGCCCTTTTAGCTTTGTTATCGGTCCTTATTTAGCAGCTCTGGTTATGCTTAATGGTTGCATCTTTGCCAACAAATAAGATGGGACTTGAATACCTGTTGCTACCCTGGCCCCGGGGAGACGATTATGAACCTCTGGCTTGTGCCTGTGCTGTCAGTGACATCTGAGGTGGGAAAAGCATTAGGTAGTGAAATCTCTGGAGAAAAAGCAGGGAATGAGCAAGTAAACAACAGAAGATGGGTATAGATCACCAAGATCTGTCAGCAGTGTTGAATTTGAAGAGTTTCTGGTTTTGCTAATAATTCACTTCCTCTGCCAGCCTTACTGCTATTACCACGTGCCAGATCTGTACCTCAGAGCAAACTTTATCTTTTACCTAGGGGCTAATGGCTTTTCACGTGTTTCAGAAATTTGCATTTTAATGGAATAAATCTTATCCTTTCCCTCCAAAGCAGTAATAAAACAATAAAGCCTCTGGGAAGCCCCTGAACGTATGTGGCCTCTTGTCCCAGATTGATAACTTCTTGAGGCAAGACCTTATCTGCCCCACAGTGAGACCTCTCTTATGGTTGTAACTCAGGACCCCAAAATCCCTGATTGCCTTTGAGCTCTCCTGGGCTGTAGTGTGCAGAGGTTCCACTCAGATGTTGCAAAGCACAAGATAAAAATGTAGATTGTTCAGGCACAACCATATGAAAAGAATAGCTGTAATAGCAAAGTCTCCTTTGGAAGGAAGTTGGGGGAAAATTGTATGCTGGTGCTCTCTGCTGGATAAAACCAAGAAGGCCTATTTCTCACCGGCGCTGCAGTGACTGCGGGTTCATGCCAGTGTTGAGCTCTTGGCTGCGAGGTCTCCTGCAGCTCTGCCCGCACTGGGACACCCTGACGGTGCAGGTTGCCTTTGTCTTGAACTGGCCAGGGCTATCTGAGAGCAAGAGATGTGTTAGGATTACTGATCTGACTCCTTTCCTCCTGTCTCCTTCCCTTACAGTGTGTTACTTGCTGAAGAGCAACATCAGCCCGGACCTGTGCAATGAAGATGGATTAACTGCACTGCATCAGGTGAGGCATGGGAGGAGGTCACAGCTCCCTGCCGCTCCGCACTGTCACGTCTTCCCACTGCCCTCTGAGCAGACCTGCCAGGGAGAACGGAGAAAGCTCTTGTATTTAATTTTGCTGTTCAGTTAAAGCAGTGAAACTTCACCATGTTGTGCTGGTGATCTTGTTTCTTGGGGAGCAAACTGAGATCAAACCCTTCTGTTGCTGTATCCCAGACTTCGTTCAGTGATTATAAGAGCTCAGGAATTGGTGCTGGGTTTCAGACAAGAACAACATTTCTCTCACCCTTTAATCTTTGCAGGGCTGGGCTGTAAACTCTTAAAGCAGGTTAACTCAAATTTAGAGACTTTGGCAACCCACGGGTTTTGAAACTGGTTTAAATAAATGATTCGCAGGATGTTTGGAGAGCCTGCTGCTGCTCTCTGTAGGATCAGGGACTTCCAAAAGTCTGTATGAGATGGCAGCAGCTAATTGCCAGTAAAATACAGACTTGCCATAGTGGTGTGTAAGTCTGTGTCCTTCCTCAGAGCCTCTGCACTGATGCCATGAGGGGTTTTCTGTTCTTCTTCCTAAGGCCACCCTCCCCACCCCTCCTTGTGAGTCCTGATTTTCAGTGCGAAAGCATCAGGGAGTCAGCCTGCAGAAGGCCCGTGGGACTCGCGTGCCTGGCAGCTGCCGCCTCCGCTGCCGCGAAACAGTGGCATGGTTGTCACGCTCGCCCCGAGGGCGGGACGGGGACTCGCGGCTTTCTCTCCATTAGTCCCTGCTGTAAATGCTCCCATTGACTTGGGATTTTGGATTCTTCTGCAAGTTGCTTGCTCTCTTCAAAGCTGGACGGATGTTTGCTTAAAAATGCAAACTGGCTTCTGGAAGTATAAAAGGTCCCCACCACCACCACCTCTCCAGAGATGTTATTCTGCACACAGAGAAACGCCGACAGCCTCATTGCTTTCCCCACTAGGTGCTGAAGCCAAGGGTAATCCCACCTTGCCCACTGAAGGATCAGTTACTGTAAAGGTGCATTTGGGAGTTGAGGTGGGAACTTTGCAGCCACTAGAATTAATTGAATCCCTGAACAGAGAAAAGCTCCTGGGTGAACACTATTGCCCATTAGCAGTGGCTTCCAGTGAGTGATGCAGTTACACTTCTGTGATAACTTGGCAGTGTGACAGGCGTGATTTTAACCTCACTACCATATACAAACAGTAAACAGAAATAGAAATACGTAAAAGGTTCTTGTCACTCGGCTGCTAAAATGCTTGTTGTGGGGTATAATTCAGCCCCATTACAAGCCCATACTGCAGTGCTGAGCTGCGAGTCTCCCATGTGGGTCTGCAGTAATGCGTAGACCACAAACAGGCTTCTTGCACAAGAATGAATCTTATTTTAGTGTCTTTATCACACACATGTTCATGTCAAGAAGTGAGCATGAGGTGGATCAAAGAGCAAATTCCACCTTCCCCAAAGCAAAGCGGTTGAGGCCCTTCTTGCACGCTGCCTCTGGGACTGTGGTTGGTGTAAGTGCATCGAGGATGCTGATTTTTTTTCAGGAGATGAAAGGTGCCCTGTGAAGTACCTCATAATTCTGGGAATCAACTTGCATTTCTTCAGATAACTGTGGTAGGTAGTGTGAGCTACTAGGAAGACTTTTACTCATCACATGCCAGTGTGTGGGATTTTCCCTAAGAAAAGGGAATGTCAGCTTGTCATCTCATCCCTTGGTATGTGGTTATACTGGTTACATTGAATTTCTGCTATGTTTGCTCTTGAATATGGAAGACCCAGTGGAACAGAAGCTGTGCACATGTTTGCTGTTGTTCCCTACTGGTTCTATCCGCAAACCAGAAGGCCCTGTAAAACACCAGTGACCTTCAGTCTGTCCAGTGTAGGTGTTCTGCATGGTGCTTTCTGACCCGGTTGTGCTCAATTTAGTGTTTAACTCTGTTGGAGATGCTTGTTGGCAAACACTGCAGGATAAAGTAGGTCTCCACGTCCAGGTACCCTGGTACAACTGAGCAGGTATGAGCCCTCATCTTCCCAAAGTTTAAAAAAACCCCCAATCTGTCTGCATCTCTTCCTCGCCAGTGCTGCATAGACAACTATGAAGAGATAGTCAAGCTTCTCCTCAACCACGGGGCCAATGTCAACGCGAAAGACAACGAGCTGTGGACTCCGTTGCATGCAGCAGCTACATGTGGTCATATCAACCTGGTGAAGATCCTCATCCAGCAGTAGGTGGCTTTTTGTGTCTGTCCCTTTCTGCAGATCTGATTCTACCCACAGCTTCTGTGGATGGAAACCGAGACTGCTCAGCACCTTGCGAGATTGCAGCGGTGGTGATTATTCCCTGCTTTCAGGCTATTCATGGGACTCTCTCCTGCTTGGGGGAGAAGGGGGTGGAGGAGGAAGAGCAGAAAGGCTGAGGAGACGCAGTAAAACCCTAGGTGACTTGACTCAGTTTCATGAAGCTTCTGGAGACCGGGCCAAAATTTGCCCCTTTTTGCCTGTATTCTGGTGTGTACGTGTCTGTGTTTGTGCTTGTTGAACCATGCTCGCTGGATGGGTAGAAATAAGAGCAGCCAGGAGGATCCACCCTCAAGCTCTTAAACACAACTTCAGGTCTTCCAGCCAAAGTCAGAGACACTGACGTAGGAGGACAGCAGCATGTTTGTATAGCTCAAATACTTGGGTGAACTTTGTGACCTGTCTTACTGGCTCTTAATTAGTAACCAGTTAGCTTCTTGTAATGCGTTTGTTCCCCAGTGGTGTGACACAGGGTGCTTGCACTGGACCTTCCACTTGGCTTTACCAAGGCCCTAAAGCTCAAGTCTTTTCTAGACTTGCCAGCAAGGAGGAGGAAGCCAGACGTGTTTTAAGCTGTACCATTTGCAGCACCTAATGAGCACCTGCTGTGAATCCTGTCTGGAGCAGGTAGTCCCGACTCTGTAAGGAGCCCTCTCTTCCATTTCCTGGAGTGACGGTGTAGAGAGCAGAGCGTGCCTTGGGAGTGTTAACATGCTGCCTTGTGCAGCAGCGCCTGCTGCTTCTCCCTCGGGGAGGGAGACTTCTTCCTGGGATGCTGTCATCTGGGAGACTAGCATTGAAAATTTGGCCCTTCTTCTTTGGCCGTATAATGAAGAAAGTGGAGCAGAGGATGCAAACAATCATCCCTTGGAGGACGTTCCCACGTGGGTTAGGAAATTTTTGGATGGGGGGCATAAAAATGGAGCAAACAGATGTAGAAAAATATAGTGCATACCTGATTCTTAATTGAAGATAAGGGAGTGTCATGGGGATGGGTGGCAAGGTGAGGAACTGGAGCTTATGGCCCTATTTGTCATAGACTGACCTGTTTTGAGTAGTTGCCAGCAAATTTGGACTCTAGTAGCCTAATGTCATGATCCCATGCTCAGAAACAGTCTTCCCCTGGACTTTTGAGGAATAGGGTGATTTAATTTGTTTGCTACGATCAAAGTTGTCCTTTACAGGAAGTGTCACATATCAAATGACTGGTTAAACACTGCTTTTGAAGGCAGCGCTACTGGTATTTGGGACCAGGAACCCTTGGAGACCATCAGAGGAAGTAGCCCACGAAAGATGTCCCGTTCCTTGCTTTTTTATTTGCTGATTAAACTAACACTGCAACTACTCTGCAAATGTGAATTTCAATGTAGTTTGCTCTGCTCAGGCAGAGGGGAAAAAAATAAATAAAGAAACAGGAATCTAAATGCAAGTGGATACTGTCTGCTGTCCTTCCATGGCTGGTAACCGTTAAGGTAGATCAGAATTCAGCTGAAACTATTCAACAGCTAGCTAAAATGGCACAGTTCAGAAGCTGCTGGAAATTTTCTATTACGTGGGAATATGGGGACAGTGATCAGTTTAGCTGGCAATTTTACTTTCAAATAGTGGCCTCCCAGAGGTCACTAAAAGACTTAGAGAAATGCTTTTGGTCAATCAGAAAGGGAAATTCACCAGTTGACAGGATATTTTTTTATTACTGTTTTTTGCCCATGTGCCCTTGGCTAGATGGAAGGCTCCCTCCACCGTTCAGCCCCTATCTTTCCCAACTTTTCTGGTCCTTGCGAACTTTTCATTGAAGGACTGCCAGATGCCCAGATAACAAGCGCTTGGTGGTTGCTTGGCGTTGTTATCCAGAAATTCAGCAAATAAATCACTTCTGTCATTGAGAAGCTGTCAGTCTGTCCAGTGCCAGGACCAGGAGAGGACAGGAAAGGCTCAGTGGCTCATGTGCCCCACAGCCCACGAAGAAGGCATAGCGTGCTGCCTTTCATCCACTTCTGGAATTTATCTTCCCCATTCATAGCTCCATGGCTTTGCTTCAAATCTTTCTTATCTCACACAAATCTTGGTGACATTTGGGCAACTACTAAACCCCCGTTAGTTTTTGCTAAGCATTTATCCCAGTGTTTGGCACTGTCTGCTCTAGGATGTCTGAGGTCCTTTCTTGTGTAACGCCGCTTTCTCCTTGCAGTGGAGCAGACTTGCTGGCAGTGAATGCAGATGGCAACATGCCGTACGACCTCTGTGAAGATGAGCCAACTCTGGATGTCATTGAGACTTGCATGGCCTATCAAGGTAAGGAGACTGAGTTCATGTAAAATACAGAAATGGGTCAATGTAGTACTAAAAATTACCTTGTTTTTCAGCTCTTGATTTGCCTCTGGAGAAAAGCAGAGACCTGCTGCCTGGCATAATTTCTTGGAACCTGACTCTGTCTAGTTTCTCTGATTCCTAAATAATGATGAGGGTGAAGGACGGGTGTCAGTCCCCTCAGCCACATAGCCTCTGAAAAAGATGTGAGGTCATATCAACCAGGAATTATTAAGTCTAATTTTACTCAACCAGTGGAGACAAAGACCCTTTCCAACTCTTCTCTCTCTAACTGGGATTTTAACAGGAATTACACAGGAAAGGATCAATGAGATGCGGGCTGCTCCAGAGCAGGTCATGATCTGTGACATTCATGACATACTTGCGACTGGACAAGACCTGAACAGGACTGATGCCCAAGGTGCTACGCTGGTGAGTGAAACTGCTGCGGCTTCACTTTTGCCTTCCTTCAGCCCGTAGGTTACGAAACCTGCCCTGTGGCAGGAGTTATGCAAAATCAACACGTACAAGTCACTGAGAGGAGTGAGGAAGCTATTTTGATCTTTTTCCCTGTTTTAGTTTATTGTCACGTAGGAGCAGGCTCTGTCCATGAGTACAGCTGACATAACTTAGTGTCTAACCCTGCACTTCTTGAAGCGAATCCCTTGTTCATGTGAGCTCTGTCGGTTGTCCAGCGGCTCAGGTCCTGCAGCAGGGCTGCTGAGCACCTGGGTCCTGTCTGACAGTAGCTGGTACCAGCAGCTTCCAAAGAAAAGTGCAAGAAATCCCACAATGAGGAGTTGCAGAACATAGCGCTTCTGCTGACCTCCAGGGAATTGGGACTGAACGACCTCCCAGTAATCTCTTGCTTCTCGCTAGTCTCATAGTCTGGTCTGACTCCCACAGAGGAGACATGAGAGTCCCCTGGTTTTCATGGGAGCAGGATCTGGTGCTGGGCACTCCGGAGACTTTCTGCCGCCTCTTCTTTCTGCTTTGCATAGCATCTGGCTCATACAGAGTCGATGGAGTGCTGTGTTTATTCACGTATGTCCTGGTTTCGGCTGGGGTAGAGTTAATTTTCTTCCTAGTGGCTGGTACAGTGCTGTGTTTTGGATTTAGGATGAGAATGATGTTGATAACACACTGATGGTTTAGTTGTTGCTAAGTAGTGCTTACACTAGTCAAGGACTTTTCAGCTTCTCATGCCCTGCCAGCGAGAAGCCAGGAGGGGGCACAGCCAGGACAGCTGACCCAAACTGGCCCAAGGGACATTCCATACCATGGGACGTCATGCTCAGTACATAAACTGGGGGGAGTTGGCCGGGGGGCAGCGACCGCTGCTCGGGGACTGGCTGGGCATCAGTCAGCGGGTGGTGAGCAATTGCATTGTGCATCACTTGCTTTGTATATT
>NW_008794965.1:1577997-1589448 GCF_000699145.1 Aptenodytes forsteri | reverse complement strand
ATTATTATTATTATTATTATTATTATTATTATCCCTTCCTTTTCTGTCCTATTAAACTGTCTTTATCTCAACCCACAGATTTTACTACTTTTTTTCCCCCCCCGATTCTCTCCCCCATGCCACTGCGGGGGGGAGTGAGCGAACGGCTGCATGGTGTTTAGCTGCCTGTCGGGTTAAACCACAACAGCGTAGGATGGCATCTGCCCCTGGGCAGAGGAGAGCACCCAGGACAAATGTACAGCACAAAGCGAGCTGGCATCTGATTTGACTGGACAGGGACCGACAAGGCTGAACAGTCCTAGTCCTGTTCCCTTCTTTTTTCACCTGCAAACCTGTGTCTTAAACCCTTGCTTACAGCAGTCCCAACTTAGGGAAGGTTCAGTAATGCTGTCATACGTGTTGGGACTTTGATACAACCTTGGTCATTTGATGCTTGGGCCCAGACATAACTGATATCCAGGCCGCTTGGTGTCATTCGTCTGATGGCCAGACCATGGCAGTGCATTCAGGTTTCTTAGCCTAAATTGTCACCTAGAGCATGTACCAGAAATGAAAGGGGAGGGCAGGGTCCCTCCAAGATAAACTCGGATGACTGAAGCTTTTATTGCAGCTTATTTTTTTTAACACGTTTTTCCCTTTAACAAGGATTATATACATAAATTTAAGCAGACCTCTTGGCTTCCCTTTTTGTATCACCCCCAAGTGATTACCTTGTTAATTCATATGGCCTCTAGAGGGTATGACCCCGTGCCATAATATTTATGTAGAAATTAATTGAATTGCCAGAAAGCATCAGAATTTATTTTCAGGTGAGGGTTTAACTTTGTGTGATGGAATCCACATGGAAATTTTTGAAAAGAAGCTTTAATTCTCCTCTTCAGCACAGTTGAAATAGGATGAGCTCTGAGTGGAGTTCATACCCTCAGAGTAGTGCATAGGTCAATGTTTTGCTCAGAGATGCAACAGCAGACCACAATTTTGAAAATCTTCAGAGGCATGAAGTGTCATGGGGGACTAAAGGAGACTATTATTGATGTCTCCAAAGCGATGGTTGTAGTTGGAAGCCAATATCTGAAAAATCATATTCCCTTAACTAAAAGTAGCCAAGGATTAAAATGGTTTCGATTTTCAAATGGTGACAACAATTATAGCATGAGTAGAAGTGCAATTGCACGAAGGGAGTCCTGACTAAAGCAGGCTGAAAATTTGGTCAAAAAAATCACATCCACAGCAGTTAAGTGGGGAAGAGGAGACATTCTTCTGACATGAGGAATGCAGAGTTTACGGTGGATGATGTTCTCCATTGCAGGCTTGCGTTTTGATGGTGCTGTTTCCCTACAGACTGGGAAGCACGTAAGAGCCCTTGATTTAAAATGTGAAAACATTATTTTTGTAACCCATATGCGTAAGTTATTTTAAGAACTGTTAAGCAGTTTCCTCTCCAAACAGAATTATACGCAGGTAATACTGAGTTTTAGTAACAGGAACAACCTGCTTTTGACCTGATGGCATCTGCCAAATGTGAAATGTGCTGCCTGTCCAGATCGTATCCATAAGCTCCACTGAAACTTGCTGTATAGAATCATTCGTGGTCCTTGAGGTGGTTCATGCTCTGTTCCTTGTCTCCTAGCTGCATATAGCTGCAGCCAATGGTTATCTGCATGCAGCTGAAGTCCTTCTTGACCAGGGGGCAAGCCTCGATGTTAAGGACTGGGACGGCTGGGAACCTCTTCATGCTGCTGCTTTCTGGGGACAGGTAATGATTTTGTTGCAAATGTCATGTATGAGGGTGACATTTCCTTCTGCCTGGACAAATTGTGGAGTACTCTGCAAATGGAAGAAATCTGTACTAGGGCTGGACTCACTGGACAGTGTCAGATGAGGTCCTTGGGGCTCCAAAAAGAACCTGTTGCTGAGAAAGTTCGGGGAGAGTACGTCTGTGCAGTTGAACGGTAGGAACAATGTTTAACATCACAGACGTACCAGAATAATTTGAGGCGAGTTGAGCATGTATGCCATTGCTTCTTATCTTATTCCAACTTTTCAGCTTTGAGGAGGCTTTCCTCCTCAAAAATTTTTTTCATTGCCTAAAATACCTCTGTCAGCTTGGCTTTCTTTCCCTTTCTGTAGATGCAGATGGCTGAGCTGCTTGTGTCCCATGGGGCTAGTTTGAGTGCCAGGACATCTTTGGATGAGATGCCAATAGGTGAGTTTACTAAGCTTAAAAAAAAGAGATTGCCAAGAAAAGCTTTTCCCCCTAAGCATGCTGGAATCTTCACATGGTGCTTTCAGAAGCATTAACGTTATTTTTCAGGTGTCTTTAGAATCAAAGTTGCAGTTACTTTAACTGGGACTGAAGTTTTAAAGTGCCTAATTTGTTACTTCTGAAAATGCTTCTTCCTGCTCATAAAAACAAGGGAGAAGGAATTTGTCAAGCACCACGTCTTTCTCCTGTGTGTTTCCACTCATGTTATCCCTCTGTATCTGTGCTTGCGGGTCTTCCTGCTCTTATATTGTAGTCTTGGACTTGAGCAGCTGTTGAGTGCAGCCCTAAGACTTGGGTGTCTAACACTGCTTTGATGCAATGAAGTGTGGTAAGCTATATGGGCTGGAAAGAGAAAGCACACACAAGTCTTGGAACAGATTGGAAGTAAAAATGCCAAAGTGCTAGCATCTCACCATGTGTATTATAACCTTGTGCCACATTTTCTTTTGGCAAAAGGTTTTCTGAGCCTTAATTAAAAAATCTGTGCATCCTTGTTTTGAAGGTTGAAAGTTCTTGTCTTCTACCCTGATCTGCTTTGCCTTTGTCTATATTCTTTTTCGTTTCGGAGTAAGTAAAAATGCTCAAGTAAAAATGCTGTATTCAGGGGAGCTGCAGTCTGGTAATTACAGAAATTTCTTTTCCTCCCATCTTGAAGCATTGACACAGTGGTCAATATGTCTCTCACCCTTTCATGGGTAAAGGCACAGCATGCTCCAGAGATGGGACAAAACCTATCTGAACAGCTGGATCATCAGAAAGCTGAGCCCCGTCACAATCAGCAGCTCTTGTTTCCTGCTCCTGTTTAGGTGTCCAAAGCATTCTGCCTCCCCTAATTTGTTTAGAGATTAATGTGCCTAAGCATATTCTGCTTAAATTTCCCTTCTCTTCCTCCTAGCATTTGTAGTCGTATATACTAGGAAGGTGCAGTTAGTAACACGGTGTTAATGGTACCATATTTGAACTGTCTGATTAATGGCTTGGTTTGTGTGTGCCATAGATCTGTGTGAAGAGGAGGAATTCAAAGTATTACTTCTGGAGTTGAAACACAAACACGATGTGATCATGAAGTCTCAGATGAGGCATAAATCCTCCCTGAGTCGAAGGACCTCCAGCACTGGCAGCCGGGGGTAAGTGCGTTGTTCCCTGCAGGTCACCCGGCGCGCTAGCTTGGCCACCCAGATGTGGTTGCACCCTGCGGTCGGTGTGCAGAGAACAACCCGTCTGTCCTTTCTGAACGAGCTCTGAAAGGCAGAAGCTGACTTTTGGTTGCTGAAGGCAGAGCTCCTTTGAAGAGTGGTTCTTTCACTAGAAAGAGATGGTTTTTTGGGGGGGAAATGGCTCTGCACTGTTGTGGTTTAAGAACTGCTCCGAACAGAGAACCAAGTGGTGAGAATTTACCCTGTTAAACCACTGATACTGGTGTCTGAGAATCACTGCTTCAAACGGATTAACTTGAGCTTCTCAATAATATGTCTCATGGCCAAGATACTGTGTTCAGAGATAGTTTGCACAGGTCTTTATGTTTACTAGACACCAAAGCAGTCCTGCAGACCACAAAGCTCACTAAACAGCCTGTGGGCCCTCTCCCTCTACATTTACTCCACCGGTTGCAGAGTAGATCCATTAGGTGAGCTCTATGAGATCTAACGTGAATTTGCAGTACTACTTTAAAACTCCTTAAAATTCCTCCCACCTTTAATATCCACATTAGTGCCTTTGCGTTGCGTGGGTGCCAGGAAGCTAAATTCACGTTCCATTCCAGTGGGAGAGGCTGTGAAGCATGAGGAGGAGGTGAGAAGAGCTACAGGGTAAGAGGAAACGTTATGTCCTGCTCACAGCTTCGATGCCCCTTCTCCCTGTCCTGCAGGAAGGTGGTGAGGAGGGCCAGCCTTTCTGACCGAACAAACCTCTACAGGAAGGAGTGCGAGAAAGAGGCCATCGTCTGGCAGCAGCTGGGGGCAGCAGAAGAAGGAAGAAACTCGGGTCTCATTGGAGAAATTGGGGAGACTCGGTCTGACCAGGAGAATACAGACCCCGTAAGGAATCTCTTCTGTATTATGGGAGTCACTGAGGAGGGCTGGTAGCGCAGGTTCAATAGCAATGGGTGCCCTGGGATGGAAGGTGGCTGAAAAACTTATAAACCTCATCCATCAGATGTAAGCAAAAGACCAAATTCTCATTTGGTATGAACTGGGATATCCCACTCATGTGGAAAGACTGTTTTGGATTTACAGCTGCATAGTTTTGAGATACGGCCCTAGTGAACCGGGAAGTTCAGAAAAAATAGCGTGTGCATTTCCCTTTACAGCTAACAAACTGGTAATCACAAAAGAATTGTAATCTTGTTTTGCAGTTACTTGTTTTTAATTCAGTTATTGTCATGTTATATTAATATGCTCATCTCTCTATATTCTTTTTTAAGTGAGTCCTTCTGAGTTAACGTTCCATGTTCCTGGTTGGGAGCCAGCTCCTGGTTGGGGCTCACAGCATTATAGGGTCCTGTTAGTGGGTCAGTTCAATGTTTGTGCTGCAGTACCTGTCTGGTGGAAGGGCTTAGTGTGAGCAGGCTTAGGAAGTTGTCACAGGGACGAACTGTGTTACGAGGGACAGGGGAAGATGCTCTTCTTTCATGTCTTCTTGTTACAGAATTCAGTGCTGGAGAACTCTTCCCTCCTTCCGGAGTTAGCAAACAAAAGCACCCAGTGTGACTCTGAAATCCCCCTCCAGAATGGACTCATGGCGTCTGCCAGCACTTACCAGTACACCTTTTCCAACGGGGACGTTTGGAGTATGCACGCTGACCCCGACAGTAATCCAGGCCACATGCTGCCCTACGGCAACCCCGGGCTCCCTGACACACAGCAGTTCTGGGATGCCTACAAGGAGCATAACCATCAAACGCTCTCCGAACTTAAGCGGCAGCGGGCTGCAGCCAAACTCCTCAATCACCCTTTCCTCAGCACCCACTTCGGCAGTGGCATGGGAGGAGTTGCCGAGAATGGGGGTGAGGCCAAGTCACACCTAATCGGATCCAGGACTTCTCCCTACAGCGCCAATGGGACCTCAGTGTATTACACAGTGTCCAGTGGTGATCCACCCCTCTTGAAATTCAAAGCTCCCATGGAGGAAATGGAAGAGAAGGTGCATGGGTGCTGCAGAATTTCCTAGTCTCATCTGTTTCTCACCCCAGAGGAAACAAGACGTGGGTGGGCTGGTTGGATCCATCACAGCGGCCAGGTTGTTTGCATTCCAAAGGGAGAACTTGGTTATGGACATCCTGACTGTGGCGGCCTCATTCATCTTGAATTGTACTTTACCCTGCCAATTACTTCCATTGCAGTTAAATGAGTAATGCAGGTGGAGCAAGGCTCTTAGGAGAGGAAGGGATGTGCATCAGTATGATGTAAAAAGAGTCGTCCTAGTCTTGCTCCCTGGGGAAGAAGGTATGGCGCACTGCCTCCCCATCCTTGGGAAGTCATGAGATGCCTTGGAACGAAGAAAGGATCTGAATTAAAATCTTTGCATCTGAGCCTCTTGCTGTAAGTCACCAGGCTTCTGGAAGGTGACAGTTTAGACCTGAATTTTCACTCTTGGGTGATGCATATACCCTGGCGGGGAGATCAACCCCCACACGGGGTTTGCAAGAGTGGACAGAGCTGTTTTCCGTACAGCTGGATCCAGCACTTACAGGGCCTGAGCAACAAGCAAGCATAGATGCTGCACTTGCTTTAGGAAGTTTGCAAGGTGTTATCTCCTTGCAGTGACAGCTCACCATCAAAAACTGTGCGCTGGTTGGGTCCTGTTCTGCTCATGTAAACTCGTCACTGCAGACTGCCATCAGGTTTTAAGCAGAACTTTTCCTGGAACAGGCTTCACTCAATAGGCTTTAAAACTGATGTTGCAATAAGGGGCCCTGGCAATAGAATTTTACTGCAATAAAATACTGACAAAGGTCTATATTGGGATAAGTAATTTAAAAATCTTATTTGTACTATTTAGACTCTTAATTTGTTAAAACTGAAAAGACTTTTGCTGATCTCACTTTCCTATTGATTCTGTTTATTTACTCTGTATGCTCAACACAGATACTAGGGGCAGTGTGCTTTGCGTTCTCATTTTTCTGGATTTCCAGAACCACAGGGCTCGGGAGGGATGAGGAGGAAAGGCTTGCCAACACTAATCTAGAACTGTCATGAAAGCGTTTCTAATCTCCCTAGATGTTATGACACTTGCGTTAACCTGCAGTCTTTGGCTGATAAATAAATGTTAAGTCATTGCTTTGGTAGTTGAACATTGCAGCAGGGCAGGATATTTTTTTGTGTGTCTGTTTTTCCAGCTCCCATGCTGAAGTCGTTAGCAGTGGTTAGTAGCTGTCAGAAGACTTAAATGCCCCTATGTATAAAGGAGTCGCCTAGCACCATGCAGTCCTTAGCAAAGCCTCCCTGCTGCAGAGCGGTTGGCACACCACCACCAGTGTTTTCGTGTAGTTCATGTCAGCTCTGACAGGCTACCTGAGAAACACCAGCGTGGTATAACCTGGGGGTTTGGCACTGGCTCTTCAGCAAGTTAAGGCTTTGCATACCTGGGGGAGGTGAAAGGAGAGTGCCCCGTGGGAGACAGCTCCGAGGAACTGGCCACAGTTAACTAGTTGTATCTACAGAATTAACTGTAAATCTTCAACCCTTTTTCTGCACAGAGGGGCTATTGCCCCTGCAATATTTTGTATTGTAACTATTTGCCTGCATGAGTATGTGTCTTCTCGGGCAGTTTAAATTCCAAACTCTGAAAACAAGCCTGTTTGGGTCTCTGTAAGCCATCAGTGGATTAAATCCAGTGACTTAGGCTGCCAGTCACTGTTAAGTGCTACCCTCTGCTCCCCATCAAATCTAGCCCATCTCTGGAGCTGGATATTTTGTGATACAGGGCTCTGGGCTCCTCATTCTCGGCTCCTCGAGGCAGCAGAGGTGGCTGTGTGTCACCACCACAACCACGCTGTGCAGGAAACCCTTTTGGACCTGAAGGTTATTACCAGGCTGACAATTTACGCTTTTGAACTCTGAAGATACAATTCTCTTCCCTCAGCAGTTTTAGGAACAAATTAGAAAATGGTTGCGGTTGATCTGATTTTTTTAAAACCCCAGTTCAGTTAAAGGCAGGGGGTTTCTTTGTATGTTTTGAAACATTCAGAGAAGTTGAGCTTCCTCCATTATTGAAACGTGTATGCTAAATATAAGACTAGAAAATACTATTGTGCTTGACTTAACCTTAAGGGATTTTAAAAGTCATTCTCTAGTAGAAAGAAGATGATTTGGTAACTGGACAGACTTCACCGCATCTGTGTGTGGTTAGCAGTGGGTCTTCTGATTTCCTCAAGAAAATTCTTCTGGGATAACACCAGGTGTAGCCTGGGTATTGCTGAACAGGGAGAGATGATCTTTCAGATGCCTCTCTTCTCCCATGGTGGTGGGGGTTGTCTCTCCACATCCATCCTAATGAGAATTCTGGACTCAGTGTAACAAATTTTGGTGCCGCTATCCACTAGGTACTAAGTGGTGCAGAATTTGGGGCCAGCTGATGCCTTCCCTCCCAGGGAGGGAGGAGTTGGGCCCTTTTCCTTCTCAGAGCAATTTTGTGCTATCAAGGGTATTGAATCCTACCGAACTCCAAGCAAATGAAAAGGAGACTGTTGAATGCAATAGTGTTAAGTAGTTTGAGGCTTGCTTTCACTGAGAGTTGTTAATACATTAAAACTGTAGGAAGCCAGTCCATTTTAGACAAACAGCTTTTAGTCCATTGGTATTTCACTCTGTTTATATGTAAAACTCCAGGAACTCATCACTCTAGCTGTGATCTTGAGCAAACCAACAATTGACTTACTATCAGGCAAAAGATATTGCAGGTTCGAGATTACAAAACATCCCCCTAATTGGACTTTGTATCGTAATTGTAAAATTGGCTGTAAGACAGCTCTTCTGGCTTTAGCACTGCAAGCTCACATGCTCACTGAAGTCTAGTGGCATGTGATCAAATGTAAGCAATTCTTATTCAGACGAGAGAGTCAGTAATCGATAAATGTTCCAGGATATGTTTCACAGCCATGCCAAGTATTTACCTGTCACTGGCTTTGGGTTGAAGTTGCATCAGAGTGGGACTTGCGAAGGCTGATTGAATAGTGACCTAGAATGGATTTGCGCTTATGTATTGGTGACATTCTGGATATAATGGTCACTGCCTGTGGGGCACTGGCAAATATGCTCAGGGAAGGAGCTGGCAGCTCATGCTGCACGCAGAGTTGTTGGTTGTAGGTCTCGGATGAGCAATTCTGTAAAGTGGATATTTAACCTGCTTCTGGTAAGCTTTGTAGAGACAAACAGGCTTTTGGGGGAATAATAAACACATAGATACTCTTATATGTGCATTGTAGGAGCCTACCTCTAGGAATAGGGCTTTTTATTATAAAATTTAGCAGTGTTACAATAGTGGGGTTTTTTATATCTATGTGTTTCAAAGGCCATCCCAGTGGAGAGCTCTGAGGTACATAGCAGAAGGCACTTGGCTATTTCATTGGATCCTAATATTGCTAGAAAGCTGTAGGAACTAGAAATCATATTGTGATTGGCATATCTAGCACTTGGCTTATTAGAGGAAGATTTGGGGGTTTTTATGCTATACTCAGTGTTTTTAGGCTCAGTAAACATCTAAGTACAGATTCAAGGTCAGATTAGGGTCCCACTTTTGTTAGCAGTAAGCCGAAGGTTGTAGTTGTTCATACAAACTACACAAAGATTTGAGAACGTGGATGTATTGACGGGTCTGTTGTAGGCAGAGCTGCACATGAGAATAACCCTTCTGCTTGCAAAGTCTTCCTGTACGCTGAAGTCACGCTGTTTCTGGCAAACTAACTGGTTGATGAGAGCAGCTTTACTTTCCATGTTGAAAGACTTTTTTTTAGGCAGAAAAAAAGGTGTCTCAAAAGAGCGTCTCTGCTTTACTGAGCTCAACCAAGAAAGTCCCAGCACTGAAGTGTTAGATAAGGGCTTAAGTACCATTGCTGGGATCTGTCTGACGCCAGACCTGGATCTGTATTTCACCTACCAAGTGATGCGATTTCAGCCCACTTAGTCTCACTTCTGTGGTGCTCCAGAATCCTAAAACCCTCCCAATTTTGGGAAGAACTGACTCTAGCTGATGTGATTCTGTACCATCTTGCAGGTGTGGTTGAAGAACCACATGGGTGAGGAACTCCTGGTAGGGAAGGAGAAGCGCATGGCAGGGCAATAGCAATAACGAAGCAGTGCAATACTCAGTGGAGGCAGTGAATTCTCTATTGAGAAGGGTCTTTATTGAGCAGGGCCTTACTTCATGGGGTTGAAAGCACTTAGAAACTCCCAAATGGCATTACAACTTCTGTTTAGTGCCCTTCTGTTTTAATCTTGGAGCTCTGTTTACCCAAATCTTCTCTGCTGAAACCAAATCAGCAATTCCATGAAAGAGGAATACCTTAACCAAGAAAGCAAAAGCACTGCTCTTCAGTGAGCCACGGATGAACTGTTGTCCATCTGCTGGAAGGTGTTCTCCCTGCGTCTGGATATTTCTGTGCCTTATCATACTTGCTAAAGGTAACTCAGTAACTAGTCTCTGGAAGGTTTGTGGTGACTATGTGAACTGTGCTGTTCTTTAACTTGGAGACTATTTTTGCAAGGGGATAGCAGTTCAGAGCATACCAGATTTTGGAGTTTTCATTTGCTCTTTCAATTTCTCTCATGATCACCGGTTCTCTCTTCCTAAATAGACAGGCAGGAAATGCCGAGGGTCTTCATTCTAATTTAACAAATCACGTTGACCTACTTTGTTATAGCAGTTCTCTACAGGCAGAGTCCGGAACACGCTTGTAGTAGCACGGTCTAGCCTCTTACTACAGAACACAGCTAGTATTTACATTTTTCTTTTGTTTTGCTTGTGGCTGTACAACAGAATTTGTTGTCCCCGGTTGTTCTTCAGCTTTATTCTGCTGTTTTCATGTTGGCCAAACTGGTAACGGACTTCTCAGTTCCCCCCCACAATTCGAGTACCGCTGGGTTCTTCAGGCAACATCTGCCATGGCACGATTATGACCTGGAATATTTTGCTATATTTCAACTGCGGAAGCTGTAGTAGAGGAGACTCTGCTCAAGATACCTGTTCCCAAACTTACACCAATGCAATTATCTCCACCCGCAGCTGGAGGACAGATACGGGTTTTAAAACAGTGCAGATGCAGCCTTAGCATTGCCACCTCTACGTCTTCAGCCTGTAGATTGCAGTGTGAGAATGGGCTACAGTGGTGTCGGTAACCCTGGTACAGCTCGGTGTGACTGCTGCATGGACAGGATATTAACAAATGACGGCAAGCCTTCCGCAATAATTCCTAATTCCATCGATCAGTAGTAAACGATGTACAAATAAAACTTGATTAAATGTATTTTATGTGGAAAAAAATAATGTAAGAACTGTATATTGTATTAGCAGCTTTGTGTATAAAATGGCATTTTGGCAATCAGAGTCTAATATATTTAAAACTTTTTTTTAAAAAAAGGATATTTGATATTGTACGGAATTGACTTTATTGCTACTGTAAGTATGAAAAGATGGTTTCTTAACATGTTGAAGAAAGGCATAAAATCTTAAATGGTATGTAAAACTCATGCCAAAAGGGTATGTCTGACAGTATTAGCACCTGACTCAGTGTCTTTAATAGAGAGATTGAATTTTTTAATTTAAAAATTATATTAAATTTCTTTTAATAATACAGAAAAATGCCACTGACTTTTATTTAATTGGTTTACATTTTGGGACTGCCTGAATATCTGTCTCTGCCTCCCCTACAACCGTTAAGTACAGCCAGGAATTGTCTAGAAGAGTAAGTCTAGGCAGTCGGTAGGTGTAGCCGTCTGTTTTTCAGCAGGTAGCAGTAGTTCCTGACGGGGACAAGCAGGAAGGCCAAAACCTTAACTGCCTGTCCTGGATTTTGTCGTGTCCGAGGCATTCGTCAACGCGCTTTGTTAACAGGGTCCTTCTCGGGGGGAGTTGATTCGGGCGAAGGCACACGCACCCTCACCCTCCCTGACGCGCCTGGCGGGACAGCAGCACACGGCGGGTGAGAGGAACGGCGAGGGCCGAGGCCTCCGCCGGGGCTGGCCACGGGG
>NW_008794965.1:1569234-1577192 GCF_000699145.1 Aptenodytes forsteri | reverse complement strand
CGCCGGCGGCGGGGAGCGGCCGGGAGTCCCGGGGGTGCGGGCTCTGCCGGCAGCGCCCCCCGAAAGCGCCCTGCCGCGGGCCCTTCTCCAGCGGGTCAGCGAACCGGAGGGAAAACCGGCAACAGAACCAATGCGTATTTAAAGCCAAGTGGCTTTAAACCCCCTGTCGAGTAAAGAAAGCCCTGTTAGGAAGGCAAGCTGGTGAATACACAGCGACTGGTTCTCATCCCAACAGCGTCCGTCTATGTGCTGCACCCGTGAATATGCTGCGCGCTCCCAGGGGTGGTGGGTCGAGAGTTCCCCGTCCCTCGGTACTGCATGCAGCACCGCGGCTGCTGTTCGTGGCCAAACCACCCGCTGGTTTCAAGCTGATCTTCCTCTTATTCAAAGCAGAAGGTTTCCTATTCCAGGTTCCTCACTGATGTGCTCTGCAAGACAGATTTGCTTGCAGAAACCTCCTACTGTCCCTTAGAGGCCTTATTTTGTGTCATATCCTTTCTTATAAAAGAATGATACCTACAGAGGTAACCCTATGATTATATTTCCCTTCTCTTCTTTCTCCTCATTAATTGCCCCTAAGTAACGTGCAGACCTGCTCTTAGCAGGACTTCCCTCCTACAGGAGTAGATGGTTTTGATCCGATGCAGAATATGGCTTAAAAAAATCACACGGAGTAGTAACTTGTAACTGTTCTCTGTAACTCATTATGTTACCCGAGTTTATAGCCTCCAACTCTAATCCCCAGGAGGGAACCACCCTTCTTGTTAGCAGCCGTTCAATTGGCTTAGCTAAAATTTAAATGTCTAGCTTCCTCTTCGGGTGGCCAGGTGAAGCAACCTCTGGCTCTGTGTGTAACTTGTGCTCGCACATGGCACACCCTGAATTAGCAACCGAGCTTAGTCCCTGTCTGCTTCGGAGCGCAGGAGCTTAGGGTGTGTGTGAGGATGACATGAATGACGGGCTTCTTGCCAGAAACGGTCACAGAGGAAGCGCTGTTCTCATCTACCTGAAAAGGACCGGTCTGGCGATTTGAGTAAAGTCATGAAAGCATCTGTTTCTCCAAAAAGCTGTACTTGTTTGTAATGTTCTTGCTTGTAGCATCCTGCCAAACGCCTTCCCTCGCACCGAGCCAAGAGCCAGGCAAGCTGTTCCTGCGCTGCCGTGTACACGCCTGATCCAGGGAGCGTTTTTATGGACACAGAATGGAGAGAAACTTTGATTCCCTATAATTTACTGAATATCAGATGCTGTGCGATGTTGCTCAATCATGTCTGAGTTCTTCGGGTTAATGTGAGGAACAGGAAAACTTCAGATGCTGTGTAGTTTCTTCTCAGCTCGCTCAAATGCGGTTAGCTTGGGTGGCTAAAGGGGACATTGTTGCTGTCTTGCCTCCACTATCCTGAGTGGATGAGTGCAGAGAAAGGGCTTTCTCTCTGTCCTCTAAACATAACTGTACTCTTGCTCACTTTGAGTAAAAGTGTGTTTCTTTTTCAGCTGCTAATTCTGGGATTAGAACTCAAATGTGCTGCTAACTGAGTAGTCATTTGAAGGCACCAGTGTTTCCAAAGGGTTTAGTGTGAATTGTTCTGTTTTCAGGGGTTATTTTCTTACTCATCTGGTCTTGTCAAAAGCATCTTATTTTTCTTTATCTTCCTTTGACACTTAGACAAGTGATAGGGTAGGGAAAAGCACAGGAGACACATAAGAAGCACAAGCATAAACTAATTTTATTTAGAAATACCAACGTGTCTGTGTGTGTTATACATAAGAACTCATCCATACGGAGCCAATCCCTTAGGGAGCAGGGCACAGGTGTGAATGCAAAGCTTAGCCTGTTCCTGTGGGAAACGTTTCCTCTGAGTACAGGCAATGCCACACACCGAGCAGTTATGTTGCATGCATATACGCCTTGGGTGTGTTGCAGCAGTGCATGGATGCCTTCTCTATCTGATAAGGGCAGGTGCCAGGTACCCGCAGCGGTTGTATGATCGTTGTCCTCAATGCTGGTCTAAAAGAAAGAGAATAGAAAAGTAAGTCATAAATCCAAATTCTTTGTGCCTTTGTGTCCCCGCACGGATGTGCGTTCCTGGTTTTGAAGGGTGAGAATTCTGGCACCGAAATGGTGTGCGATGCGGCTCTGAATTAGCTGGAGAGGTTGTTCATAAATGTAGGACTGTTGTCTTCGGCCCATTGAGAGAAAATTTTCCCATCGTCAGACTTGCCTTCTGTAAAGAACTGTTGAGTGAGTGGAAGGATTTCTTGTGAAGGTACGGGATGGAAAGTCAGAATACATCTAGTAAGAGTCTGGAAATGGTGAAAAACGTCACAGAACTAGTTTATCTCTTGGTAACTTATATAGGGAGAGCATTCCCTTCCTACCACACAAAGAGAAATCAATCGGGGTTTGTGAGATGTCCAGCTGTGACAGCGCAGAGGCCATTTGAGCCAATTCTCCCGCAGGCAGTGGCTATCTGTAGCAGGTATGCCGTGCTGGGAGCACAGGAGTGGAGATGGCTTATCTGGATTCCTGATTCTGCTGTGATAGCTTCCCCGATGTTACCAAAAGGCCAGATTACAGGAGATTATGTAGGAGAGCAGGCTGTGAAAGCGTACAAAAGCAGCAGCAGGCATGAGGGGAAAAACCTCTTCAGGCTTATGCTTTGCACTCCAGGGCACAGTGAATCTACAGAAACATTGCGGGAATATAGAAATCTTCTATAACTTGCCAGGGCCTATATAACAGGACAAAGAAATGTGCGTCTGGCCTTGATGATAGCACCAGGAGAAACGGCTGGGGGAGGCAGTGATCTGGCCTTGTGTTAAAATAAAGCCTTTGAACAAGTGTTGTCGCTTTTTTTTTTTGGCAGGTGATTGCCCTTGTGATGGATTCCTTCACAGATATTGATATCTTTGGTGACCTTCAGGATGCCTATAACAACCGCAAAGTCCCTGTCTATATCCTTCTTGACCAGGACTTCCTACCCCATTTCTTGGAAATGTGCAAGAACTTAGGAGTTTGTCCTGAGCAGGAAAGCGTAAGTACTAAGCATGCGTGGGTGTGGGGTTTGTTTTTAGTTTTTGTGGTACAGTTAACGGTTATGGATATCAAAGATACCCTTCTATAAAACATCAGACTCTCTTGAAAGACTTGTCTTTTCTGTTTGATAACTGGTATAAAAGGGGGTTTTCTGAAATGTTTCTCAGCTCTTGAAGATCAAGGCTCAGTATTGCATGGTTTCAGTATAGTCTCTAATCCAACATGTGAAACTGCTTGCAAACTCGGTGAAAACAACGTAGAAAAGGCACATCTACTCCTACCCTATGCTACCTATATGTAGGAGCTACAGCCATGCTGTGCAGCTCCCCGGTGTGCCGGGTGGAGCGTGCACTTGTGATCCCTGTCCTGAAGAAGCAGCAATTTTCAAGCATTTAATTCTGCAAGATCCAAGTAGCTTCATTCTTTGGCTCAAGGAACTGCTTACTAAGGAAAACAGAAACACAGGAAGCTCAAGGGTGGTATAGCTTTGGTAACATCCCTTTTCTTCACTAAGGCATAGTTGCTTTCTTTTAAAAGGGTTTGGATGATGTGACCCAGGTGGTTTACTTAATTCCTTTCAATATAAGCTGACATGACTATGTTATGTCTTGGCTTGGACAGGCTTGTGTTCACCCTAGTGAGAGCTTCTCTGGATGGGGAGCACTCCTTGCTTTGTAGGCAGTAATTCATAGGAACGAGTTGTTCTCTCCAGCTTGATTCTCCTAATATAACAGAAATTAAGCACTGTGTAACTAATAAGACTCACATCCAGACAGTGTGAGGAGTTCACTTCATTCCTATCTTTCATAGTGTGTGTAGCTGGTTTTAGGTAGAATTGCTAATCAAAACTTTTTGGAAGTTAACTTAAATCTGATGTTAGTTTTTCCCTTCTCTTCTGAAACAGCTGATGAGAGTTCGAACCCTCACTGGGAACACCTACTATATGAGGTCGGGTGCCAAAATTGTTGGGAAAGTCCATGAGAAGTTCATGTTAATTGATGGCATTAGAGTGACAACAGGCTCCTACAGGCAAGTATTGGGGTCTGCTGGTGCCTGATGAAGCTATAGAAAGGGGGAGTTTCTGCAAGAAGGATGTATTAACTTTGCTTTGTGCCTGGTACTAATGAATGCCAATGGCAAGTGGACTAGCTGAGTCTAAGTGGGACTAACACAAACCTGGAAGCAGCTTTGGAAAACTGGTTTGCACAACTTGTTGCTAGCAAAGCACTTGGCCATGGCTAAATAGAGCTCTTCCTGAAGAAGAGAGAGTGAATGGTCTGTTGACTTTTACCTTCCTTATGCACAGCACTTCTAAGCTGAGTCTTGCTATCTGTAACCGTACGTGTTGAAATGCACTGGAGATTAACTGTGGATCTTGGTTTGTTTTCAATAGTTTCACGTGGTCCGATGGGAAGCTGAACAGCAGTAACTTGCTGCTGTTGTCAGGTCAAGTGGTTGAACATTTTGACCTGCAGTTCAGGATTCTTTATGCCCAGTCGATGCCCATCAACCCTAAGCGGCCGTCCAGCTGCAGGAACAGTGGGATATTTGATCACCTGGTGAGCAGAATAGAGTCCCCTAAAGAATATACCGTGGAAGGCAACTTGAGAGCAGAATTTGCCAGATTGTCTAGTACTCCAAAGAAATTGTTGAAAGAACTAGATCAGGCCGAAGATACTCCTGGAGGCAAACCTTGTAACCTGGGGCATTCTTCCCTCTGTGAAGAGGAGTGGTTCAGCGATCAAGAGGCCACGGTGGAATGGAAAAGCACATCGACTCAAACTGGCCCATGGGAAGAGAAGCCTGTGGTGACCATGTGTAATGCTGCCACGCAGACCCATGCTGTAACGGCAGAAACTGGCACTCAGACTTCTGTCGCTGCTAGAATGATGGGCACTCAGACTTCAGTTTTGCTGAAGACTGCAGTGACACAGACAAAGGAAGATGAATACACAGAAACACCTCTGCTTCACAGAAAGCTGTCAAAAGAAGGATCTTCTCTGTCTGGAAAGGCTGTATCAAGTTCTAGTCTGCGATCACTGTCTTCGTCGTCATCGCAGTGCTCTCTTGCAAGCTCTACTGGCTCACTATCTTCTCTCCGGTCCTTTGAATATTCTAGCAGTCACAGGGCAGACTATTTCCAAAAACTGCATAAAGAGAGGCAATTCCACTACTCCACTATCAGGTCGAAGCTTAGCCACATGGTGGATATCCTATCCCGGAGGGGACGTGCGCCTGTAAACTACATGACCCAATACACTGGCAGATGCAATCTAAAACAGAGGCGCTGCGCCTGTAAACTACATGACCCAATACACCGGCAGATGCAATCTAAAACAGAGGCGTGACATCAGTGCCAGCCTGCGCAGCCTCCGGGACGTCTCCCTCTTTTCTCTGAATAAATGATTACTGCACTGAACGCAGAACGCAAAAGCTCCAGTCTCAAATTGCAGTCACTTTGTACCTGCCGATTCTTCCACTTCCTTCTGGCACTTCTACTTTTTTAATACATGTGTACATCACTCTCCAGCACTTTGTTTTATACTATGCAATTCAAGCAATAAAAAAAGAGGGGTTTACTTATACTGCAACTACTTGCATGTTCCTCTTACATGCATTAGTGGTGAAGGTTCATTTTAATTCTGGATGTTTAACCTGAAAAGTAAACTCACTGCTGCTTCCTAGGGTTGCTGATGCTCTGGCTTTAATTTAACATGGTAAATGTGGAAAAATCTGAGTCGGACTGATTGTGCTCAGAGTGGCTTTGGAGATTTAGCTTTACATCAAGGTATACTAGAATTTTTTTTTTCTTTTTAATACTGGCTTTTATTTCTACTTTATCTTCGGCATGAGGGGAAACAACTTTTATAAAGAGCCATAAAGCTAATTTTATTCTAAGTCTGACTTTGGAGAGATATACATCACTCTTCCACTAAAGTTGTAAAGGGTCTGTTGGAGCAGTTGCAGGTTCTTATCTTCAACTGTATCCTTTTTCCACTGTTTAAGCCTTCTGAAATGGACTGAGCTAACTAGCTCTTCAGTTTGGTCATCCTCTCATGCCTTTGCGTAGATACATATACATATACCTGTATATATAAGTGTGTGTACGTATACACATCCTCAGAAGAGCATCTTCTTAAAACCAAGACCAGGAAGTAGCAACTTAGCACTCCAAGATAGCTGTACCCATTTTAGGTACAGTCCTGATGTAAATGTTTCTAGTATTTGGAACTAAAAGCTAGGTATGTCGGAGCTGTATGTAAGACTATTAATGGGAACGTATTGAAGCGTTGGGTTTTGTGCTTGTGAGTGGGAGATGAGGTGATATCTGGCGTTCGATGTCTTGCTGCAGCATACCTGTTGTACTTCTCTTTTGGAATGACTTCAAAGAACTTTGTCTCTTGTGCAACTTGTTACACAGAATTAAGACTCTTAGTCTTAGCACTGTAAAATGAGCTTCCAATTCTGGCTCGGCTTAGGAATGTCTGAACCATCTTGCTTCTGTTAAAAGACCTGTGAACAGCTTCCTTCTTTGGAGTGAACTTAAGAGGCGAGACAATCACCGAGGGCGTGTGACAAAGCCCCTGTTCAAAAGTAAACTGACAAATGCACTACAAAATGTTATGGGTCATGTTTGGTAATATTATTGTACAAGTAAGTGTTAAGAGTGGAAAAAACCCCACCAAAACCATTTTTCTCTTTAAACTGTCCTATCTGAAATATTCTGTTTCCTGCTCTGTTTATCCTTTATCCACTACTAACTTGGCTTGAGGAGCAGAAGTGCCGGTCTATTTTTTAAAATATTTCCAATATTAAATGGATCTTGGGTTAAGTTGCTTTGCAGAGACATTACCTGAATATTTTTTAGTGGTACTGTGTGTGCTTGTGCTTGCTGGATCACTTACTTGAGCAGCGTGTGGATTCCCTCTCCGAGATCTGACCTGTACTGTTATTCTTTAGGCCTCCATCCCAGTACTTTAGTGACCAACCAGACTCTGAATTCCGCCAAGTCAAATCGGTCTGGGTGTAATGTATCTTCTTCTCATTTATGGGCACGTGTGTCCAGTAGATGGCACGTTTCAGCCATTGTCTTGAATATTCCCATAAAAACAGCAATGAATGAGTGAACAGAAAAATATCCAAAACTCAACAAGACTGCAACTTAAGTGTAGACAGCAACACTTTATTCTACTAACTTTTCTATCTCTGTCCATATAGATTTCAAAGAGGCTTAGCTACTTTTGTAGCTCGGATTTCAATGCAGCCACCTCCTCCCTAAAGCAGTAAGGCAGATGTACAAAGAGGTGCAGGCAGGAAAAAACCCTCTGTTTGCACTTGTTTAGAAAGATACGATACTTTCTTGCCTGGTCCCTGGAGCTGGAACAGCGGGGGCGAAGCAAGTTGCAGAGAGGGAGCCAAGATACACCTTCAAAGCCAATCTCGGGTTGTATTTTTAAGAGCTCATGTCCAGCAGTGCTTGACTGTATGTAAAATCAACTTCGTTCTATGTGCTTTTTAACTTTATTACACTGTGCAGCTGTTTTGGTACTCTCGCAGGAACAAGGAACACTTTACAAATAAACTCTTCTTGCCACGGGGTTTTTCACCTGATCGTTGCTGAGCTTTGTTTTCTATTTGTTTGGCGTTTTGAATCTGGGTGACTAATGCAGCGCTTCCCCCGCCGTTGGTGCTTTCCCTGGAATGAAGCCGCCTGTCCGGGAGGGCCCTTTGCCCTCCCTAACCGTAGGAGCAGCCTTTTGATCGGGGGCTGGGGAGCAGGTCCAGGGCTGTACTTGCTCTCCCTGCTTCATTCAAGGTTTGCTTTTTCTGCGGCTGCTTCCCTGGCCGGGGAGAAGCCAGCCGGCTCTGCCACCCGCGACGTTCCCGCGGGAGACGCTGCTCCAGCGCCCCTTTCCCTCCC
>NW_008794965.1:1562491-1568555 GCF_000699145.1 Aptenodytes forsteri | reverse complement strand
GCTCCCCTCCCTCCCCACCGCTCCCGCCCGGCTTCCCGGGATCCACCTCCTCCTTCCCCCCTTCATTTACTTTTAAATAAACTCCCCATTTTACTCACTATGCCATTTTGTTATTGCTTTATTTTTTTCCACCATCTTTTGTATTTATTTTTTTTAATAGGTTCATTATTTGCAAGCTTTTCCCCCCCCTATCGATGAAAACCGAGTCCGTGCTATCCGGGCCTCGCTAAGCTCGCTCAGGGAGTTGGCACCTGTGAGCGATACGTCCTAAACGTGCCCGTTCCCAGCTCTTTTAAGTAGTCGTTGCTTCCACATCGTACGGCGGTACACAGCAAACCTCGGGGCTCAGGCCGTGGGAGAGATCTGCGAGGGCAGGAGCTGGCTCTCAGGGGAGGTTTTACTCAAGGAGCTTGGGCGAGTCATCAGATCTTGGCTTGAAATACCATGAGAATCTGAATAATAAGTTGAAGGCAAACCTCATTTTTGTCTTAAATAGAGAGGTGAGACGTAAAGAGCAGTCGGACACCGGTGAATTTTTTTTTGTACTGTTTCTTTTCATGTTTGAAAAGTTTGAAAGACTCTGGAAAACTTAGGTTTTGGAAATAAGCTCACCTTTTTCTTCAGGCAGTGCTTTTGAGGCAAAGACATCTGTTCTCAGGAAAAAAACCTCTTGCCTAGGAATCCGAGACCAAATTTGTCTAACACAGAATTCGACCCCTGATTTTGCCGTATCTCAGGGTGAGGAAGAAACCTGAAGCAATACATTTGTTTTGCCACTGTTCTGGTTCTTCCGAGGTATTCTCAGCACCCCCAAACATCTCCACGATCAACTCTGTGCTCCTGTTACACCAGAAGTTACTGATGTAGCTGAAGAAGGCTGACAGCAAAATGTCTTTCTTTTCCTCATGCAAAATACTTTTTTTATCAGCTCGCTTAGGTTTTCGGAGAGGTGTCAAGTCTCCCTCTGCCGTTGTTGTTCTTGGCACTGCTCTAGAGGTGGGGGGAAAGGAGGAAAATGCTCAGATTTCTGCAATTTTTTCTTGAAGGTGAAGTTATGTAGTAAAAAAGGGAAGGGTTTAGTACAACCTTAATTAAAAACCATGAGCAACATGCTACTGAACAGATGGAGGAGCTACCATTGCTGGTCATTAGTGATGACCTCTGATTTTTAAGTAGAGAAAAGGTGTCCTTCCACAATAGGCTTTCAGGCTAGATTGCTCGTACCTAATGAACCAGAAAAGATACAGATCCCAGCAAAAGAAGCTTCAATGTCTGCTGCTGAAATTATAGTAAAACCCGAAATTCTGCAATGCGATAATAAAAACCTTAGATGATGTTATCTGCTATAAGTCGGTCAAGCGAAAACAAGATTGGGGCAAATAATCTTTAACAACAATTTCTGTTCATAAATTCAGTATTTTTTTTTTCTATTTAACTGTACAGGGACATGAATAAGTGATCACAGTGAAGGGGCGATGTATATTTTGTCTCCTGTACCTCAGTGTACTGCACTCGGTAATCACCTTTACCAAAATACCATTATCTCCACAGAACTTTATTCTGATCAGTTATTTTTTCCTTTCTTTTCTCTTTCTTATATGTCTGTTAAATGTTCCAGCAGTCCTGTGAACAGAAGAATATACCATATCACAGAAGACTGTACCATGGTCCATAACCACCAGGAAAAAAAAAAGGGGGGGGGGGAATATTTAATTTGAAAGTCAAATTCCTCGTGTGCCATCTCCCTTGGGATGCTGTGGAAACAGCCTAATGATTTCTTCTGAAACTTGTTGCAGATGGTTGCCCTGGTTATGGATTCCTTCACAGATACCGATATCTTCAAAGACCTCTTGGAAGCTTGTAGCCAGCGGCAAGTTAAAGTGTATATCCTTCTAGATCAGTCTTCATTTTCCCACTTTCTGAAAATGTGCAGGGATCTGGGAGTTGACCTGGAACAGGAAAAGGTGAGCCTTGTCATGTTTATAGGGATACAGAGTTGATCCTCTTATGACTCTAATCTTTGAGCTATCAAAAGAAGAAACTATTTTGCCTGCTGCCACAACTTAAAGTGGGTTTCATGTAGCTCTAGCGCTTTCTTGGATGATTTAACCATTCTTGCATAAGAAGGCAATTAACAGAAAAACTGAAATCGTTATAAGTGGCTGTTACAGTTGCTTTCTGAGCACAAATACAAATCGAATATTCAAGGAAATGCAGGAGGAATGTCCAGTTCCTGAAGGATGACTGGAGTTGCTCAGGCTCGCCGAGACTTTGAAGGCTGATGGAGAAGCAGGTTCTCAGGAGTCTGCGGAGTTTGGGTCCCTCTGAGGTTTGGCGACAGGAGTTTTTACAGTCACATTCTGCACAGTCAGTTTATGGGTCTGCCCCTTAATGCCGCCTCTTTGCCTACTAAAACAAGACAAAATTATCATTTGGTTCCTAGAGGGTGAATCTTGTGCCACTGCGCAGCAACCTTTGCTAGTTCATCAGTGATAATTATCGTTGTCTGTTACTCCTTTAAATACAATTGTTTAACTTTGAAATCCACATGATGCTCACCGTATCTTTAACAGTTGATGAGAATTCGAAATATCACTGGGAACACATACTACACGAGGTCGGGCGCCAAAATTGTTGGAAAAGTCCGTGAAAAGTTCATGTTAATTGATGGCATTAGAGTGACAACGGGCTCCTACAGGCAAGTGCCAATTTCTTTCTGTTGCTTTACGTGGTTTCTTTACATGGAAAGGAAAAACAGCCACATTTCAAAACTGCTTTTCTTGTCACAGTTTATTTGTAACGTTTGTCCTAAAAAGAGCACGCGGCTCATCATTTGGATTATAAGAACAATCTGACTAAACGTGATGAAAGAGGATTTTCAGTTAATACTTTGTTTACGATTTATTTTCAATTAACTCAAAATTTTCTCATCCTTCCTTTGCTAGTTTTACGTGGACAGATGGGAAGCTGAACAGCAGCAACATTTTGATCCTGTCAGGCCCCGCAGTTGCACACTTTGACCTGGAATTTCGCATTCTTTATGCACGGTCAAAGCCTATCAACCTCAAAGAGTTATCCAGCTGCCGGAAGAATAAGGTGTTGGACCAGCTGGTCAGGATAACAGTGGCTTCCAGAGACTTGACCAGGGAAAACTTCCTGAGAATGGAGTTTTTGTATCTTAGAGCATTTGCAGGAAATCTAAAAAGGAAGCGAAGCTGGCTGCATGCCTCAAGGGAGGCAGTCTACGTGTCAAATAATGCAATGCATGCCTCTCCTCCACTGACTAAGAGGAACGGCTCTCTAGTTATGAGGCCACACTGGATCATAGAGAGATGAATTGCACGTTCACTCCGAGCGAGCAGCAGAACCTCAGGAACCATGTCCAGCCGTCCATGTCCAGTACTGTCTTACAGTAGGTTTGTGAGAGCAGCTGGGAAACAAACCTCGAACTGCCAGAAAGTGATACTGGAATTGTGGTTTCGTTTGAAGACCACCATAACGCAGATCAACAGATACAATTATGGTACTGTCTTAGGCTCAGATGTGTTCTTAAAAAAACCTCATAACACCTGGAAAGCCATTATTGACTTCTAGTATTCTGTCAGATTTTCATTTTTCCATCTATTCTTACATGTTTTAAGCTGACGGGTTAGCAGTGTCTTAGCTCAGTAGCTCAAACTGTTTTTTTAAGGAATCTAGATATAGAAAATAATATTGCTTAAAGGTCTTCCAAAGATGAATAGCAGGACTGCTGTATGGCTCTGAAATCAGTCTAAGCTTAGTCTTGTGTTGCACGAACTCCCCACGAACTGTTTCATGACACAGAACTGAAGTGGAGTAACCATAATCTAGAAACTAGTAGATCAGTACTGTGCTACTAGTCCTCAAATGTCACATTTTCTTTACACGAAGCTGTGCTGCTAGGCAGAACGAGCTAACGTGTCAGGCAAACAAGGCTTTTGCAATGCCTGAATTTCAAATGACCTTTTTTCTTTATAAGAATACTTGGATTGTTGGACATCATGCAATAAATGTGTGCAAGGGATAGTATTCCTGAGAACCTGCTATGTTTGTAGTAGAGCCAAATGAGACCGTTTTCTTGGCATTACTATATATACGTTTTGGTTTCTCTATGGTTGCTACTGCTGTCTGATCTTACAGGAAAAGTCGAGTAGATCTGAAATCTGTGAAGCTGCTGCTGCTTCTCAAAAGCCTTACTTCCACCGGACATGCAATAACATGAAAGTCAGAAATAGAACCATTTATTTTTAAGGTTTCATGCAAGCTCGATTTATTTTTTTATTTTCTTTTTTTTAAATCCATCCATTTCTGGAGAAAACCAAAAAAACCCAAATGAATAAACTATCTTCCCAAACAGTTGTACGTTGAGGCACTGAAGTTCCAGCAGCCTGCCAGTGCAGAAACTCTTGTTAGTCCAACCATGGCAGCTGTGGCAAAAGCAAAGGTACACCATTTCTCAAGTTGTTCTCGAGGCTCTTGCTACTGCAAAAAACTCAAGTATATGCTTGCGGAAGCGTCTTGTGGGTTCTGGGCTTCAAAGGGGAAGGTTAAAGCTTAGCTGGGGAATTTCATATGGGTCTCTGCTAAACATCAGCAGGGTAACATTAAATTGGACATGTGGAGCTTACAAACGTCTTCATGGACAATGCAGTAATGTACTGATTAGGATACAACTAATCTGTGCCCTTTTTCTTCTGCGCTTACGATCATGGAAATGTAATAGTTCTGACTCCTAATCTGTAAATGTTCAATAGTTTATAGTTTAATAGTCTTCACTTTCATCCAGATGTAAAGAAGTTTGAAATATGTATTTTTATTCTTAACTATATTTTCCATAAACACAAAAACCATACAGGGTTGTACTCTATGCAAAATATTGTTTGTGCAATCTTATTTTCACAATAATTATCTGTATATGTTTTCTCAAACATAAGTTTTTAACTTTGTTATTCACCTCATTACTTTAATAGGCAACTCTTTCCATGCGCCATTAGTAGGACTTTTTCTCAGCAGTCGCTAATATATTGATACAAAATACTGCGATGAGTTGTGTTTATTTTTGATAGAGTGGACTTAATCTGAAAAGTACATTGAAATAAATAGCTAGAATTTTGAGTGTCTTTAATGATAACTGAATAACCTCTTTTTGAAGTGGTTACCTAGAGACTTAGCGTAACAAGTGACCGTGGAGGTACAGCATTGTGAAGTGCAGTCTGTGTTAATCACCACAACCACACTGTTAGCGTGTCAAGTTATTAATGAGGAATGAGAATGATTAATAAGAATATAAAATGATTAGATGTTTTTTCCATAAGCATGAATTTTTGACAGCATTAATAAACTTATTAGAAGCTGGTTGTTTTTTTTTTAATCCAGCCTATGCTTAATTAACTCAAAAGTCTACATTAAATTTGATTCAGTAATAACTTCCATGGGCTGTAGCGAGCCTGTGGCAGGGCACCGCTGGCCCTATTAACTATTCTATTACTATTATAAACTATTGTTTTCTTTCTAGTCCTTCAGCTGCCTGGTGTGCAGTGCAGCAGCTGTGGCGCGCGTGGCGCGGAGGCATCCTTCGTGGGAGAAGGGGAGCCATTAGCTTTACTTGATTAATGAGACAAGGACTTTTTGGAGGCGATCTTTCAATCCCGTGAAGTCCCAGGTTCTCCCCCAGGTTATGCTCTTCATTTTAGTAACGGGAGCGGTATCTGGAGGGCTGCGTTAGACGCGTTTCACTCTTTTTCTTTCGGCTTGGAGGCGAAGGGTGGGTTTCAGTCGCACTTAAAGACTGTTTCGTCAGCTGGGTCTCCTCGGCAGCGTCGCCTCCGAGTGGCAGCGCGGGTCCGGCGCTCGGCGCGAGGAGCCATTTCAGCGGTTAGAACAAGGAAACGTCCAACGCTGCAGCAGTTCGTGCTCTGCTCCAAGAGCAAAGCGGGGTTGGTAACGCACAGGGCCTTTTGCCCGCCTTCGGAGAAGCGGAGGCAGCGGTCCGCGGGCTGGCGGCCTCCCTCAGCAAAAGCCCCTCGCCCGGCGGCGCCGAGGA
>NW_008794965.1:1446564-1562083 GCF_000699145.1 Aptenodytes forsteri | reverse complement strand
CCGCCCTCGGCCCGCCGGCTGGGCGTGCTGCCCTTCGGGGGGGCCTGGACTGGCTGGAGAAAGGCGCAGGGGAACCCCAAGAAGTTTAACAAAGGGAGGTGCGAAGTCCTGCCCCTGAGAGGGAGTAACCCCAGGTGCCACACACCGGGGAGAGCAGCTGAGCAGAGCTGAGGGGACCTTGGGGTCCTGCGGGCAACAAGCCGAGCGTGGGCCGTGGATGAGCCTTGGCAGCAAAAGAGGTCACCCGCGTGCCGGGCTGCGTGAGGAAGAGCGTTGCTGTTAGGTTGAGGGAGGTGATCCATCCCCTCAGCACTGGGAAGGCCGTATCGGGGCGATCTGTGGGCTCCCCAGCACCAGGAAGAGATGGATTTAGGGAAGCAGGTCCACAAAGTGAAGGGCCACAAAGATGATTGAGAGATTGGAGCATGCGACATGCAAGGGGAGGCTGAGAGAGCTGGGACTGTGAGGAAGAGGAGTCTCAGGAGGATCTTTTCAATGTATGTAAATACCTGATAGGGGGGTGTAAAGAAGATGGAGCCAGGCTCTTCTTGTTAGTGCCTGCTGACAGTACAAGAGGCGATGGGCACAAGCTGAAATATGAGAAAGTCAACTTAAACATGAGAGAAACCTTTTCTACTGCGGGAGTGATCCGGTTCTGGAAGAAGCAGGCAGGTTGTGGGGTCTCCAACCCGACTGAACGGAGGACCTGAGCAGCCCGCTGTAAGTGACCCTGTGGTAAGCAGGGTGTTGGACTAGAAGGTCTCCAGAGGTCCCGCCCAGCCTCCGCTCTGCTCTGACTCTGTGATCGTTCCCTCGGGCTTTGGGCAGCTGTATACCTTCCCATTTGCTTATCCCAGAGGGGAGCTTGGTGGGTCTGAGTTTGGTAATTTTTTTTAAATGGGTCACTGTGTGTTGTGGTATGCTGTGGTTTGCAAAGCTAGTCCAGAGTCAAGATTAGTTTAGCAAACAGCTTCTTAATCATTTGAATATTACAGTAATATGTGTGTATATACAATATATATAGTAATATATTGACAGTTGTGCATTAAAAAAAAAGCATAGAAAATGCTGTGAAAGAAAATCAGTGGGTGATGAGAAACAATATCTGTTAACTTTGTTGATTTGTCAAGATCCAGATATTCATGTCCCTGGTTCTTAACTTCCCCATCTGTCCTGGGGAGTGAATAGTTATCGGAATAATTGCTAATCACTTTTAAAATTGGATCAATTTGCTGTAAAGCTTGCTTGGCAGCTTTGAATAGGGACTAACTGTTTTTAAACAGTGGAAAAAGTGGGAAAAGCCCAAACAAGCAAATCCTACAAAACCGGGGAATCCTGCTCTTTGCTCTCAGACTTTCCCAGTTGAATCTGCAGCTGGAGGTGATACAGCCAGTTATTGGGATGAGTTTTTGCTTCTAGTTCACCTGTATGATTCAACATTTTCAGTTGTCAGTAGTCTTACGGTAATCCGCAGCAGGAATAAATCAAGTTTCAGTTACTGAGGTAAATTCAGATCTGAAGTGAATGGCACATCTCATGAGCGGGCAAGGTTGAATGTTTATACAGTTGATGTTAGTCAAGGGAAGTTCTGTTACATGTCTGACTAGTTGGCTTAAAATCCATGGACATACTTCTGAGAAAGGTATTGAAGATATATCTGAACTGTTGCAGAAAAAGAAGAAAATTCCCAAGATCTTGCTGTATATTTTTCCTATGTGCTTTTTTCTTCCTTTATCTTCTTTAAAAAAATCAAATACTTATTCACATTAGGGTTGTTTTTTTTGGTTTTTTTTTAACCAGCAGGAGACACATTTAGGGTTGGTGGTTTTTTTTTTTTTTTTTAAACCAGCGGGAGACACACATTTCATTTGAAAGAATTTCTGCGTGTTTACTGTTAGTTAATATTTTGATTATTTTCATACAAAAGTTAGTCTTTTGATATATGCTGCTAGCCGTGATTCTTCCTTGTAAGGAACATATTTATTTTGGTTGTGTTGTGATACATTAGGCAGAACTGTGTTCTTCCAGTTAATCTTAACTTATGTCATTTAGGCACGGAAGGTCCTGGCGTCAGTGTCTCAGAGGAGAGACAGAGTCCTGCTGAGAGCAGTGGCATAACGGTCATCTATAATCCTTATGCTTCCCTTTCTATTGAACAACAAAGACAAAAGCTGCCTGTTTTTAAGGTACAGAAGTTCCTTTTGGTATATTAAATCCATTGCATGATGTCTGGCTCTTATGTCTTTTTTTGAAAGAGCAGTGTAGAATCACTTTACAACATAAAACAATAATTTTATGACCTTGCTCTCTTTATTCGTTGGCATTGATTGTCCTGTTTGACAACTGTTACTGACAGTTTTACAGGCTTTGTAGATTTATGTTAATTACTATCTGTTGTGCATGTCATTTATAGATTTTAAAGAACTGCTTAGCTTTTGGCAGTAAACTCCATGTAAAATGAATTTACTGGTGTCTGTTAGACAATTAAATATTGTCATTTTAATTATTTTCTTACTTTTGTGTACATCTGGTTTTGATACTTAAATGTAATCTTTTTCAGCTAAGAAATCACATACTTTATCTAGTGGAGAACTATCAAACTCTGGTGATTGTTGGGGAAACAGGTTGTGGGAAATCAACGCAGATTCCGCAAGTAAGTGTCTGTTTAACTTGGTAAAATCAGGTATTCCTTCAGGGGATTTTACATGAAACGTTAAACCAGCAGCCCAGAACTGCACTGTGAGAATGGAATTCACGTGTGCTCCTGTGTGTGACCAAAAGGAGAGAAATATAAGGCTTCATATTAGATAGCAGGAGCTGGTGTGTCTGTAATATAAAACCTTCTTCCACTACAGGAAAGGGCCATACACAACAAATAAGTTTATGCTGGTACAAAGAGTAGTCACTGTGCTATAGTAGGTGTTTGTTACTCTATCAGAATCATGTTTAAAATTTTGTTGAGAATATGTTTTTAAGAAGGAAAAAAGGTGCACTTTTCTTACGAGCTTGTCTCTTGGAAACTTTTGGAATATTGTATATTTTTGTAGTTTTGTAAAATTTTCTCTTTTGCGCCAGGAATGAAAAAAGTCTGAGAGTGTTTGAAAGTTTGTTCTTGATTTTAACTTAAAAAATTGCAGATTAATGATGAATGTCATCTGCTTCAGTGTGAGCTCAGGACTTGTGCTGCTTAGGCTTTTTTCTAAAGGGTTTATAAAATAAAGGAAAGAAGAGGGAAAAAATGAAGTAGTTCAAAAAATACTTGAGACCCAAAGAACTGCTCTTAGATGCTTTCTGAAAGCTTATGTGCTTATGAAGTAGGTATTGTGCTATATTAGTTTTAATGGTGAGATTAATAATGCACAAAATCTCTAAGTAACTGATTTGCCTAAGGTCATGCATCAGTTAGTGTCAGAACCAGGAAGAAGCACACAGTGCGGAGAGCTAACACCTTGCTGTAATCACAGCATGACCAATTCATTTCTTATCCTCAATATTTGTTTGCAGTACCTAGCAGAAGCTGGCTGGACAGCCGAAGGAAGAGTTGTTGGAGTGACGCAGCCTCGTCGGGTTGCTGCTGTTTCAGTGAGTTTCTCTATGTCCAAATTTTCCCGGTTTGTTGTCATTATAACCTCCAGTTTATTAGCAGGTTTTGCTGAATAGCAGGAATCACAACTGCAGGAGCTCCTGAATGAATAGACATTTCTGCTTATCTTCCTCACAGAATTGCTGGTACTATTGTTGGGCAACAACTTGTACTCTCTGGTAACAGTCTGCATAGAAAGCATCCAGTGCTCCTGGTCTTCATAACTGCTGCCAAACACTGACTTGGTGGGCTGAAGTTTCTGCTGCAGCATTCTTTTTGTACAGAAAACTGAGGTGCATTTTGTAACCCTCATTTTTCCTGTCCTTTATAATATATTAAACTGTACCTGCAACAAATCAGCTTATGCCTCAGGTAAAAATGTAGTAGACTGAAGAGCTGTACAGCTTGCTGTTTCGTCTCATCCAGTATTCTTCGACCAGATCCAACATGGTTAAGGAAACAGTCTCTAGCAGTGATCTGCATCTTGTGCTTTGGGCAGCCTGCCTGCAGTGTCCTCCCTTTTCTCCTTCATAGGACATCCAGCTGACAGTGCACGGTTCTACAGGAGATGCTGTGTATACTGCAATGATTTCTTACGACAAACTTACTTCTCTTTTCCTTTTGATGTCTTAACATGTTATTTTTAAGCCTAAAATGAAAAGATTACTCAGTTAGGGCTTAGTATATAGACACAGTAGGATTTTTCTTCAAGAATGTTGTTGCAAGCTGCCTGGACTGTATGGCTGTTGCAGGGAGATGAGAGATCTAGTTGATGATGTACTGCTTTGTCTTGAACTGAAAGTGATCTTTTATTTTAATCGGTGTTCTTATCTGCTTTTCCATCTAGAGTATGGGGGTTGTCAGAAGTAAAGATAGGTAGTTGCAGAGGCCTAAGGCATAGTTCAGAAATTCCTGAACTTCTGCTTGCATTACCCAGACTGACAATTATCCTGAATGCTTGGGCTGAAAGTGATGGAGTGATAAGATTCCAAATGAAATCGTGAATTCACTGCCTGTCGGTATGGTTTAGAATGTCACTCAAATGACTGAAAGTAGCTTGCTCTTGGAATTCTACTAGGACTAATGTATGTATTGTGGAGTTTTATTGTGTCTTTAGCTATTAAATGTCTTTGTAGCTTGCTGAAACCATGGCCTGATAATACCTAATATTCTGTAGAATAAGTCTGAATAACTCAAGATTTTTAGCTAAAGGAGCTATTGGCTTAAAACCGGCCCAGGGTAGTACTGTTCCAAAAATTGTTGCTTCTTTTAATTATTCTGCCAGTTCTCTGTCTGTTTCTGAACAGAAGATTCTGCATTATGAAAAGCACAGTAGCACCTTTATTTAAAAAAAAAAAAAAAAAGTCTGAGTAAGTTCAGGGACAGATCAGCTTAACTCATAACTTTTTTCGGCATGCCATATACCTGTACTCTTTCCCTTTTTGCATGCCAACTGTGTTCTTAAATTGCACTCCTGCAATTGCTGGTATGTGGTCCTCCCTCAGTGTTGTGACTGGTTGAGTGGCTGCCTTTGTAGGTCTGTCGGAGTATTTACCACAGAAAGGTACCTCTGTAGCTTTCCTGAGTAGAAGCAGCGTGAAACAGATTTATTAAGTTACACTAAAACATTTTAAAAGTATCTACCACTTGTATGTTCAGTATGCACTGTTATGTCGAACAGAATTTTGTGTTTGAATGAGAACAAATAATTCTTTGGAAGCACTAGCTCTGTTCCTGTTTTGATGCCAATTCTCTATGGACAAAATAATGATACAATGACGAAGTGTACTGTGAGCTGTCTCTTGTTTCTAAGAGTCTCTTTTCTCAGGTTGCAGGCCGAGTTGCTGATGAAAGAGGTGCCGTGTTGGGTCATGAAGTTGGATATTGTATTCGGTTTGATGACTGCACGGATCCACAGGCTACAAGAATTAAGGTGAAACATGAACAGTATGTGGTTACTCTGGAAGGGTTAGCTGGAACTCTTCAAGTACTTTTGCAAAATTAATGAGAACCTTGTGATGCTCAGTAAAGAGAATAGATAGCATTTCAGTTTTCCAGGTGGGTACCCCAAAAGTGTGCTTGAAATGGCTGTGGCTATCCAAACCTTAATAAAACGGGTACGTGTTCTATTCTGCTAGTCTGGTAGCCACCATTTTAAAACTAAAGAAGATTTTCAAGATAGGTATGGCCAGATATTGGTACAGTGCTAGTGTGACCTGGTACGTCACTCAAAGTCATAGTGAAAGGCTGCAGTGAATCACAGCTAAAGTATCCTCACCACCCTAAAAATAGATTTTGATTAAAAGCGCAGATAAAACGTGAGTAGGCTAACAGAGTAATTTGATGTGGATTAAATAGCAAGCTTTGCAGCTGTTCTGTAGTGCTGTGAGCAATATTAATGTTGCTTGTGTTGTGTACAGACGAGAGTTTGCTTTAGTTATGCTGGAATAGCAATGATGATGAATGAGACAATTTACTTTTTGATTTTTTTTCTGAAGCTAGTAGCCCTTTTAAAGTGAAAGAAATGGAGATGTTTGTTCATTAAAAGCAGCTGAAATCTTTTTTTTTTTTTTTTTTTTTTTGAGTGTGATGATTAATCATTTGGGGTTTAATAAAAAGCAGCTTAAATTTTTTTTTTTTTTTTTTTTTTTTTTGAGTGTGATGATTAATCATTTGGGGTTGGAAATTTGGAGGTTTTACCTTGCCAGGTAAAGTTCTTGCCCAGTTCAAGGCCACAGTTGGAGTCCCAGGTCAAACTACTGTTTGATGGCTACATAAAGCTGGTGGCATTCCACTGGCTAGTAGGAAGAAAGTATTAAATTGAAATTTTGCATTTTGTTGAAATGTTAAGGTTTGTGTTCTGATCAGAAGTGTGTGATAGATATTAAGTAGCCTACTTTGAGAGGGTCAAGACTGGATTGACACACAGGATGTTACTGGTGGAGCAGATTTAGCCATGTTACAGACAAGAGTGAAGAAACTTCTATTGCCATGTTCCAGTGCTGCCAGTCTGTTATTTTTTTTCAATACAAAAATAATTTTAAAAAATTCAATACTGATGAAAAAGCAATCACTCTGCTTATCTCTGGGCTAGCACTCAGAAATACGTATTTGGCTTCCACAGCTGAAAATAGATCAATTTATTAGATCATTAGAAAATTAAAGGCAAGGAAAAATTCAGGCAAAAGCCTAGAAAATCATGTTTAAAAATCACATGGGTAATCAAGACTACCTGTTAGGGGTTTTTTTACATTTTTCTTTGCATTCACTTTTAGTTTCTAACTGATGGTATGCTGGTGAGGGAGATGATGGCTGATCCTTTATTAACAAGATACAGGTAAGGAAACACGGAATGAATGCTTGCTGAAGTGTAATTTGGTAAACAACTGCATTTTTTTAGACCGAGGTGTGGTTATTATAAATTAAATACCAAAAGATATGAAAATCACTTTAGGAGTTTGACTACTTTATGTTGTAAAGACTGTTAGAAAATCACTTGATCATTGCAACACCAAACCCGGCAGGATTTGGTGCTGTGGTTTTGGAACAAAAAGTAAATGGGCCTCATGGAGTCTGAATCGTTTCATTTACTGGTTTTAAATTCATTTTTTCTTTCCAATGCCAATCAAATTAAAAATAAAAAAAAATCAAGAACAAACACAGGCTATTCTGGTATCCAGAAAACCTATGCAGTGCAGTAAAGATAGACCTTTTTTCTTCCACCCATTTCCAAAAGCTAGCCTGAATAAAGAACAGTATGTATGTACCACATGATGTTATCTACATTTTTCTCCCCACTTCGTTGCTGTACTTTTTTTAACTTCCACAGTTTTCTAAGTGGATGCAAACAGTCCAGCAGCAGGTTTCAAATAATGATATTTCTCGAAGACAGGAAGACACTGATTCTAGTGTCAATCAAACCATTTCTGAAATCTTATCTTTCTGCTTTATTCACAGTGTCCTCATGCTGGATGAAGCCCATGAAAGGACTCTTTATACAGATATTGCCATTGGCTTACTAAAAAAGGTTATTTTTTAGTTGTAACTGTTTTCATTTTCGTCCTTATTGTTAAACTGATGATTCAGGATCAGAATTCATTGACTAGTGAACCCATTTGAGAGAGGGAGATTTCTAGTTCCTCATTTATCCTACAGCCTATTGTACATACCCAACTATTTACTTTAGGTGTCTGACACTCAGGATCCTATATTTCCTCCCCCCGATGCTGAAATTTCTCCTTAGATGATATTAGCAAAAAGGTAGTCTTCATTCTGCTGCTGCTGATCACGTGAAGTGATCTGATAGGGGGTCGTTGTTGACTTTCAACCTATGAAAGACCTGACTCCCACCAGAAATTAAGCGTAAGCTATAATGATTACAGACTGAATGCCCTTAAAAAGAATATATAAAACTCCAAACAGTCATCAGGTTGTTAGGTCTATGGTGTGATATGGGTGCTTCAGTTCATCAGCTGTCTTGTAGTATCAAAGTATTTTTAAAGAGAAGTTAGTGGTAATCTGGATACTCTAAAACTTGGTTCTAGCCTTATATCCCAGAAAATAGTTTTTACTCTGGCTGTTCTTGGTCTCTATCCTAGGTTCAGAAGAAGCGTGGGGATCTTCGACTGATTGTGGCTTCAGCCACCTTGGATGCAGAGGTATAGCTCACAGGTTTGGTTTGAAATGAAGTGACCTTAAGTGGAGGCTCCACTTCTATTTATATACAGCTTATCCTCTGTGCTGCTTGCTTCTTGTGAAGCTTTACTGCTGTTTGAGTGGTGAAGAAGAGAGGAAGGGGTGCAGGAAAAAAATCTGCTGTAGTTAGGTTGCTGTGTTTGGTTTTCATCTTGTATTAGCAAACTTTTTTGGAAGTGAATTTAAATATGAATCTGCTTTGCATATATTTATGCCTTTTTTCCTCTTACTGGTATTGTATAAAAAGATGTTCTCTTGGCTTAATCAATCCTAGTAAGAGACATTGGTTTAGCTCTGTTTTGCTGAGAGCAATAATTTGAGACAACCATAGACCAGTAAAAATAAGTGATAAATGAGTAGATTTCATTTCAGCGAGATCTTACTAGTTCCCTGATAGACTTGTGGCCTGTGGAAACTTATGTAACTTACTAAAAACGTCGTTAATTTAATTTTGAGTAGGAACAGAAGAAATGCTCTCCTAGATCGGAGCAGTGTTTCATCCAGCCCGGTGTCCTGTCTGCAGCAGCAGCAATAGGAGATGCTGTTTAGGGAGGACATATGAGCCTGTCCACCTGCTGTGGGTCCGTTCTCTTTGAGCTGCTTCAGCATCTGCAGTGGGTGTAATAGAGAGATTAGACAGTACCTTCCTGCTGCTTCCATCTAATATGTGTTTATGGACCTGCTGTTTGTTAATTTGTCTTTGAATCTGCTTGATGAAGCTGTAAGTCTCCAGGACATCATGTGAAAGCAATTTTCAGAAGTTTGCCACCTGCTATATAATGAAGTACTTTATTTAATTTCTTTTAAACCTGCTAGTTTCATCAAGGACCTCCTAGTTCTAGTAGTGTGGGATTTGTTTTTTTTAAAAACAAACAAACAAACCCCCCCCCCCAAACCAGTTTTACGCTTACTTTATCTGTCACCTTTGAATCTGTAAACCTCAGCTGTGTGTCTTCTCAACCTTCGGCTCCCCAAGCAGAGCCCCAGCCTTCTCAGTCTCTCCTCACAAGGCAGCTACTCCATCTCCTTTATCACATTCATTGCTTTTCTCTGTACTTTTCCTAACTCCACTCCACTGTGTCCTTCGTGAGATATGGTGTTGAGGGCTTGCATGTAGCGCCGAAGATGTAGGTGTACTGAGATTTCCTTTAGTGGTAAATATCATATGCTGTAAATCTTGATAGCATGCTATGCTTTGGTAGTACTTCCACTACTACATATTCTGTACGTTACATTAGATAACATTACAATACTTTGCCTTTGCAAAATTTTAACTGCCAGAAATTACACGTTTCAAATAGTTTACAGTTAATGTAAAAACAAGTTAATAGGAGCAAAATTATTAGTTTGACTATATAAGCATTTGTTTAAATGCAGAAAGTTTATGGTATCTCTATAATGGTCATAGAAGTTGAGATGGATTATTTGGGTTCTTCATGTTCATTCTTTTGCTATTATGTATTTAAAATACTTCATGGCAATAAATTTATGAAGGTGTCTCGCAACGCATAAATGAAAAACTTACATAAATCAGCCTAACTCTGCTTTTACAAGGTGAGATCTTGGTGTTCACTAAGAGCTGTAAAATTTACTTACTCATCCAAAAATGGATGAGAATATGCAAGCCCTACCCGAAAGTTTGAGGACCAGTCATGTCTAAGTTCTTCTTAGCTTTGACTTTGCTACTGTTATAGATCCAATAAAAAGTTTATATATCTGCTTTTTCAAACTGTATCAGCTGATCTAATTAATTTTATTACCTCTTTCCAATTTTTGCTTCTCAAAGTAATAAACATGCAAGACAGTGTATTTGTGCTAAATGCCTGAACCCCAGACAGAATAGAAGGCAACAAAATCAAACTTTAAAATTTTTAAATTGGAACTGTCAAACGTATGAAGAAAACATGCAAGTAGTAGTAATTTAACTTCTTCATGTCTTTAGGTGTCTCCCTTAATTCTTTGAAGTATCAAACTGAAAGTGTTTGTTTTTATTTTAATGTAGAAATTCAGGGATTTCTTTAATCAAAATGATACCGGTGACCCCAGCAAAGATACCAGTGTGATCCTTACTGTCGAGGGGAGAACGTTTCCAGTGGACATCTTTTACATACAGAGGTGTGTTCCTGTTTGATCTTGTCAGTGGTGATTAGGAGAGTGTGCAACTGTGGTATCATTTTGTCTAGGTTGGAGCTCAGAAATTCCCAGACCAATGGTAAGGAGGTGTAGCATTCAATTTGGGAAACATTTGGATATTCCTTATAGCAGCAGACATGTTTTTAAGCTTACTGTAGCGTAAAGGAAACAAATCAATTGCTGAAGACTGATTCCCAAGGATGCATCATGAACTAAATGTAGTATGGCTGATATATAGCGCCCAAAAGCTAACTCTCTGTTTCTTCCTTGTGGAAGTGAGGAGTCTGTACCTGTTTTTCTGCTAACGCCTCTGCTATTTTCTTGAAGTGAGGAGTCTGTACCTGTTTTTCTGCTAACGCCTCTGCTCTTTTCTCTCCCCGTAGTCCTGTTCCAGACTATATAAAATCAACTGTGGAAACTGCAATGAAAATTCACCAGATGGAAAATGATGGTGATATACTGGCATTTTTAACTGGCCAGGTATAGACGTAAGCTTCTTTTTTTGCTTTACAGTGCTGTATTGTGGGCTTTGTGAAGCCGCTTCAGTCTCCTGCTTTCCTTAGCTGTGCTTGCTTTAATCTCGTTAAAGATGACAAATATTTCTGCATTGATGTGAGCAGAATTAAGCCAGTCTGAAAGACTTAGAAAATGTAATTATGGTCTGGATTTATCAAAGCTAGTGATGGATGATAGTTTTTCTCATTTAATGCTGTATGCTTTCGGCCTCGTTAATAAGCGGATCAGTATGTGTTGTTTTTGGTGCTCGTCACAGCTATGAAGTTGACAGTGAGTCATCTTTAATAGTTAGGACAAATGGAATTTACATTTGTTAGGCTTAACATCTGAAGTCTTTGACAGAAAAACAAATTGCTGCGAGACGAAAATTTACTAGTCTCTTCTGCTCTATTTATACCTGTCAGCTCACTTTGCAGCCGAGTAAATGGAAGGTAGCTTATAATTTTTCCAGTGAGGAGCTACCTTGAAGAGCTTCAATATAACATCTTGCATATTTTCAAAATAAATTCTTCATCCCCATTATTGATTTGACTTTGAAAGAGTGAATTGGGTATCTGACAAGGCGATGCCTGAACATTTTGTTGTCTGTGTTTTAAGAGTGAGATGCCACAGTTGATCTCTGAGATTAAATGTGAAGTTGAGCAGTAACTGTTAATACTGTTACTGCATCATTCCTGATCAAGACCCACAGCATTCTGCACGGTCAAAATAGATTGGCCTCCCGTTTTGCTCTCACAAGTTGAGATAAACGGGAAAATACAGCTGCTTCCTCCTGAACTTTGTTCAGTCCTTCCCTTGTGATTTTTCTCATGTATTTGTGACATTGTCTCAAATAACAATGAACATAAATATTTACATATATATTTATTATGAATAGCAATTTATGTAAGAATATCACAAAATTGAGGGAGCTAGTCAAAAGATCCTGGAGTTTGAACAACTACAATTATATGGGGATCATTTTGGTGCATTTTTTGTATAGAGGTGACAGCTATGTGATATTAGAGTGAAACCTCTCTCATTCTGTCCCCCGTCTTGCTCTGGCTCTAGGAGGAAGTGGAGACAGTTGTTTCTATGCTCATAGAACAGGCTCGGGCCCTTTCTCGCACTGGAATGAAAAAGCACCTCCGTGTTCTCCCCATGTATGCTGGGCTGCCTTCTCCTGAGCAAATGAAGGTGTTTGAGAGAGTTTCTCACAGTGTCAGGAAGGTAAGGCTGTTGCGTATGTCTCAATTTCTGCCACCCGGAAGGGTGTCTGCATTACACAGATTGTATGTGTCAGGTTCACATCATGAGACTATTGCAAACACTTACTGAGGGAGACTTTCTGCATCTCCTAACACTGCCTGTCAGTTTTCAGACTGTGAACCAAGAACATGTTCTCTGGCTTCCCTTTTCATCTTTGATCAGTCCTAGACATGTCAGCTCTAACTCTCCTGTCTACCTCATCAACTTCTCAATTTTTAAGAGTCTTTGTACAGCCTTGTATTTGTCTACGTCCAGTTGCAGCTTCTTACACTCTGAAGTCCTCTACTTTTACCTGTATCTATTTCTTTTTGTGGTCTAAGTGTCTGTGGCTGTTTTTCATCAGTAATGGAAAAATTAGTGACAGAGTGGGTAAGTGCTGTATTTTCGCCTAAGAAACAAATGAAAACTTGCTTGGTTTTAGTAAAAAAAAAGCTTTGTTTTGACTTCTGCAAGTCTTGTTTGGATATTTAACGTCACAGAACTATATAAATGGTCATGATTAGTGCTTTCTGCTTAGGCAGAGCCTGTGTTATGGCTGAGATAAGCTGACAGAATTACACAGGGGTGACTTGTTATAATCCTTGCACCTGCTGGAGTCTAACAAGTAAAATTGTTCATCTGGTGTTGGAGAACATTGAGTATAAATACTTCCTTTCTCTCCAGGATATGACATTAGTCAATTAACTTCCACGATTTACTTTTTTAATTTCAGGTGAAATAAGGATGAAATTTCCCTCTGTCATCTGGGAACAATTATTTTTTAATATTTTAGGACATGCATATAAGTGTATCTCTGCAGGAATACTGAACATGAAATGCTTAATCGACTCTGTTCCTCTGCTATCCCCTGCCCCGTTGCAATGTTACAAGTAGCAGTTCAATATAACTGAGAAGCAGAAAGAAAATATTTTTAGTTCACTACATAAGAACATTTGATTTACAGTCAGTTAATGTTTTTCTCTGCAATCACTGCCGATGGTTTTCTCTGCAAACACTGCCAAGTTGTTCTACTTTTATGAAGAGAGAATAAATTTGCATAAGAAAGTGACTATGAAACTGTAAAAACTGGGCTTATTACAAGCTGACAAGCTCTTTCTGCTGCAGGTACTGTATCCTTTTGTACTCTAGAGTGTGTTTACTGGAACTGTCATATCTGAGATCTTTCAAGTGGCTTTTATTGGAATCCTGGTGCACTGATACTAGGGCTTGATAGTGTAATTGAGATTGGGGAGTTCACAGTATCCTCATTGTGTCTGTGTCTGTAGGTGATAGTAGCCACCAACATTGCTGAGACCTCCATCACAATTCACAGAATTGCATTTGTAATTGATTGTGGTTTTGTGAAGCTTCGGGCCTATAACCCCAAAACAGCCATCGAATGCCTTGTGGTGGTACCAGTATCTAAAGCTTCGGCTAATCAGAGAGCAGGACGTGCAGGACGGAACCGCTCTGGAAAATGTTACAGACTTTATACAGGTCAGTAGTTTGATGTGTAGGGAAGGTGAACTTGCTGGTGTGATTTGCATATTGTTTTACAGTGGTTTTAGTATAAGATAAAGAAGAACAAAACTGTTTTTTGTTTTTTTTTTTCTCAGTGAGAGATAGAAATTTCCCGTCATTATTCCTCTGGCTTATTTAGAAATACATTGTTCATATGTGCTAAGCATTAGGCACTGAATCCTTTTATGAAACAGAAACACAAACTGAGCAGGGTAGGTCCTACAAGATTGTCAGCAATTGCAAACCTGTAATGTTAATGTTGCTCTGGTGAGTCTGCTAAGAAGTTTATCTTTTTATGATCTTGGTTTCTGAGCAGTTGCTTCACTTTATAATATTTTATGATGCTCTCTTCTGTGACTAAAGTCTCCTTTAGACTGTGCATCTAACAAAAGACTCCGGAAATCCTTTAGATAACTGAGGGAAAACTTCTTTGTGTCCCCTTTTTCATAGGAATAGGTGTGAACCCCAAATGCTTCTCTTAAATCAATGACCCTGGCACTGTACAAAAATTACTGTTACAAATAAATCTGTTGGCCACCTAGCAGTGTTCAGAAAGCCCCAATCCAACTGTCTCTGTTCTCAGCTGTTTAATGAGAAAAGGCATTGCAGTTGAGCACTGCCATTGCTTATGTGCCTCAGGTTCCCTCTAGTTTTACTGGAGCTTTGAGACTTAGAGAGATCAAGCATATTCTTCTAAAATGTGTGTGTGCTTGCCAGCAGTTGCCACGTTAAACAAAGACATGATTTATTCTCTGAATTTGTGTGTCCAGTAAGAATCAGGAGAGAATGTCTGCTGCATAATATACCAAGCTTACATAGCTTTTTAAGTATTTTACTGGAGAAACCGTGACTACACTGAAGTATTTTTGTGTGCCCAAGAGCTGGCCTAATGAGTGCTTTAAGAAACACTTTAAAGGAGGGGAAAAAAAAAAGAAATTAAGAAAGTGCACTGAGTAGACAAAAGTAGAGAAAACGTAGACTATCTTTGTCTTAGGAAAGGTCTGAGATAGACCAGAGATAGAAGAGGGTTCTGTCTAGAAATTAAAATAATTCAGGTGAAAATAATATATTTCTTGTCTTGATCTGGAGTTTTAGATCAACATAGGGGTACGTGTGCCTTTTTCTTTACTGCAGAAGAGTTGGTTAATGGAAGGTGCAGGGATTTTGACGTTATGTGAAGTATTTTTCCAGACTTAGACTTTATAGTGAATGTGCTTTTAAGAAGGCATTGTTAAATAAATTGTTTTTCAATCCTTAGTCTTTATTTTAAATATGCTTTTTAAACCTCCTTTTGTTTCAGTAGTTACTAAAAAGGGTGTTCTTCTACTGAAAGCGTGCTGGTTTTGAACTTTTCCATATCCCTTCTTTAAAAAAACAGCTTTTTTGTAGTTTTGCACCCTGCCTTTATATTTATATTATTTGATAATATAAAAATATTAAACAGAAGAGAAATAAAGCATTTCCAGATTTCTGTGAAGAATTTATAACATTTCAAATTGAAATATGGGTGGGTCAACTACAGAATCAGCAGTGTAGCCCAAAACATTGAATTTTCTATTTAAATTAAAGTGTCTTAAAGTACAGTAATTGGAGAAAAATCATCTTTGAGTTAGAGTTCTTTTAACACCTGTTAGGTATTCATACTCGATAACTTTAACTTGAAATGGGTATGATTCTATCGTGTTGACTGCATACAGTAGGAGTTGAAACTCAGTCCCAGATTGCTTTGTTTTCTCCCGCCACAGAGGAGGACTTTGAGAAGTTGCCAAAGTCCACTGTTCCTGAGATGCAGCGCAGTAACCTTGCACCTGTCATCTTGCAGCTGAAGGCTTTAGGAATTGACAACGTGCTCAGGTTCCCCTTTCTTTCGGTGAGTCCTAGGCTGTAAAGTCTGTCATCTTTCCTTAGTGTCAAGAAAGATTAGTAGATGACTTGTTGATAACCCACAGAACCAGTAACCATTGCCCTGTTAATTTGGAAAGCATAACTCATTGTCCACTATTGGGCAGCAAAGTATGTTTCGGGGAATCAACTAGTGCAAGTAATGTGTGTGACAACTTGGAAACAATGACTGTTTGTATTCTAGAGTTTGCTGTTAGAAGTGTTGAAGTCGAGAAAGGCCTAGAAAGACAAACTGAGATTCTGCAAAACTGTAACTGTAGTCCCTTTGCACTGAATTTATGAAGAAAAAGGAAAAAAAAAATTGATACCTACAGAACTAAACCTGTGCTTGTCTGTTGTTGAAAAGAGCAGTACCAATTTTTAGATTTGCTTTCTGTAAAGTGTCTAGCTGCTCTTGTATTGATGTGAAAAACTAACATGGTAGCATTAGAAGAGAAAGTTAAGTAATTGTTCTGATCACTGCTGGCGTCGCTGTTGGACAAAGCAAGTATGCCTTTTCTAGCTCGGATCTTGAGAGCATCATAGTGATGATGCTGAGCCTGTTGAGATGGTTTTGACTCGCAGCACTGGTGGTCAGTGGAAGGGTGACAGGAAGAGTCTGAGAGCTCTTTCTTCATTTTGCATAAATAGAAAGGTGGGTAGTTAGAACTTCAGGATTTTGTGAAAGAGGAAGATCTAAGAATTTTTGTGAAAACTCGTGTGTTCTATGATGATAACTTTAAACAATGCACATTTTTTCTTCACAGCCACCTCCTGCACAGTCAATGGTGCAAGCTTTAGAATTGCTGTATGCTTTAGGAGGTGAGAATATTTTGCTTTGCTTTATTTCTAGTTATGTTACAGGAGAAAAAAATGAAAAAAAATGTTAATTTGGATTTGGTGATTGGATGGACATTAATCAAACTTGCATGTGAAAACCGTGCTTTGAGAAAGAGAAAACACAGCCTTGACTGGTGGGAGCTTTTTGTTGGTGGGTTTTTAAAGTGTACCTCAGTCTCCTCTGAATTTACTTTCTTTTCCTCTGGTTATTTCAGACAGGTAAGCAAGCAAAAGGCAGCAATAACTTTCTGGGAGGAACTAGAAATCTATTGCATAGAGTATAAACTAGAATTTAACTGTTTAGATTGGGCAAATGTGTATTTTATAGCTATATCTTCTGTGTATTTCCTTGCACCTTCATGGGAGGAAGCAGCTTGTTCCTTGCTAGGAACAGGGCTCTGAGCTGATGAGGGTGTTGGCTTGATCCTCTCAGGCAGATCCTCTGCGTTCCTTCAGCCCTTACAGAGTGGTATGAAGATACAAATGGAATTTGGACGCTAATTAGACCAGTACATGAGTTAGACACTAAATTTACCTGCATCCAGTTAGATAAGTTGTTAGATACTCAAGCTCTTAGTGTGGTTTTCTTTCATTTTGCGTTACTGTGCCAGTGATGGAAACATGTAGTACTTGCAAGTATAAACAAAAAAAGTTGAAAGTAAAGGTTTGACATCTCTTTCACCATCAGACTGATTGTAATAACCTAGAATTTAGCAAGCTTAATATAATTGCTAATTTGTTTATTCCTTGGTCCTTATTACTTTAAAAAGCATACTGTATCTATTTTAAATTTTTCTGTTAGCATGTTACATTCATTATCTGATCTTGATGCGTGTGCAGGAACTCTGCCTAAACATTGTAAGTAAAATCTGATGCTTGAATTTGGGAGCGGCCAGTCACTGGACGCTACCCGATAGAGAGTGTTGCTTCCCGATGGCTTAGCAAAGCACGTGTCACATGTTAGTTTTCAGACCTTCTCATTGATATGATTTTGAAGGTACGACTGACAAAAGTTCTAAAGAGCTAATCTAGTCATATTTTTTAAAATTAGTTCTAGTCTGTGTCTCTGCTCTGAATGTAGTATGGCTTAGGGCTAAAAGACTACACCTTAGGTAGTGTAGTGCTTTTGACGGTGGTGGTGTTGGTCCTGCAGCTGAGGCAAAGTTCAAACCTGTAGCAAGTCAAACTGTTCTGATTCTGTTAGCTGTGAATACATGATGCAACCACTAAAAACACCCCCCCTGATCGTTCCTAAAGGCAGCACGTTTCCTCCTGGGTGAATTGGAACTATGCTTCTCACACTCGGTGTCTGTGTTTCAGTGCACAGCCTGCTTGCTTTTCATGCTTTTAGATGCTTAGGAGCTCACTTGCATGCAGCTCACAAAGAGAGTCCGCTCTAGTTTTAGTATTGAACTTTCTGGTTGTGGACAAACGAACAGATACACACAAACTTCTAATGAAAAGAAGAAAAAGCTAGTCTAAGAGACCCTGAGAGCATAATTCAAAGTACTTTTCTACTATTTAGCTACTTAATAGACTATCTTTTTTTATTATGTTCTCTGAATTGCTAATCACAGCTTGTTCTCAAATTCAGTAGAGTCTGAACAATGCTCTTAGTCATATGGTTTAGTTTTAGGTAGTCCTGCGAGGAGCAGGGAGTTGGACTCTGATCCTTATGGGTGGGTCGCTTCCAACTTGAGATATTCTGTGATTCTAAATGTGTTCATTTTGGTTTGATTCATTGTGCCATTGTTGGATACCTATAACACTCAAATCACACTGCAGTAATATTTTTATACACAGTTTTCAGTTCTTTTTTGTTGTGGTGAGTGGAATGTATGCTGTCTGATTTTGTTTATAGGAGGAACTGTTATATTGTTGGGTTTTTTGACAGCTGTTTAATCTTTCTGAATGCAACAAACTTGACAAAAACAGAAACTTGACACAAGAACAAGAAATCAAAATGAAACTCTGTTTGACTTTAACTCAGTGTTTGTAGTTAATTCAAAGTCAACAATATTTGCTCCATAATGTAAACATGAGGAAAAGGGTAGTGTAAAGGAAATTGTGTAAGTTTTGGAAGCTTCCAGAGGTTTGTGGTTGTTTTTACATCACTTACAAATGCTGTGTTGTAACTGGTGGCAGTCTGCTCTCTTCTTATTCTCATGGAGCCGTAACTCTCTGCTTGGCCATGATTTTGCTCTGTGCTGATTCAGCTCCATCTTGTAAAGGAGGGTTTCGCTTAAGGCATTTGGTTCTTGGCAACCTTTTCAAGCTTGGAACAAGGACCGTCACAGTGGCTCAGAAGCATGTTGCAAGGATGAATTCACAGCCAAAACCACCTTAGGGAAATGGGGAGGAAAGGTCAATAAACTCACTGATGAGCTGTTTGATATTTTGGCAAAAGTGTTACGCTCATGGTAGCTTCACAGAAAAGTACAGAGCTGTTACTCTCTTGGCTGCCCGGCTTTTGTAGCACAGCAGAGAAGTGCTGATGTTGGTGTTTAAGATGGAAAGAAATGTGTGTGCACGAGTGTGATATACAGATTCACTCTTCAATTTTTGCTGAAGTTTAAGGTTTTAGGTAGTCTATTATGGAGATTTTATGTAAGTTGCGGAGGTGAAGCTGCCCAAGCGTTTGCAGGTGCAGTAAGGATTAAATGTCTCTTATGCAAGTATAAACATGTATTTCATCATTTGCATCGTAATGGCATGCAAATGTTCAGTTTAGGGTCAGGACCCTATTGTGCCAATGCGTTGCCAACGGTGAAACTTGTGCAGAGCAGACGCTCTTAAGGTTGAGATAGTTCTGTTGACTAAACACATCACTGTTTTTAGACTGATTATTTTTACAGTGATGCAGACTGATTACGTCAGGAGTATCTCTTCTCAGCCTTGAAAGTCTGAGTTGTCAGTTGGAGTTTATTGTTTTCAAGCATAATTTAGGAGGTAAATCAGCAGGTAAAAAGTGGCTTTATTTTTAGCTTTATTTCAGATCCAAGATTTTGTTGAAGATTTGTTTGTAAGTTGTTGCCTAAGTTTAAAATAGAGTGTTTTAATCCCTCAGCCCGTCACGTGCTAGTGGTTGTTACTTGAAACTTTTTAGTGCCACAGTACTTGAATAATCTCTCCTGAGCATGTTCAATAAAAATCTTTGCAGTATCTTTTTCTGAGATCTCCAATTTCCTACATATATATGGATACAGTGGTTGCTTCCAAGATTATCTCAAGGAAACTTTTACCTATTCCAAACTAGTATCCATTGGAGGCCTTTTGTGTATATTCAGGGTTACTGCTACAAAGACATCTGTGCACAAGCTCGATATATATCCATGCAAAATTGCATTGAGATTTGTAGGATTCAGCAGAAGCCAAAGGATTTTGGCTTGATGCACCTGTAGAAAGTTAAAAATATGGTAATTTCTCTTTTTTCCTACTTAGGAACAGTTATCTTTCTGTAGATGAAAGGCAGCACATTCTAAGCTATTAATTGTGGTAGCACTTAAACTTCCCATATTGCACTGGTCAAATGAAAGCTATCATATCTTAATTTTTGCAGTTTCTGTGACTTTGTGTTTAAATAAATTACTTCATCATTTCACATAAGCTGCCTTTTGTACCTGTTTCTAAGGAAAATATTGTGACATTATGTGAAATGCCTATTAGGTTTTGTTGAACAGTGTAGGGGTGGTGAGTGAATTACTACATTGTCATAATAAGTGAGATGATAGCATATCAAATAATAAAGGAAAGTAAGCACTTGACAGAGGTGTCTGTGGTTTTGGATATGCTGACATGAGTTACAGGAGATCTCATTCCTTGGCGTGATTTGTGGTTTTGCTTTTCTCTGTGAGACTTAGCTGAAGTACAACTGTGGTTTTTTGCCACCACACAGTTTGACAAATAATATGTTTATATAATGCGTGGGCCACAGTTGTGTCTCCTCAGTCCACTCTGCTGTGGTTATTCATGCAATCTACAGTGCACCAAAGTCCTATTACTGGGTTCTTGTTAGTCTTTCCTTGTGTAACTTTTCTCTTGTGCTCTGCCTCCTTGTTGTACCTCATACAACTTGGCTTACTTGCAGTTTTCTTTTCTCTTTCAATTCTCACTCTTTACTGCCTTTCTTAGCGAGTTCTTTTCTTCTTATTGTTTCCTGTGTCGGTATTCTTTTTTTTTTTTATTCTATTTCCTATGTCCTCTTGCAAAGGAAATGCTTTTCCATTTAAATCATTCCCCGAAATTTCAGCATAGTGCTCTGGATTAGAATATGACCCGGTGGTTTGCTTGGGTAAACCCTGCAAAAAACAGTTTGGCTGTTTGGCTGTAGGAAGCCATACAACTAAAATGGTAAACATGCAGGGTGGCTCAGTGATAACTGGGAATCGACAAGCAAGCTGTCATGCCTACCTCCTGTACCATCTCCAGTAAAAAGGTTACAGTTGGAACATGGCTGACAGTTTAGTTATTGATGCATGAGGGAGACTAAACTGTAGAGAATCTTCATCAGCTGTACCTCTCTAGTTTAGATTATATTAAAGTCAAATTATTTTTCTCTGTGACCTAAGCAGATGTGACTCAGAAAAATGACATCCTACCGCCCCCCCAGCAGTGCTTCCTGTTTCTACAGTTATGCCTGTTCCATAATTATGCCCTTTTTTATTCTCATCAGGACTCCCCCTGCTTCCCATCCCCATAAACAAAGGTGTTGCTCAATACTTAAAAGGGAGATGTGCAAGTCTAACAGCTAATAGGCACTCTGGCCATTGCATTGACTTTGACTGCAGGTTTTCTAAATCGTTGGCAGTAGCAATGGAACTTGGTCAAAATGAAGAAACTTGTGTGTTCCAGTATGTTTGGAAAAAAAACCAAAAATGAACAAGCAAAAAAAAAAAAAAGGTGACCCATGGGAGAGTAAATGGATATTAAGGAGTGCCTTCAAGCTTAGCTTAATATACATTCAGCAACTCTTAGGTGCATTTGCTATATTTTAGCTCGTAATTCTGCTCTTTAGTACACATTAAATTCTTAAAGAAGACTTTCTGCGCTATTTTGCCTGTATCACAGCTACATTTATTAATATGCTGCAGGTTTGGATATGCACTGCCGTTTAACAGAGCCTCTTGGAATGAGAATAGCAGAGTTTCCTTTGAATCCTATGTTTGCAAAGATGCTTCTGGAATCAGGTAGGGGAAAAAAAAAATCAGACTTTCTTCATAGTCTTGTGATGAGTAGAGGACACTGCCCCTTGTAACTGTGTAGTATTAGACATTTGCTAAACTTGAAACAAACTGTATGCTTCATCTTGGTATGGTGTTTAGTGAAAAGAATTGGTTAAACTCACGGACCTCTTTAATAAATAGTAAGTCTAACACATTTGTCTTAAGTTTTCCATTAAAAACATTCACTGTTATACTAAAAAAATCCAGGAGTTTCGGTATGTTGTTTTTATATACTATAAGAATATATTCTGCTGCTTTTCTTTTTAGTCTATATGGAGGTAAGTTGAATGGAAGAATATTTCCTTCACTGAATTTCTCCACTTACTCCTCAGGAAATTTTGGCTGCTCCCAGGAGATTTTGACAATTGCTGCCATGATGCAGATTCAAAACATTTTTGTGATCCCTCCAAATCAAAAAGCTCAGGCTGTAAGTTCAGTCATGTCTCACTTTCTTTTTGTTAGTTTCACATTTCTGGATTTCTGCCAAGTATTTTATTGATACCCATTACAGACTGCAGGTTTGTATGAAAATGAAGTAAGGTCTTGAATTGTACCTATTGGTTATAGGTAAAAGAAGAAACTGAGTAATAGTGGGAACCTTGGAGTCCTTTACGAGTGGTAAAAGCCTCCTTCTGAGGACCAGAAACGTGAAAGGTTATAAACCAATATTGGTTTTGCCAATATTGGTAAGGGTTTGCCAAAAAAAACAAACAGCCCCAAACACCATTTCCTTTCAAGAGGAACAAAAAAGATAGTATTAGGATGTAGCAAATTCTTAATAGGTAGCAGGAGCCTGATTTTAATGCATCCCTCTCTTGGATTTTGCGGGTTCATTTTCAGTTCATCTGTCTAATTTCAGTTTTAGAAGTGCTCCTGAATATAGGTGGGCTAGTGAAATATTGCTGTTGCCTAGAGGAACTACCCTATATGGTAATAATTTTAACAGTCACCAGGAAATACAGAGATGATGGGAACTGAGCGTATTGGACATCATTTTTGCAAAAATTAGTCTGCCTATAAAAATATATTTCTTCTTCTCCAGGCCAGGCAACACAGAAAGTTTGCTGTGGAAGAAGGTGATCATCTCACTATGCTTAATGTTTATGAAGCTTTTGTCAAAGTAAGTCAGTTCAAGTGTGTGCAGATTTGCAGGAACGGGAAACACCTGTGGTCCTCAGTTCTGATTCTGGAAGTTCTGAATATAGTACCCTCAAAGCTGAGGACTTATCAAGTCTATTAAGTGATAATTCTGCTTTAAAAGATATTCTGGTCATATTTTGCTACAGACCTCCTGTAGTTCTTCTGAACAGGGAATAGAAAGAATTTGGTTTGGGTACAGCACGGAAGCCTTATCTGTAGACAACTGTATTTTCAAGGAGACTGGGATTTTTGAAAGGGCCTAGGAAAAACAGGTATCCAAATTCCAAATGAATTTCATATTCTCTCATCTTTTCTATAGATGTATCATAGTTTTACTGATTATAGACTGCGTCTAAATCTGGCAGTCTCTCTTTAAAAAATTGCCTCATTGATTATCATATCCTTTTTTTCAGTGACCTTATGTATTTACCCTAAGGTTTAACACCAGTCTTAATACTTCTCTGTAAGCTGAGGTTTTACTTAACGGTTTTGAAGTGCTATACCTATTTGGGAGAAGTATATTTTGCTGGTATAAAGCACTTCTGTGATAATATATTTGCAACAGTGTTGAGTTGAAGCAGTATAACCACTCAAGTGTTTAAAAGACGACTTCCCTCTCCCCAACTCCCAAGCAGTCAGTGAGGCACCAACTGAAATTTTGCTGTTTAAATTTTGTATCTGCCTAATTCTCTTAGAAACAGCCAAATGCAGAGGCTCTTGGAGTAAATGGTAGCTTCTGGAGAAGTAGTTCTTTGCATGGAGACGACCAGTGAAAACAGTGTACAGAAAAGGTTGTTTACATTTTGAGATTGAAAACAGACTAGTTTATGATACGATGCTTTTGTGTGTGAGAATGGAATGACTGTGATGCTCTTCTCTTTCACCACATATGAAGAAATGAAGCACATCTGTATGAAAATACCCCATGGCATTTGTTCTGCTGCTATTTAGGTGTTGTTTGAAACATGTTTTGTAGTTACTGGTGTTACTGCACCCTTGTTAGTTGCTATGTAAATAGGTAATTTTCAGGGAAAACCACAATAAATATGTTGTAGGAGACAGAAGAAAAACAGAACAAGGCTATGTGATCCAAGAGATTGGGTTTTGTTTTGCTGATGGTATTCCATTGTAATTTTTTCTATTCTTCTTACTGTACAGCACAGCAAGAGCTCTCAGTGGTGTCAGGAACACTTTCTGAACTACAAAGGGCTTGTTAGAGCTTCTGTTGTAAGAGAGCAGCTGAAAAAGCTTCTTGTCCGCTTTAAAGTGCCAAAGAAGTCCAGTGAAGGTAAACATTTTTTTTTTAACCTGTTGTCCAATACATATTGAAGGTAGCCTCCAAATTGTCAGTCTGCTTCCTGCTTTTCTTGTAACCTTTGAAGAATTTTTTTCCCTGGCCTAAAAAGAATGTTAATTAAAACCAGATTTTTTTTTTCCTAAAAATGACTGCAGAAGAGCATTTTAGCCCATTTTGACAATTAACATTTAGTCCAGTCTTCATTAGTTAAGTTTTCCAGCAAGAGATTATCACCACTGATTACGTATTTAATGGACAAGTTACCAAAAGAGTCATAAATAGGTCACCTCGTTCCTTCTTTTGATTTTTCAAAAAGCTATTTTTCTAGTGTGTTCAAAATGATGTACAGTCATTGGGATCTGATTTCCAGCTGTGCTGTGCATGCATGGATGCCATGACTACTTCTCAGCACTTGTCTCGAACTGCTCCGAAAAATCAGACTTCAGTGCTTAGCTGTCACACAAGGTTGCTTTAAGGACTGTGAAACTATCTTCATGGAGACACCAGTGGCAACAGTAGTTTTTTTATGTAGTAATTTTGATTTGCTGTGAAATTGAAGTCAAAAGAGATTGCAGGGTTTGTTTGCCTTCAAACCTTTGCTATCAAAGCCTGATGCAGTGTGAGAAATTGTTTGAGATGATTAAGTGGTATTTTAGGGATTTTTGCCATTCCATTGACTCATTTTACATAAAAATTCTTTTCTTCAGGTGATCCAGATCCCGTTTTGAGATGCATAGTTTCTGGATTCTTTGCTAATGCAGCTAAATTCCACTCTACTGGAGCTTATAGGTAAATATATATAGCTTCATTACAACTGTTGCTTAGTTTAAAATCTCCTTTGACTGGATACATCTAAGTATAATCAACAAACAGATGCTTCTGTAGACACCTGCAATAAGGAACACATAGCATTTGATTTACTAAATACTTGAAGTTTTGTATCTTCAAACTGCTTCAATGTTTCTCTCTTCTCTTTGGCAAATATAAATAATTATAGTTATTGATAGTGGGAAGCTGTTACTAATAGTAATTAGCTTGTGTTAATACAAGCAAGTACAGTGTCTCTGTTGTAGCACTCCCAGTGCACTGAATAAAGCCTGAAACACTACTTTTTCACTTAATGTAGATAGAACTCTTAGGACATTAAATTATCATTTCTTCCTTTGGCCAAGATTTAAGCCTGGTTTCATCTGAAAGCCTGTTCATTAAATGCAAATGTTTTTAATTTGCTCCAGCTCTTTCATTGTTGCCTTTTATTAAACATTCTTAACTGGGGATGAAAGGAACCAAATGTTAAGCAATAAATAGTCGCATGGTCTGAAATAGTATCTTGCTTTCAAGGACTATCCGTGATGACCATGAACTTCATATCCACCCCACTTCAGTGTTGTATGCAGAGAAGCCTCCACGCTGGTAAGTTAAAGCTGCATTCACTTGCTTGGTGATCTTTACAAGACATTCTCAGCATCCAGACATTTTCATGAATGACTTTTCTCCATCAGTGGAGGAATAGAGGTAGAAGGTCATGGTTCCCACAGAGAGAATTCAATTGGTATTTCCTTTGCATCTTTTTGTAAGCAGTATCCAAATAAATCAGGGAAACAGAATGATGTTTAACTGTCAAAAAACCATGCAGAAGTTGGAAAGCAGAGTCAGGTGACCCTTTTTTAATAGGCACCGTATTTTGCACTGCAGATTGCTCTCCGGGTGGTCTCTGTACCTGGATAGAACTAGGATTAACTTACTTTCATTGAGCCTATTAAATAAATGTCCTGTCAAATAGGTGCTGCAGTAATTGCAAATGGCTTGCTAGGAGAGGGCATACATGTCAAATGCATGATGCAAAAAGTTTGAGAGAAGCTATGGCTGTCTAGCAGATTGAGGAGAGAAGTGGTTGTACTTTCATATTAGCTGGGATATTACAATTCCATTTGTGTGTCAGAGATGCTCAGATAACAATTAGAAATGTGTTTCTAACTACCAGGTCAGCACAATCAACCTGAAGTATTTGGACTCTTGTCCTTCTCTGCCTGTTGCTGAGACTTTGAAGGATAAACCTGGCCAGTGTCATCTGTTATCTTTGAATTTGGGCTCCTACGCCTGTTGCGTAGGGTTTGCAGAAGTGTAACTGATCGGAACTTAGCCACCAGTTACATTGGCTCACAAAATAAAAATGAGTCCAGCTCACTTGTTCTTAACTGTACCAATTCTTCAGGGCTGAGTTGAGCAGAGTGTAGCTAAAGTAATTTTTGCCACTGAAACCGGCCTGATTTGCTGCTGTTTTGCCAGGTTTTTTTAACCTCCTGTTACTGCTATTAAAAATGAAAGAAAATTTGTTTGAAATAGTGAAAAGAATACTTTGCAGCTATACTTCTGAAATTTTCTAGCTTACAGTAGGTAACATCCTGAAAGAGGTTGGGTTATGGGAGAGTGACAGACAGTAAGAAGAATAAATTGAGAAGAAATTAATCTGGAAAGAAAGTCTAGTGGTAGGAGAGTACCGGAAGAATTCTTTGCTCCAGCACACACCTCCTCCAGGGCTCAGCTTTTAATGATGAGCCCTCAGCGTGGAACTTCCAGCCCAGCCTTGGGCACTTCCAGACATACAGAAAAGCAGAACTGTAGACAGCTAGCTGGAAGTCTTAACTGGCAAACCCTTAAGACTGCTCTTTGCTTCACAGCCTGTTTGCTGTTGGTGGCAGCGGTATTGCTGGAGTTTTGGGGAATACTGATTCTGGGCTTAAATCTCTTTTTGGACCCCTGTGTTGCAGAACAGGCACAGAGCTGTCTTCCAAGGCCACGTGGTATTGCCACCACCAGCCTAAAGATGCTGCTGGCTCATGGCATCCCGTAAGACAGGAGTTTAACTTACTCAGCAACCCTAGTTTCAGTGCTACTGCTGGCTGGGCACCCATCCTATACTGAGGGCTTCAATTCTCTGTCTGTTACAGGTGTATATAAAATGTGCTCTCATTCTTGTTTGTTTTCCCCAGATTTCTCTTTAGTTGGTATGTCTCGGGCTGCATTTGGCAGAGAAGAGAATTTTGGACTCTTTCCTCTTTGCTTTTGAGAGCAAAATACCAATTAACGAGACACCACAAACCTTGTGGGTTTGCAGCTCTACTGTGTATAGAAGGCAGATAATGACTTGTGGTTTTGGTGACTAACCCTTCAGCGCGTGGGTTTGTGCTTCCTTGATAAAAATTACTTTCCCTACTGAAGGGTGACTTCAGAAATAGGTTGCCCGTGCTGGCAACCTGTTCATGCTGGCAGCAGGGATTGAGTCCACACGGCTGTCTGTTTCTAAATCTCTTACCAGGAGATGTTCTGGCAGTAGTTAAAGGTGGTTTCTTCCTCTAATCCTTATCTTGCTTGTCTGCAGACAGGCACCAGGGATAGTCATGCTGTGGTTTGTGCCCTACTTGTTTTGTGTCCAGGGTTTTGGTGCTTTTGACATCCTTCCTCATGATATCACAGAGTAACTAATATTCTCTCTTCCAAAGCATCTGTTATGAGTCCCCCTTGGCCCCATTATAAGAAATATTCTTTCTTTTATACCTTGCATCCATATGTCCTGGTAGTATGTGAAGGTGTTTTTAATGGCAGTCTAAAGGTTGTCTTAATGTAGAGTACTTGAATAACCAGAGGGAAAGAGGCAAGAGGCTGTACTATAACTTAAAGATTCTCTTGTCACTCTGTAAATACTACTTCTGGCAGCATGTATGTGAAACTGTCTAAATATGCTGTTAATCATCTCTCTCCCTCATTGCTTTATAGCAAACACTTTTTTTTTTTCTTTCTCCTAGGGTAGTCTACAATGAAGTCATACAGACTGCTAAATATTACATGAGAGATGTGACTGCTGTTGAGTCTGCATGGCTCTTGGAACTGGCACCTCATTTTTACCAGCAAGGAACGGTACGGAATCGGCATAAAGCCCAAACGGTACCATTGCTGTATTAGCAGCTCTTGTATCTGAACTTTTGAAGTGTTTATGTTTTGTTGTTGTCTATTTAATGGCACAAAAATGAATTTGGTTTTGTTCATTGTAGTGGTTTTAATATAAAGAAAGAGGATAATAAACTGATGCATGAAAGCTTTTTCCCTATTATCCAGCCAACAGACATGATGTCAAAGTTACAAAATAGTGTATCACTCTGGTAAATGAAACCTTCAACCATTTTACACTTGAATATAGGCACTTGGTAGCACTTCTCTGAGCAGCACTATAGCTAGGCAGTGGTCATACTTTGCACAATAATTTTAGAGGAGTCTTTGCATGCTTTGCAAATGTTTGTGCAAATCCTGAGCCTTTTTTTGAGCATTTACTGCAAAAAAATCAGCTCTGATCCATTCAAACTTGAAACAGCAAAGAACAGCTGCTATTTGTGCAAACCTTTATTGCAAATTCTGTTGTGTGTAATATACATACCTTAAAGTATCTTTTAATAGTTGTCACCATCCTTTATCAACTCTGTCCCATGTGAATCTGTCAATCTAGACTTATTCACTGGTCATTCTGAGAACTGGATTGGTATTAAATATTATCTAAATGTTAGTTATGCTGGAGCTGTTGATACCACATTGCATGTAAATACTGTACGGGCAAGGTTGCCAAATTGATCTTGCATGTGAATTTTTCCCATGGGAGATTAATAACTACTGAGCTTTATATTCTAAATTAGTCAAGTATTTCCAAAATACCGAGTGAAAAAAATGCACTTGCATACAGACCTATGCAAAACAAGAGATCTGTTCGTGCATATGAGCAGCCATGTTGCAAAAATGGCTGTTTCTGATTTATACATCTGCCACACTGTTTGACTCTTCTGAGAATCTGATGTTTGTTTTCTTTCACTTCCTGGGGTTTTTGGAAAAAAGAAAAACGCTGTGGTGCATGGAGCACCTTAGAACATACCTCTGTGGTTACAGTGTACAGCAGCATTGGCATCTGTCCGTGTAACTGACTTGAGAGGGTTGAAGTTTTTTTAATGTTGAGCTTGGATAATTCATCTCAGTTTTAATGTTGAGCTTGGATAATTCATCTCACTCATTCATATCCGGACACTTACTGTCTATAAATGCACTTACTAAGTAGCTGAGTATTTTCTGCCTTTTTTCCTGTAACGCATTTGACAAAGGCAGTAATGACCCCTGCAGGGTGGACCCCCGAGTCTCTAGCTGCTGTTAGACATTCTGCAAGCATGGTGTAAAATGGAGATGAGCCAATGTTCCAGCTGTATCCAATCTGCTCCTGGAATAATTAGTCCTTTTGACTCACGTATTTACATGCTGTAACATCCCATACACAGCACAACATCCCATTACGATATGACCTCTCCACGGGCTCAATTTTGGGGTGAGGTTTTCCTTTAGGTAGGTGGTGTTGGGGAATGTGACTCAATGACTTGTTCAGGCAAAACTCGAGTTGCTTTTTGTAGTGAAGAAGGCTTGTCTTGAATAGTACTACCTACCTGACTGAGAGAGCATGTTTTTCAAGGTAGTACTACTACTGTTGTAGATATTCTATGAAATTACATCAGAACCTAATTTTTACCATTGCCATCCTTTTGATTTGATAGAGATGAACTCAGTTTGCAGCATGACCTAAGCGTTGCTTTCATCCTAAAATAAATGGAAGCTCTGGAGGACAGTGCTAGTTTTGAGGAAAATTATCTTTTCCAGTTTGGTCAGTTATCCTTATTAGCCAAAAGGCTTAGGTGTCTTTATAAAATGTTTAAAAATTAGAAATATTCCTGTTGTGTAAAGCTTTGAATTATACATGTAAATTTTGAATAAGCAAGCCATTGCAAGACACACAAATTCATGCTAATTTATAGACATTCAGACCCTTTTTCTACTGAAGGATACATCTTTGTGCTAATAAGAGATTCCTGAAATATGAGAATTTTTATTCCTGTATCAAGTTAAAAACAAATTACGGCTGAAAAGGATTCTGTGTGAAAAGATTTTCTTCTACAGCTTGATCACGGCCTCAATCAATTATGTCTCATTCCAGATTTTGCAGGACTTTATTCATGTTTTCATTCCACATGTTTGTAGGCCTTTTTCTTTAAGAGCATAGCGGTTCAAAGGTCCAGTGCAACTGCAGCGTTAATACATTAGTTAAAATCTTGTACTTCATGTACGTACTCCTAGTGTTTATGCACATGTGTTGTTGGGAGCACATTTCCCTTTCTGTGCCCTTTTACAGGCTGGCAACTTGCTTCCAGTGGGAAATTGTTCCTATGTTTGCAGTTAGTACAGAAGTACTAGAAGATGATACTTTATACCAAGCCAGAATATCACTTTGGGATACGTGTGGTTTTTTGATTTCATAGGTTTATTTTAGCTCTATCAGTAACAAGCTTGGGAAGGGTGGTCTTTGATATTTGTATAAGAATTTATTTAATTTGGGATTAAAGACTGAAAGCATTCTGGTTGAACATTTTTTCTAATTGTGCATATGCTAAGCAATTCTTTTTTCTTTTCTTTTCTTGCAGCACCTTTCCTTGAAAGCAAAAAGGGTTAAAGTAGATGACCACTGATTTGACATGACTTAAGTCTTGTGACATCAGATGCAGAACCTACCAGTGATTTCAAACTGGCTGCAGTCCATTCAGCAGTCAGTTCATTAGCAATTTGATCTTACATCAACTTAAATGTTTAAATGCCTGCCAGGATCTGTAGGGGTTTATGCATGACCAGTACATTGTAAACCTATGTAGAGCTTGCATTGTGGACGTTTTATTCTTTGCCTACTTGACCACTGTTGTTAATCTGGGCATGTTGCTCCTTTTCAATAGGTAGAAAAACAATTTAAAAAGTAAGAGGACATACAGGACCACAAAAACCTGAAACCTTCAAGGAGGAAACTGATTTCCTGGTGTGGTACGGCTGCCTTATGAGAGTGGGGAATAGGGTACCCTGCCTCCTGTTACCTAGAGCACTGTGACTACTACCGGCCAAACTGAGACTGACTCCTGACAGCAGGAGCTCAGGGCAATGAACTAGCCCCTGAAATGCAAGGGGCTGCCATGGAGACATTGATTTCATGTTGGACCATCCCGAACTGGTGCAGCTTGTGCTCCCAAGCAGTAAAAGTCTCCTGCCTGAGGTCGAGCTGCCTCGGCTCCCTCTGCTGTAACAGTCCTTCTGTAGGCAGCATCGTATTAAAATGTCTTGTTTCCGTACATGAGAGTTGCTGTCTGGGGAGGGGGGAGGAAGAGTAGCTCTGTATTTTTAAGAAGGATTAATTTTTTGCTCAATCAGGGGACTATACATTCACAAACAAATTCACAGATGGGACTTGACTTTTTTTTTTCTTTCTGAACAAGAGAAAAGCTGTTAGCCTCTCACTGCTTGGAAATACCAGAAAATTTCAGCAGGGGTGTGTCATGGAACACTGTTTTTTAACCTCTCTCATTCAGCAAAGGTGAAAATGTTCTGTACTTTCCTATAAGGAACACAGTTCTATATATTTCTTTTATTAAGAATCTGTTCTTTGCTGCTTGGGACTTTTCTTCATGTGTTACTGTAAGAGAAGGATGCTCTGAACAGTTGCTGCTTTAATCGGGTCTCCATGGCTACTTTTCAGTAAGGAACTGTACCTTTTTGTGTTTTAACAAGATAGCTTGGATACATGTATTTATTTTTTCCAACCGTATTGATATTTATTTTAAAAACACATTGTTTGAAAATTTTATTTTTGTAAGGCAACTGATTTGATGAATGTGTGTTTGGCATGTCAACTGTAATTTTATTTTCTTTAAAAAAAATGTAAATAGGCAAAAATTTCTACATAGAACAAATGCCTTCCTCGTCACAGGACTGCCTTGAAAACTTTCTTGAGAGCTTCTTTACCTTCTCCCTTCCAAACACCTGCAGAGAGAACATGTTCCGTCATGTGCAGTATGTGGTCTATTCAGTGTCTACGTACTGACTGCCAGCACAAAAAGATGTACCAGTCTCCATGTATGGCACCAGCAGCATGACAAACCGTGTCACCTTCCTTGTTGTTTTCCCTGTGAACCTCACCTTCGTATTACTCTCTTTCCTAGAATGGAAGCTCTTTGGGGCAGGGACTGTCTCCTAACCAGAGCTGAGAACAGTGTTGGCACTTACTAAAAGATTCAATTTGTGGGGTTTTTTTTCTCTTAAACAATCGGAGAAAGAGCTGAATATGAAGATTTGTAAAATATCTGTGTCTCTCTGTCCTCTGGAATTATTCTTAAGAAAAATAAAACCATTGAATCGAGGAAGCTTGAGAATACATCACTTCAACCTGAGGAGCGGGTGATTTCCCAACATGCTGGGTGGTTGTAACTGTGCTGGTCTGAATTGTGACGGGCTCTCAGTGGATGACCACTGCATTTGCCAGTTCTGAGCATTCTGGGTGGTTCTGGAGAACTCTCTCCTCCAGATGTACTTTTATCTGGCTGTACATCTGCAGAGTTTTGTCTTGGAATGATTGCGACTCCTGCTAAGTTAAGAACCCAGCGATGTGAAAGCTTTGTAACATGCTGCAAGCAATTGTACTTTTCTAAGAATGAGTGCAATACATCTTTGTAAACAAAACCAGAAATTGAGACTTGTTTTTTAGTAGTTTTACAAACTATTGAGGTGTTGCCAGAGGCGCAGAACAGGCAGACTTTATACTAGAGATGCAGGCTAAGAATAAGTGGTTTTAGTATCCAGATTAAGGTTACCTTTAGAGCGAAAGCACTGCTTTCATCGGAAACGTGGGCCTGTTGAAGGTGTTTGAAGACGGAGACTTGAAACTTGAAAGGCCTTTGAAGGTGTTTGAAGACGGAGACTTGAAAGACCCGAAAATCCCTTTACTTTGTGAAATTTTGGCCTAGAGCTTTCTGCTAGATTTGTACGTAGCATTATGCTTTAAATAACTTTGATTAAGGAGTGGGCAACTGCGTCTTGTTGGCTCTTTGCTGCATAAACAGTCTGTGTGCTATTTTGGGGAGGTTGGAGTCATTTGAAGATGTTTGTGAAGGAGTTTATGAAACCGTTTAAGGATTTTAAATGTGGCTTTTAGAGAATGAGGTTAAAATATTAGGCTCTTGAATTAAAACGTTGCTTGAAATAGAAGTCATGCCACCACTGGCAAGGAGATAGATATTTTTAAAAAAGGTAAATTTACAGTCTGTTAATGTCAAATTACAGTAGGGGGAAAAAAGAAGCTATACTCCTAAAGTCCATCAGAAAGTGCTCTCAGTGTTCCTACTCATGACTTTTTAGTATTGTCAGTTATAGGATAAGATGAAGAAAAATTGGAATAAAAATTCAGCCAAGACAATATTAATTGAAATATATTTCTCATCTTGTAGATTAAAAATAATTCTGATAAACTGATGGGGAAACAGTCACAACTCTTCCTGGTTAATCTGAAGAAAGAGATCAGTAATTAAAAGAATAAAATTAAAAAAGGGAAATAAATGAGAGGTAACTGCCATTTCTTCTCAGTGCTTTATGATAAAAATGCCTGTATGATAGGATATATAATTGAGCCTTGCACACAGCAATGTGCTCTAAAGGTACATCAAGGTAATGTGATGTAACTTATTTTTAAGCTGAGTTAATTTTATGTATGTGTTACAATAAGCACATTGCAGGCAGGCATCGGGAAAAAGTGGTAAGCCAGGTAGCATGCGTCTTTAAACAAACAAACAAAAAACGTAGTTTACCAGAATCAGATATCTGTGTGACTCATTCTAGATCTGGTGGTTCAGATCTTTTCTGGCTCGCGGGCAAGTGCGAACAGTGAATAGTTTCCTGTTCCAGCAAAAGGAAAAACAGGACGGAGATGCTGACACGGGGAGAGCTGGAGCGGCGTTTCTGCGTGAGGGAAGGCAGGACTGTAAGACACTAGAAATGTTTCGGTAATTCCAGCCGTATTCTGCAAAGACATTTCTGATTACGAGGGGGGGCTGGGCTTCTCTGATTCTGTCGGGAGCCTTGGTCATAGGGAAGGAGGGAGAGGAAAGAGCAGAGAAGCCGAGAGGTATCTGCAGGGAAGGTGCAAATAGGTGCAGGGTTTCTTCATCGTCAGGTCCCATGGTGACTCTGCTTGTTTGCTCCTCTGATGGCTGCTGAGCCGGTGGTTACTGAGCTGCTGGCTTGTTTGGTGGGAAACTAAACTTCCAGAAGCTGATTGGGAATTAATTAGCTGAGCCAGTATTGCTGTGCTTGTCCCCTTTGTGTGACTTTTGCGACAAACCCCCTGACCAGCAGTCCTGGAGTCAAGGACCGGACTGCTTGTTCGTGGGGCAGGCAGCTGCTGATGCAGCAGAGGCATGACGACTTCGGTGCTGTGGAGGCTCCGTGAGGCTGGGCCCAGCCATTCGCCTTGTCATGCGGGAGGTGAAAACCGCCTCGACAATACCCCATCTTTGGATTTGAAAGGCGATTCTATTCTGAAATGTAGTTGTCAAAATCATTCCTTATGTTTCAGCTGCTTTCTTTACCAAGGAAAATTAGCTCTAGCTGTTTTTTCCACTAGCCCTTCAGAACCCCCTCATTTGGGAGCATCAGTGTGCATCAGTAACTGTTGTCATCCCGTCATCCTGGTAAGTGTCACTTACTGGACTAGTTCATCACTTCCAAGCAATTTCATTGAAGGCAACTTGGACCCAGTGTTTATTACTGTAATTTCATAACTTTATATTATTCTCTATCAAGTGGCCATACTATCAACAGTTGGCAAAGAAAGTCAACAACACAACTTGGCATTTAGAGTAAGTTCCTCTCATGGGATCTACAACAAACAAGTTGCAAGATGAACATAAGTGGCATACTTCTTCCTCCGGTTCCCTTTTAGAAGGGTGTATGGAAAAACTGTCCTTGTATCCAGTTTCTGGTCTGTTCTCAGACTTGCAGAGCTTTTGTCCTTGAGAGCTTGTACGGGTTTTTCTTCTGTCAAATAACAACTTCATCTTTCTCTGTAAGCTCTCCGAGAGATGTGCATTTTTGGCTTAAAACTGACTGCATTTTGAGAAAGGTGCCAGCAGATGGCAGGCATCAGTTTCAAGTAGTAGTGTCTTGGGGAACAAATAATTGGCCAATTCTTAAAAGATTTTCTTATTCTTCAGTTTTAACATTATATTAGTTTAGTGGTAAGTGGGATGAGGAAGGGTATAGAAAAAGCTATCGGTGGCTGTGGGATAAAATCAGTATTTGAAGTGCAGAGATTAGTGAAAGAGCCCAGAGTGCTGTGTGCCCCACGGGTTTGAAAACAAACAAAATGCCCCAAAACCCCAAAAGTTCCAACCAACAAATTCTGTAGTAGTTCTTTCAATTACACACAGAGTCGTCAAAATGGCACCTTTACTGTAAACTGTAGCTGGAGGTCTGGCAGAGTGTGCTGGGTGGGAGTGTGTTAATACTGCAGGGAGGTTGATGGCATTTGTTACTGGCTTTTATACTTAGATTATCCAGGTGACCAACTATAGTTGAAATTAAAAGAGGTGTTTTTCACTTTTTTGTAACTACTTCCAGCTACAGCTCTCAGCATTTCAATAAACTAAATTTTGCAGCCTTCTTGGCTAACAGAACTACTTTTGTAATAAGAAAATGAAGAGTTAATAGACTCCTTCAAGTTCACAATTCCAGCACGTGGGCTCTCTGCATCCACGGAGTTCCTCCTGTGGAATCAAAGCCTAAGGCTGGAGCAATGGGCCCCGTTATCGAAAGGTATTCCCTGGAGGTTTACTGAAGCGTCAGTCTAAGGCTGCAAGTCTTCTTGGTTACTTAGACATTTCTTCTTTCCCCACACTGGTATTCTTTTCCTATCTCATTTGTAACTAAGTTAGGCGTACTGAAAAGCTCTGCTAGTGTTCAACTGGTGAAGCCGTCTTGGTTGAAAGTCAGCAGTAACCATGTCGATTTTCCTCTGTGAAATACTGGTAAACTAGTAAAGTGCCTCCTTCCAGCAAAATTTTGTAAAATTGAAAATGCTGGAGGGAAGCCACCCATGCGCTGGGGCCAGTTCTGCTTACAGATATACACGGGGAGCCCTGGGGACCTGAACAAGTCTCAGAGCGGCACAAGGACCAGAAGTCCATGCCCTGTATTTTGAAAGCATCAGTCTGTGCCCCAAATGCGGCCAGCCCAGTGGAGCGTGTGAAGGGATGCGCGTATCGGGTAGGGACGCACCGTATTTCTTTCCATAAGCGTCTGCTGCTGGCTCTGCTCAGACAGGGTGAAGGTTGTGAGGTGCCCTGGTGTGGCAGTCCCTAGGTGTGTGTTCCCCTGATGGTAGGTGGATCCAGTCCACCCTCCCGCTGGCCCCTTCCCAGTTTGTTCTTGCTTGAGAGCAGCAGCTGTCTTATCCACTGCAAAGAAATTTCTGATCTGTCTTGTATTCTAGCCACTATTGTAATAAACAAAATTAACAGTTTAGGGCAAAAAAATCCATTCTGTTCATGGCAGCATGGTAGATGTGATTTCTCTCAGAGGATGCAAAAATGGCTGCCTGCTCCGTTCCAAAATTGTCTTTTGCAGGGCTGCAGTTTTGCGAGGCTGTGAGGTGCAGAGGTTGTATTTAGCTGTGTTGCCAATCATGAGAGATCAAAAATTGCCTGGAAAAACTCCCCTTTTCCTCCTTTCTAGAATCATAATTTAAATATATTTAATTTGTCTTTCAATTTTATTTTAACTCTCCTTAGCAGCTCCCGGAGTACAGAGCAGCACAAGGAGCACCGCAGGAGGAAACCCCTGATTGCCAGTTACGGTGTAAGCACAGGAGATGGTTTCAGCTGGTTGCAGCTGCAGATCTCACCCTCGCTGTTTCTGTGATGGCTCCCAGGTCCGAGGGTTGCTCCCCGTGCCCTCCTCCTCCTCCCAAGCTGGGTGCTGCAGGGAGAGGCAGGAGGGGAAAACGGCTTAGATGGAAGAGCTTTGCAGGTGGAAGAAGTCAGAGGAGGATGTTTCTTATCCTTGGAGTGAGTGTTGGGCAGCACAGAGTTTCTGATCGCCTCCCTCAGATGCCCTGCAGCTGGAAGCGGGCAGGTTTCCCTGCAGTGCAGTGGCATGAGTCCTGCTTTGCTCGTGCAGCCTCTGCCTGCAAGGGTCCCTTCAAGGTCAGCGGGTCTCAGACTTGACCGGGGGATCACCCACCAATTCCCTTTAGACTTTCCATCCCCTACTACTTTGCTGGGCAAAGTCAAAACTTACAGGAGAAAGAGCAGGACAGAGAGCAAAAAAAATCGCAATGGCTTCTTGGCTCCCTTCAGGACAAGAACGAGGTTGTTTATTGCAGATGCCTGTTGGCAGAAAGATAATCCCCTTGGGCAGGGTGTGTTTTGATGCCAGGAAACCTCTTCCGTGAGCCAGGTTCTGTGGAACTCCTGCTGTTTCTCCTTTCAGTATCTGGTGAGATACCAGGGTTTCGTAAGTGACCCATGAGCCATGCGACAGCCCCACTGAAGTGGGAGCAGGGAAGGAGCCCTTTCAGATGAGTTAGGACCTGAAAGAGCTGGGCTCGTGTTCAGTCCTGCTACCGAGAGCAGGATCTGTTTGTAAGGTGGAGTGAATCCTTCCTCCTTCCTATTCTTTCCCTTGCCTATTAATGTTTTGGGAGGCCGAAGACTGTTTCCAAGTGTGTGGGTATGCACATGGGTGTTCGATATCTGGGACAACAGGGATCCCATCCCGATACAGATGCCTTCAGGCACTGCAGGGATGGAAACGTGTCGGGGCTTAGAAGGAGAGTGGAGAAGCAAGAGATGCACTTTATCTAGAAAAATAAAAGATCAGCAAAACTGCCCCAAAAGGTGCTTGTCACCGAAGGGCGAAACGTGAAACGTGTCGGGGCTTAGAAGGAGAGTGGAGAGATGCACTTTATCTAGAAAAATAAAAGATCAGCAAAACTGCCCCAAAAGGTGCTTGTCACCGAAGGGTTGCCCTTCCCTCTGCTGAAGCCCAGACGCCTGCTATAATTTCAGAGACGGCCGTTAGCAGGGGAGGTGGGTCCCGCGCGCAGACGTCCAGTCTGGCTCTGCTGCTGCGCGGGCACGGGCTGGGGTAGTGCTTGTGTGCGGCACTGATCACAGCAGCCGCTCTGACATGTAAATACAGGCTGAGACAGTATGAAATACCGATGGCCATTAGGAGCTGTCAGACCAGTCAGGATACCAAAAAGGGCTCTTTGCAGCTCCCTGGGGGGGGTGCTGGGCAGCCCGGCACATTGCGGGGGGGTTCAGAGCTGCATCAGAGCTGAGCAAAGTGCCTTGTCTTGCTCAAAATCTCTCTGGTTTCTTGGAAATTGCAGCTGATGCTGATTTAACCCTTTGCACTGCAGGAAGAGGCACTGATGAGAAAGCGGTGTGTTACAGTGGCGAGGGATTGACTGGAGGAGCCTTGGAGCCTCTTGTTTTAGATGGAGAAGCAGAAAGCGATTCCTCCCACAGCTGCGTGCGTGGGACCTGCTGCACTGGAGCGCTTCCAGAGGTGCTCATTTCTGGGTCTGTTACAAAATCTATCTTCACAACTGGCTTGTCAGTCTGAGCGCCTACAGGATAGGGAGTCAGCCTGGGATTTGGACACATGATCCAGCTAACGGGGCTCACTGAAGTCCATACAGCAATGGAGTCAGTCATTAGAGCTTGTGCACGTGCTTCTTGTCTGCAGCAGTGCACATCTGTCTTGCTGTGATGAGAGCAAACAGGCTGTCGTTCCCCCTTCGTTTGGCTAAGGGTGCCAACAAGGTCATGGTGAAGTTGTAAAGAGTTCACGTCCCTGAGCCTGGAGAACACAGATGAGTTGGATGATTTTCCGTGCAGCTGTACAGACTCGCATTATGTTCTGGTTCTCATCCTGTCAACAAAACATCTATGGAAAAAGCTACTTTTTAGTAAATTCTTTCAATGACAAATTGCAGCACTCAAGCCTCTTGGGAACCCCTGGGATATCACTGTTCAAAATGTCCCCCCGGTGCTATTTTGTGAGCAGGATTTGTGGCACGAGAGCACGTGTGTAACACACACTGCGCAGGTTACCGTCTGGGTAGATATGTGTATCGTTAGTGGTATTCATCTTTGCACCTTTCCATTTAAGCACCATTTGGAGGTGCTCCTGAGGATGTGCTGTACCACGAGGAAGACTCATGAAGATGAGGGAGGAGGTCCAAATGGAAAACGCTAGTCATTAAATGAAGAATGAAGGGAGCAATGGTCAGAGGAGGGCTGCAGCTACACGGTTGGTAAGAACACCTGCTGCTCTGGATCTGCTCTATGTCCTCCCGCTGTTCTCCATCCAAAAGCCTTTTATAGGTGCCTCTTAATTCCTGTCCCTTTGTCATCACGTCCTTTTAAGTCTATTTAAGGCTGTCCTTGTCAGTGTGAGGAGTGGTATACAGAGGGAAGATGTACTGTAGGAGGAGATCCCAGGGACTAGGAAAGTTGAAATATATGGGAACCCGCTACTCATTTCTTAGTCATTTGAGTGAAGTTTCCATTAGGGTTTGGAAGCTTTCCAGGAACCCTTGTACCTAAGCAAGCAATAATTTCTGGCAAGACAGGTATTTTAGGCTTTACCAGAATTCCTGCATCAGGTGCAGTGAGAGGAGAGTTGAGCTGAGCCTAACGGAGCTTTGACCAGGGCAAAGCCACGCTGATGGCACCCAGCGGAGCCGTGGGGGCAGGCACAGCACGAGTGCCTGTCACCATCACAGGTCTTCCTGGGGCGGGTTCTCCAGGGAGAAACACCTTCAAGCAGTCCAGGGGTACTATAGACTGCTTTGGAGCGGGCTGGTTTGTGTATTTTTACAAAAGTTAGAGGATAAACATCGTGTATGAGCCTCCTCCCTCCAGAATTTTATTCTGGAATGAGTTTTTGGTTGGAGACAGAAAGAACTGGAACATCTGAATTTTGCTGTTGACTTTGTCTCTCACTGGGTAAATCCACTTGTAGTTCATTTTACTGGAATGTAAATATAGGTGAAATTTTATCTGCTATGGCAGTAGGAGACTGTAACGTCTGTCAGATATATTGACACCCACGAACACGATGCTTTCTGGAAGGCAAAAATGTTTTTGGCAAGTGGGTTTGCATGTTGGGAGTTTTCTTGCCAAAGCTAGCTGAAACATTCTGAGAGAAAACTCTTCTTTCTAAAACTGGAATTAGCAGATTGCTGACATCTGATTTTTCTCAGTGCTGACTGATCTTTAAATGCTATGCTTGATTTGAGTTGCACTTTTTTCCTTCAATTTCTCTTTTAGATTTTTGAGTTTATTTATGTCACTTGTCTCCCTTTAATTCCTCCTTCGTGGTCACTAGAGGAAAACTAGTAGAGAAAGTGTCTTCCATCTCTCCCTTCTCCTACTATAGTTGAGTAGCAGAAAGTAGTTTGCCACGTATCTCTCCTCCCCCTGCTTTTCCACTGCAAAAAGATGCAGACTTGCAAGTGAGGATTGCTCCCTCTCCTTTTCTCTATTCAGAAAAAAAAGCAGTAAAGCAGGGTAAAACTTCAAAGCACGGATACAATTTTAGAATCTTCCCTGGAAAAAAGATCAAAACCTTTTCAATGAAAAGTATCTGGAAAAAAACATTCAGGTTATGGCCCTCTCTGCAACTGCCCAGTCATTTAGGCTTCATCTCTCCGAACTGTGCTCATGCACACACAGGTGCCCACTCACAGCCCTCCAACTCACTTGGCCTTTATAATGAAATGAAAGTGCCGTTCCTGAGACTTCCGACATTTCTTGTTTGCTTCTGCGTGCCTGCGTTTTTTTGGCTGAAGTGTTGGTGTGACGCAATTGAGGTGGGAAGTAGAGAGAAAGCTCCTGCTGTCAGCAGGTTGCTGTTAAAGTCTTGGTGCTTATGTGATGCTGAATAGGCAATATGGAACTCCTAAGTGAGGCAACACATGGCAAATATGCAATGAAAAATGGCAAGTGGATCAAAATTAATGATTATAAGGAGCAGCTTTTCTAGGCAGCTTCTTGTCTGAGTAGCAGGTATGGTTCAGTGGTTTGGAAGCTCTTTTAACATCTTTAAAGATTAAATCCCTCCATCACTGTAGTGTAAACTTGCATTAGTTATTTACAGCTACATGCATGAAAGGGCTCTGGGCGTGAGTCAGGGATCTGCGAGGTCTAACTTCTGGACGTCTGGCTCCTGCAGTGGACACCACAGCCTTGTGTAGGTGTCTAATCTTCCATGCAATGCAAAGGGACTGTTGATGCCAAAGGATAAGGTTCGTGGCATTCAGCTTGCTTAGTGGGAAACCCACCTGAGATGATAGCCAGGGAAAAGTGAGTTTGAGGTGGTAGTCCCGGTGGGAGCTCAGCTCTTTGGGGTACTGTGAAAACTCTCCTGGAACTGAGTTTCTAAAAGCCTCCCTGTAAGGTGATGTAGACATATGTGAACCAGTTCCAAAACTGGAAACCCAGAACTCAGATGCCAGTGGGGTGCCGTGGCCAACAGTGACACAGCTGTGCACAAGTAACATGTCCTTCTGAGGGAGATGGACATGGTTACACCATTTCCTTGACCTCTGCTAATAAGTATGCAAAGAGCTGTAAGGATGTTGAGTTCCTGGCTTTAGCTCTTGGGACCTCAGCACCCCACTCTGCTGCAAAACAGTCAAAATTATAACTATAGGATGAGATAGGTAAGCGGTAAATTCCTACTCTGTGACGGCTCAGTGTTTGATGCATTCACTTAGGAGACTACGGTGGGGCATCTAAGCCCTCTTCAGTCGGAGGTGGTAAAACTCACCAGTCTGAGGGTGAAAAAGGGGGCACGCTGCACCCTCAGAGTACAGATCAGCTACCTCTTGTAAAAGGTAACCAGCATCGCATTGGCTTGGGGGAAGGAGTGTGGCTGCAGCTCTGCAAGCAGCTCCCCAGGGAGCAGAGAGACCCAAATCCTTGTACGAGTACTGTTTGTATATTCGGTGTGAGAGGGACGTTGGGCAAAAGACCTTGCCGGGGCTTTGGGACATGGTAGTAGCTGGGACTGTACCGTTACTGCAACCGGAGAGCCCGTCACCGTGAGCTGGGCAGAGCGGGCAATGCCGCTGTGCTGGTCCAGACCCAGGGTCAGGGGAGTCCGGCACAGGTGCTCGGGTTAATGGTGAAGGCTGGGGGAGTCTGCGATGCTGACAGCAGGGACAGCCAGGCTCGGAGGCACTCAAGTAACAAATTGAACGGTGAATATCTTAAGATGACTCTGGTTTATTGTCCAGATCAGGTCAGCGGAAAAAATATTGGGAGACTGAACAAAGAGACAGGCTGCTTTAGCAGATAAATGGACTGATCATTTCGTATTGAGGAACAATCTCTAAAACATAGTTTACTGCGCAGCTGAGGGCTGAAGCATTTGCTGATGCCAAGAGCTCCTTCTTTGACCCTAGGCACGCATGGAATTAAATAGCGCGGTGTTTTTTGATGGTTAAACTCCCCGAAGAAGACACTCCATTTGTTACCAGGGCTCTGATGAAGTAAAGTGTGGTTTATATGTACAAGGCCGGCCTTCAACTCATCTCAGAATGAATGGAGAGGTAAAATTGAATTTTACACTCCTGCTGCTATGATTAATGTACGGGCTCTCCGATCCAGCGGCTGGCCGCAGGAGGGCAATGCAGGCTCGCTCTGCGGGCTGCCGCGCAGGAGCCTGCCTGCCTGCCTCCACTTATGCACAGGGATGCCAAATAGAGGGGAGTCTGCATAAATGAATAGCTGTTGTAAGAATAAACCTGTTACAGCAATAAATTCCCCGTGTATCCATCTCAGCACAGCTCTCTGATATGAGGCCGCACCTGACAAAGGAATAAACTTGTTAGATGAATAAAAGAGCACACATACATTAAATCAGAGAGTCTAATGCCAGGAGACTGAGAGGGCTATGCAGCGCTGGCCATGCAACGTTCGTGCTGCACCTCACTGAGGAAGGGGAAAATGGGTAAAGCTGCTTGAGGGAAGTGCTCGGTGTTCGGCAGGGATGTGCAGGGCTAGAGTTTCTGGTGGCCCTTCAGCCCTGTTGCTCCACCATTTAGGATGGCTTGGAGGAAGGCACAGTAAGACCTAGGCGTTTTGAAAGCTTCTCATAGGCAGAAGAGGGACAAGCTGCCCAACAGCCCTAGAAATGTGTATTGTCCTCATCCACTTCAGGAGCAAAGGAGTGGGTGAGACCTGTTCATAACTTCATTTGGGACTGAGTGGCTTCAGCAGAAGCAAGTTGGGAGGCCAGGATCTGTGAAGCATCCTTGCATTGAGGAGAGGTACTCTCTGCAGCACTTGCCATTATACTCTTCCTCCACTCCCTGGGACTCTGGTTTTCCTGCTGGGCAGAGAGGGTTGTTGGCCTCTGATTCCTTTCCTGCTAGTCCTGGTGGGGAAACAGGCTTCTGTGAAACCCTTCAATGCTAAAAATTGTTCCCTGGCCTTCCTGCATGTTTGCTGTTCTGGGGGAAGTCCTGCTGCTTCATCCACAGAGTGGTTCCTCCTTCACCTCGACCCCCAGCTTCCTTAGTGAGAGTTCAGCTGGATGGTCTACAAATAAATCCTCCCTTCTGGTTTATCCCCAGGTCTGGGGGATGATCTGGTCCCACTCACTAGTCAGTGCACCATCTTCCTTTTGCAGCGTTTGAACCAGTTTTAAGTCCCTTCGCCCTACACGGCTGTACAGCAGCATTTGCCCAGATGAACACTCATACAGCAGCATTAATGCCCGCAGCACCAAAGGGCAAAATGCAGTGGGAAGTCAACCAGAGAGAACGGGTTCACTGGCTCCCAAGGTAGAATGAATTTCCTAGAACAAGCAGGACCTCAGGCCCGATAAAGGGAGGAGTTGGTGGGTGTTTGTCTGCTGATAAGATTTTATTTTTTTTTTCCCCCTATGGTGTTATCTGTTAGATATAAGAACCAATCTTCTGAATGCTTACGAATGATCTGTGGCACTTGCTATGGTTAGATGGAGAGCAGGCCCTGTAGTAAATAGTTGCAAGACTGAACTGTATCATCTTAGTTTAGATAGGAACACATTCAACTGCTAAAGGGTGATGTGTTTATTGAAAACAAACATTTAAAAAGATATAAATCGGGAAAATGTCAGGTAAGTACTGCAGAGGACTATTTCTATATTAATACAGGTAGTGGACTGGTTTCCCCAAAATTCACTATAATACTTGCCTGAAAATGGAGCAATTCAAGCCAATGACCTACAGTAAAAGTAGAACAAGGTAAGCAATTGCCTTTCACCATCCCTGCATCCCTGAGCTCAGGACTTCTAAAGGCTAAAGATCAGAGTTGGTAACAGGAAAACAATATGGAAAGCTGTTAGATCTGGTCTGCTGAAATCAATGGACTCCCACCTATATGGCTCTAACGGGACTGAAAATAGAACTGTGTAAAACATAGATTTTTATTTTTTTTGGGGGGGGGGTTTATTGATAAACTTAAATTTTAAATGTCAAGTATCAGATGAAACATGTTTTTACTTTGTATTTTTCTGTTGGAATGCAAAATCAGAAATACTGTTTTGGATCCTATGAAATTTTTTATTCCAGACAAATTATTTTGTTTTGCTCTTAGTTAATTTTAAATTTAGGTACATTTGTAAGATTCTCTCACTAGGAAACACTTCTCAGCTAAAGTTGTGAACAGTACTCTGCCCTTGCCAACTGCTGGGTGAAGCACATGGGGTAGAGGGCCCAAAGCTCTGGAAATGAGCCTGGTTGGAGGAGCAGCTGTTCCTGTACCTGGGGATATTTCTCAGATGTTGAGCATGGAATGAGCTGATTCTCCTTGGGCAACGCCTTGTTAGCCTTGAAACCAGCTACCTACTGCCAGTGACGTGGCTGGAAAGGCTTCTTCATCCTCCAGCTGCTTCAGAGCAAGGTATGGTGTGATTAAACACCCTGTGCCTTGAGGGGGGCTGTGCTTTGCAGGGTTCCCCAAAAACGCCTTTGGTCTTTAAGTTGACTTCATTTTAAAGGGAGACATTTGGAAGCCATTGACAGCGCTGTTCATTTTTCCATGCCACATGAAAATCATTTTGTTTTGCTTTCTGAGCTACTGAGATGGGAGGAAAAGTTTTACTGTTGGTGAGGAAGATAGATAGACTTTCTGCTTATGAGCCCTTTTGCTCAACTAGTGGGAAGGTGTGTGACTCTAGGGGACAGAGTTTGCATAGAGGGATCTTTTGAAAAGATTTTGGTGTCAGGAAAAATCCACAAAGAAACCATTTCTTCTTTCTTACTGGTGTAAAACCTGCAGCACTCATTTCTCTGCTCTTCCACCCAGCCCAGTGTAAGCCCAGGGATGAGACGTCTACTCCATTTGTGGCCCTTTCCACTAGCAAAGGCATCTGTATCGTCTATGAACGAGTTACGACCAGCAGTATTAAAACCATCACTCCATTATAAATGCAGCTTTTGGTAGCCGTCGGTCACTCCTCTAGTATCAAGAGGTGCAAAGTATGACAAGCTGCTTTCTGGAGCCTGCAACAGACTGTCGCTTGCTCCAAATCCAGGCTGGGCTGAAAAGCACGGCAGCGGTGGAGGGCTGAGGGTCCCTGTTACCAGGCCACATCGCTCCCGTAGTAAATCTGAGCCCATCCATCCTGGGTAGGGTGGTACGGCCGGGGGGCAGGTGGCTTTTGAACATCTGCTTCAACTTAGCACCTCTCCGCCACCCGTCCCAGCGTGGAGCTGCAGGTGCGGCGGGCGCCCGCCTGACAAACTATAAACGGCTGAAGGATAACAATGAGTCAGGTGAAAAAAGGAAATTGTTTTTTTGACAATGTGCTGTTGGGGGAAGCAGGGGGGCAAAAGACCCTGCAAGAATGAGGAGCCTGGGAGAAAGGGGATAAGTTAACATTAAATGGGCATGTGGTGACAGGGGGGGAAATGGTGGGACAGCTGGAAATGCAGCAGGAGGCTGGAGAAAATCGATACGAGATAAGCGTTCCAGGGGTAGTGCTGTTCATCAGGTGACAAAGTTAAAGGCAGCGAGACACTAAAAGTGAGAAAATATCACTGACCCCCTGCAGTATTGATCAAACAGCTGAGACACTCAAGGCCAAAGTCACTAATAAAGTGAGATGTATCAGCAAGAAGCCCATGAGAGCAGATGAGTTGGCTTCCGAAGGTCTTAAAAGTAAAAATAAAATGTATCTGCAAAAGTTCTTGTTAACCATCGCCTTTGTGTTGTTACGCGCAAAGGGGACAAAGCAGCTTTGTGGGGAGGTGCAGCCAGGGAACTGAGATGCATGAAGGTTTGCTGTGTTATTAAAAGGGGGTTTGAAAACTGGGTGGATTTTGTAGTGGAGAGAAAAGAGGAGCTAGTAATGCTGGGGAGGGACAGCAATTCTGCAAGCTGCTGCTGACAGCTCTGCCAGGACACCTGCAGGAGCCGACCTAGCTCTGCTCAGAAATCTCAGACTGGACTCATGCCCCAAAATTCCGGCTGCAAAACTAAATGGGTGCTCCTGTCTTGGCCTGTCTGTCAGAACTCCTGCGGTGATACCATTGCATGTCTGCTAGCGATGTCGCACAAAGCTGGAGCCTTAAATCTGGCCTTGAATCAGTTTACACAGGAAAGATGGGGCTATTTGTATTGCTTGGTTTCCTCTAACTGCGCATGGCTGAGGGATGCAGGTAATGACAAGTCTCTTGCAGGACACAGACATTTCAAATGGGACCAATAATTCAATTAGATATTTATTCCCTGCCTTCTTCCCCTTGAAATGCCTGAAATTGTGCCTGGAGGATTTGATGCCCTCATTTCTTTTGCTTTTTGAAATAGGTTCACATCAGCTTGGTGTGTTGGTGCGGCCACAACCCTCAGCTATCCTTCACCACCTTGTGTACCAAAACTTGCTCCAGAGCTGGACGAGAGCATGCTCGTGGCACTGCTGTGCATCGGGAACCACCCCTGCTGCTGTGGAGCTCGGGCTCACAGAAGCAGAGGTCTGCGGGGCAGGGAGCAAGCCTTGCCTGGGGTGAAGACCCCTGTTCCAACTCCCAGTCACTTCAAAATGACTTTTTATGGCGAGTGGACAGTGTGAAAATAGAGAGGAAAGTAGTTGCAAAGAGAGTAAATGTGTATTAAAGTGTTGTCTGGAAAAGGTAACAGTAGAGAGAGGAATAAGGCTGTGTGGTAGGCTACAGTGGAAAATGGAATAACTCCATTTTTGGTTCTTGATGATGCATACATGTAAAAAAGATGAAGAAAACCTCACCTCCTTTCTTAGAATTAAAAGGGTCAGGAGAGTCTTTTCACCTGTTTTTTAATGAGAGAATTTCCTGGATGATTGTTCTGTACTGGGAAACATCTAATCTGAACTCAAACGGAAAATCCGTAACATCTTTCTAGGAGTCATTTCCAGGCTGTAGGCAGCCTCCTGGCGTCTCACAGCCGCTGCTGAATGGCCCACAAAGGTTGCTGAGAGAAGGCAGCTCATTGTAACAAGCTCGTTGTAAAAGGCTGATGTTAATACACCGCAGGTCACACCTCTGCTGAAGAAATTTCAGGGGTCTTCAATCTGAGCAAGCACAGACACTGCTGTCTGTCAAGAGGCGTAGGTGCTAAGAAAAAAGAGCCTAAATAAGACCTTTACTGTGATCTGAAATCAGCCCAGCTATTTTAGAATGAAGTACTCTGCAACTGATTTGTCCTAGTACAGGAGTGACTTTTATTTGCTATATTTGTTCTTTTGTCCCAATTAAAAAAATAAGCCTTCATGGTGAATTTTTTTTTCTAGAGTCATGAAATGAAAGTTGTCATTTAGAGCAATTATTTGGGAATTGCTGTGGTAGATAATTTTCCCCGGCAGATTAGACCTACATCAAACCTCCCTAGTCTGATTTATAGGGTCTTCTAGAGCAGGCTTTTTAGCTGAATTGTTAGTGTAAAATCTAGCAGGAAACTTGAATTCTGATATTTCGGGCTTGTGGCTGCTATAAAGCACAATGCCTCCCCTATACAACTGAAGAGTGTTTAAAATATTCACATTGGTGGCTGTCTAGATTCCTCCGTGCCATTTGCTGCGCCTCAGAGTCACGTTGTCTTGCACCTTAGCAGACAGAAAGTGTTGCATTCGTTACCATCCACCCGTGTCTATATTGCTATGGTCAGAGAGTCACACAGGGGATGAGGTTGGAAGGCAGCTCTGGAGATCCTCTTAGTCCAACCCTCTGCCAAGCAGGGTCAAGTAGAGCATTAAGTTCTTTCACTGCTTGTATTCCAGTAATATAGAATCATATATCTTGTATTCTTGTAATATCTTACATTCTGGTAATATCTGAAGTGAGCTGGGTACTGAACTAGTTCCACAAGTAGAGGGAAGGAGAAATAGATAGGGGGAAGTCTTTTGCTTCAACTTGCAACAGAAACAGTGTGGGGAAAAAAAGCAGGATGCAAGTGAAGTGTTTGAAAAGAGGTTAGACATGGGTCCAGCTAGTTCCTTGCAGGTATGTGGATTTTAAGTGAATAATTCATGGATATGTTCATCTGTACTGTGAAAAAGTAGAAAATTACAATAACGCCTTCTGTTTAATATTTGTGTCTTCTAGCAAAATCTTTGTTGTTTCACGTACTTTAGATTAGTGTGAGGCAGCAACTAAATGATCTGCTTGACCTCTTCGTTGCTAAAATGACCTTTCATTCCAGTTCTTAATGTGTCTAGGAACAGGAGCATCCCAGAAGTAGCCAGGAAGAGCAGAGAGGGTTTGTTCAGGCTATTTTATTGAGCTATTTTTTAATTATCCTAGCACTTGCATCATTATCTGTTCACACAAACTGTTGTCTTTGTGCACTTTATTTTACCTGCCTTTACTGTGGTTGTTAAGATCCTGAATGCTGGGAAAGCAGAGTTGCATGGGACTTGTTCTTTTGGCTCAGAAAGAAAAGGAAAAAAACCCCACCCTTTTGTTAGTTTTTGTGAAAATAGATAGCTTCCACCGGCTCCAGCAGCCTGTCTTTCCTCTGGCTTTTGCCCACCTGCCTTGTGGAGTAAAGAAGGAAAGGAAGATGAAATAAATACTCACTTACTAACTGAAGGTACACGAGGTCCCTGTTGTAATGGTGATGTAGTGTCCTAAAAGCATGTGTACTGTGAATAATTTTAGCACAGGAACTGACAGGTCCTCCCGAGGAGGTTTTTGGGGGGGAAGAGAAGAGACCGCAAAGGAAGCTGACAGAGGAGAAGGGAATTTATGTAGCTTAGCTATAGGGAAGAGAGGTTAAATTGCTCGCTTCATCAGGTTTCTATATGACAGTAGAAACAGCTGCACCTTAAATTAATATCTGAAGACCCTAAAACCAGAAGACAGTGTTTGTTGTGATGGATAGGGTTACCATTGGAAATGTATTGCAAATTTCAACAGGGACATTGGCTATTTTATATGCAGCAAGGACAGATCAGCGAGCAACGACAGATTAATTTAATTAAATCAATATGCAATCGCTAAGCCTCATAATAAAACCTTAAATAAAAACTTTGTGGAGAACAATTGATTACCTTTTCAGAGTATGAGATGGAACAACAGTTTGCTCATGAAATACTTTTTCAACAGTTTAAAAAATGTTCGACTTCTTCCTCTCCGCATTCCCCATCCTGCCACACGATAGAAAAACTGGTAACCGGTACTTCAGAGTTTTGGGGTTTTTTTTCTTTTGCTCTTAGCTCTTCCCGTGTTGAAAGTTTGAGCATGTAGTGGCAAAAGCCGGAAACCCCGCTGCAACCCTTTGCACCTCTATCCCTTCAGAAAGGTACAATTGTGCCTCTTGGTAGTGTTTCCAGACCTTCCCTTTCAATCGGATATCATTATCTAGATTAGGAGCAATGGTCAATATTTTCAAAAGGTCAGTGATCTTGGGCGTGCAGCTGCTGGGTGCACAGGTATTTCTTGCTGACCCTGTTGGGTTTTATACTCTCTTGGGCCTGTTGGGTTTTGTACTCTTACTTCCTGGGAAATCATCAGCTGAGGTGCTTGGGTGGGCGGGAAAAATTATGAAGGAGGGGGAAGATCTGCCAGGATCACCCTGCAGCAGCACACGTGCAGGAAGGTGCGTGCTGCTGACCTTCAAAGGAGACTTTTTCCAAGAATGTCTGAACTTGACTTGTTGTTAACTTTGCTAGGAGGATCACAGAAAGCGTTTGTTATGTCTACTCTTAAAACAAAGACACTTTCCTTTCCTTTAAAGCATCCACATCTTTGTGCAGCTGGGTTGTTGCTGTAAGCGCGTTACATCAGAAGACTGTTTACAGTTATAAAAAGGCTCAGAGCTTCACCAGTCAGCTTTAAGTGATCTCTTTTATCTGTGTCCTAGGATGTAACTAAGCATTTTAGGCTTTCAGCAAGATCACCTTGCTGGACCTGTGTCAGTGGATGCATGAGTAATCCAGCAATCTCCTGCTGTCTCAAGGACCGAGGCCGTTGATCCCTCTCCAGCTTTCTCCCTTCTGGTTCATCAGTGTTCATACAACTTCTGGCTTTTTATACAAGACAACCCAATTAGCCAGTTTGCATACAGGTATTGAGAGGTGTTGATGTGGCATGTACCCTTCTGGAGCTGAAGGACCATAACTGCTTACTCCACCCCTGTCCTCCCTCCCAAAGCAAAGCTGAGCCATCACCTAATTTGCTGCTAACGCGGAAGCTTTCCCAGCGCTCCCTCATGAGAAACACCAGTTCCTCCTGACTTAAACCGATGGGGCGTGAGGACCTGGGCAGCGCCTCGTGCCTCGGCAAGGCCAGCCCAAGCAGTGGGATAACGGATGATGTGCCAGCGCCGGAGCGCCTGTGAGCGCCGTTAGACCAGCACTCGTCCCACCCGTTGGTATGGTAACGGCCCGTTATTTAGTGGAAGGCAGCATCCATAGCGCTGTCCGGCTATTTGTACTTGTCTAATTATTATTACTCTTTGCATTTTCTTCCAGTGGATGAGTAATGGAAGGGGGTTAGAGGGAAGGGAAGGTGCAGGGGGAAGAAAGCAGTGATTTGTGGGATAGGTATCTCATCTCAGAGAGGAGGACATTCATCTTGCGGAGCATCCACAGGCAGCCCTGGCTGCCGGCGCGTGGCATTCGCATGCAGATGCCGGCATGGGTGTCAGCCCGCGGTGACTGACAGGGCTTGGGTGGGGACTGTGGTGGTATTTAAGGTTGTTTTGATCTGCGAGTGCCAGTTGTTCGTGTTTTGATTTCTAAATATTCACCAACAAGCTAGTTGTTCTGAAAGTGAGCCATCTTCTGATGAGACCTGAAAGATGTACAAAAACCTTCTCAGATCTTGATCCAAGCTGTTGTGTTCATCCTTGATAACTAAAATCTCCCACATTGCATAGGAGTTAGTTTAATGAATTAAACTAGATTAAACAGTCACTTTCTCTTCCTAGAGCCAAAGGTAATGCTAGATTTTTCAGGGCAGAAATCTTTATCCAAATTGGGACAGCAGACATAGCTTTATAACAAGCCTTCCTTCGGTCGAGCGTGTTGGCGACTGCAGTAAAGCACAGTTGCCCCTTGGGGCACAATGGTTTTGTTAGGACATTTCATGGTCTTCTCTAGGCTGGATGTAATGATGGGTGGGAAATAGACCCCTGATGCATCTTTTTGTGTGTGTGTGTATATGCATTTACCTGCCTCCTGATAGTCTTGCTTGTTATTTTTCTCTTGACCTGGAAGTTCCCAGAATAGTGCTGCTGACCTCCCAGAGGGATCCGCTCTGTGTTTTGCTATGGTCTAATTTGGAGTCAGTTATCCTGTTTTAGTGGAGCGCACAGTATTTTGGCCACCTGGAGATTTACAGGAGTGGGGAGATAACAGAATGTTTTGTGAGGGTGAAGAATGGGGTATTAATTCCTCCTTCATTGGGAGATGCATAAATGAGAAATCTGGATGTGTCAAAATAGAAGATATAGTCCAGTATCAGCTTGACTAAACTTTTGTTAATTGAGCATTTCTATTTGTGTTTCACACAGATAATCTGTGATGTCTTTAAACACTGCGCACTTGCAACAAGTAGTCTAAATCACCATATCGATAAGTGGGTTGGATTTCTTTGGCCACAGCCACGTAGCAAAGAGCAGCTTGTACCTTCTGTAATAGAGCTTGTATTTGATGCAATAAATCTTCCCCTTGTTTTGAGTGATACCTAAACATCTAGAACCGAGAAAGCTTGACAACATATTGTCTGGCTCTTGTTGTTTGACAGGTGTGAGTTGCACGTGGAATATTTATAGATGCAATGAAGGAATTCTATGGAATATTTATGGATGCAATGCAGGAATTTTATCAAGGGTCATTTTTATTCCCTGGAGCATATGCTTTAATGCAGCTATGCAGAGAGCTCTATGCTGGTTTTTTTGTTTTGTTTTTATTTTTCTATTTATTTTTTTGCCAACTGATTCGTGAGAGGAGGTTTCCTGAAGTCTGCACAAGCCCATATCATGCCCTAACCTGTGATTATAGAGAATTTCATGCTTATATTGCTCTCTGTGTCTGCGGGGGTCTTTGGGCTGTTCTGATAGCAGAGGCTTCCACTGTTGATGCAGAGCCATGTTCAGCAAGGTGAGGCCTTTGCAACACAATCAAACGTTTCTTACTGTGTTCCAGAGAGGGCAGCAGGTAAAAACAGCAGCTGATGTGTTACCATTCAGCATGTTCTCAGTTTCTGTGAAAAAGCAGTATCTCCTTTTAGTAAACAAACAGTTGTATAAGAAGGAAGATGCTGGGCCTGGGCCGAAAACAGAGGGGTTGCTACCCAGGGGTAACACCAGTTTTCTATTTGTACTCATGGTACCTCATGTAGGCGCTTTGGAGGATGTTTGGAAACCAATACAGCCAAAACGCAACGTGACCAAATACAGGCTTTCCAACGTGAAAACAAAACCCCTCAAAGACCTTTTCCTGCCTCCCCTCTCTTCTGGAGGTGTGCACCGTATTCCCCGTAACACACTGATCTCTCAGGACCCTAAATCCACCCCGGGGAAGGCCACTGAGGCACTGTGCTGGGAATTTGCTGGGGTGGGGATGGGAAGCAGTTTTGTTCTTTGTCCTCTGATGGAATAATCCAAAATTATTGAAATTCATGCTGGGTAGGCACCAAATCAGAATTTCTTTTCCTTGAGCAGTCTGTTCTGTTAATTGGTAATAGTCTTTTAAACCAAAGCCATCCTTTCTTTTGGGGAAAGGAAGAGTTTTGAAGCTCCAGAACAGTAAAGGTATATTGTCTCTCGCAATCAAAAATCAATCTGCTCATGCTTGAACATTTCTTGGTAAATGAATTAGAAGGTGCTTGTCATCTGAATTTCCCAGCAGTTTCAGCTCATGGCCAAGCATCCCTGTCCTCCCCTTGCCCTGGTGTGCAGGCAGGGCCTGATTTGGAGAACGCCGGGGCCACGTTTAACCTGCCCCTTCAGTTATGTGATCTGGGAAGGGAAGAAACAAAAGACCTCGGCTATAAAAGGCCCCAGCACAAGCCAATCCGAGGGCACGCGGTGGTAACGGCCAATTATGATGGTATTATAAAAGATGGCATTACAGCACTGAAAGTATTGATTGAACCTTTAGCCATTGCAGACATTGAAAGAGAGAGAAAGAATGAGTGTGAGATCAATATATGCATCTTTAGACCTATTTATCTCTGGGTGATTTTTCCATTCCCCTTCCTGTTCGATATGGCATAATTTACCTTCATAAAGTGTTCAGCGTCAGGGGTCCATTATCAGAGTAATCAGTTCTGATTAGTAGAGAAAGGGTACAAAATTGTTTAGCCTCTAGATAGAACTGTGAAGAGTGAGTAAACTATGCTTGACAGCACCTAATGCAGTTAGATTGTAGACTTAATTTGATTCCAATTCTTTATGGCTTTCTGTGATTTCAAGCATCTATTGGTTTGTTAGAAAAATATAATAGGAAATGGGCCGTGGCAGGTGGGAGGGGAGAGGGAGGAGAGAGATAATTTAAGTTTGCAGGATGCAATTTTCCTCAATATAAACATTCTAATGCAATTTGATGCCCGCTGTGTTTTGGTGCGCCAGGCGGGAGCCTTTGTTTTGCAGATTTATTTTTAGCACTTTGAGTATACGCAGGGGGTAGCCCAAGCTGGATCGTTGGCTGTTTTATTCCCAATGCCACGAGCTGAGCTTCAGAAATTCTGACGTGCAGTACGGATCTGGAAGTCAAGGCTTTTTCCTTCCCAGCTCTTTCCCTCGTACCACGCTACAGTGCTAGCATCTCCTTAACTTGTTTTTGCTCTTTTTAAAACGGAGTGGAGAATCATGTAAAATCCATTAATGGTGGCAGAGCTCTTGGAGATCCTCTAGTGAAGTAAGCATCCTCCTTTGAAGTCAATCATTAATCAGGATGTGATTAATGCTACTGAGTATACCATCAGTGTAAAAGAAAAGCCAATTAAGATTTTACTAGGCAATGACTTCACTCTGCTCCGATTCTCAGGACAACTAGCAGAACAGCAGTACGGTACGCTGGAAAGTATTAGCTGATTTCCCAAACTTCCATAATTAGTTGGTTTGAATCCTCAGCTCCATCTCAGTTATGCCTAAGGCAGCCGCTTCACAAGTAATGTCTCTACCTCTCCCAGCTGGAAACTGAGGTTGGTTAACATGACTCAGTTTTTTTCCATCTCTGTTTTAGCTTAACAATGTTTGGGGAAGTACTGTGAATCTGCAGCCTGCATTGCTCCCTTTGAACAGGGGATACTGATGTTACAGCGTAGATTAACCCCACCACAAATGCGAGCATCGTTGCTTAAGGACTTTGCTCAAGGACGAGATGCGCCTTGGTGTTAAAGTTTGTAAAATTAACAAGTATTACCGGTAATTAAATGGAATATTTCTGTGTATCAGTGGAAGGTGAGGAAGGGACCTTTGTACAGCACTGCAGATTTGAGACCATGGAGAAGCGAGGTTTGTACCCTTTTGAGAGGCCAAAGATGAGAGACTAGACTTTATGGACACACCTTTGATACACTGAGATAAAAGGACTTTACCCTGCATTTGTCCATGATAAGAGATGTTCCTACAGAATTTATCTCCTGCTTGGTTTTTTGCTCCATTATCCTCTCTCATCCCGGACCCTCCAGTCTTTCATGTTTTTTTCCTCAAAGTATACTAAAGAGCATGCTGCAAGGAGAGCTCTCTCCTTCTACAGCTGAGTGCACAAGGTGTCAGGGAAGGGGTGAAAGTTGTGTGAATAACGGTGTATTAATTTTTCAGCTTACTGTGGCAGTTTTGGGTGTCAAAGGGTTTAGGATTGATCAAAAATCAACATTCTTGGCCAAACTGGGCAGAAGAACAATACTTAAAGGGAGCTTATAAAAAAGATGGTGGCAGACTTTTTAGCAGGGCCTGTTGCAACAGGACAAGGGGGAATGGCTTTAAACTGAAGGGGGGTAGATTAGACTAGATACAAGGTCAGGCTGGACGGGGCTCTGAGCAACCTGGTCTAGTTGAAGATGTCCCTGCCCACGGCAGGGGGGTTGGACTAGATGGCCTTTAGAGGTCCCTTCCAACCCGAACTATTCTATGATTTTATGATTTTTGACCATTTTAAGCCCCCACCATCTAAAGTAATCTTCAAAATATTTTCATGTGAAAATATTGTGTTCTGCAAATGTCAAGATGAAACTTTGCTCCCCCCCTCCCAAATTTATTGGTAGGATTTTTGATTGAAACAATCAAGAGAAAACAATATGAATTCACAAAACACTTTGGTTGACCTGAATCTGTGTTTATTTAAAAAAGAAAAAAAGAGAGGGGGAAAAAAAAATTGGTTCCTTTTCTTTTGTTTCCTTCTATGTAAGCCCATTCCTCCAGTGCTCTGCCCTCGCTGCTGGTATAACATAGCTCCTCTCAGTTTTCCCCTTTCATCTGGAGTTGCTTCCACAAGCAGGTAACTCGTGTGGGCTCTGTAGCTTTCAGCACTTCCCAAAACTCACCTTTCTCATTACTGTTTCTCAGACTTCGCTGAAATTCAACAGGAGAGGGTCCCGAGGCAGCGGAGCGGGGCCGGCCCCTGCGTGTGGCAGCCGGGGCTGCCTCCCGGCGCATCCCCGCATCCCTGGTTGTGATGGGAAGTGATGCGCAGGGGCCGTTATCAGTCATGTCAGGGTTCAGAGATTAGTCCTATAGCACGTGCCAAGCAGGGAAATCCACACTTTATTAGATGTGTTCCAATCCCTGCTGCCCCCTGCTCTCCTCTTACAGTAAACTGACATGAGGAATTAATTTCAGCCTTGCATTAGATAAATAATCAATTAGGGAGAGAGGCGAGGAGATGAAGGAGCAGAGCGGGGGCAGCTGGCAGGTCACTGCCAGCACGCCTGCGGCGAGAGGCGCAGTGAGGCACACGGCGGCATGCCGGGTCATCTGCAGCTGTAAAACTTTATGTGAATGTAAAATTGATGATAAAACCTGAGTGTGCTAACTCCCACTGTATTTAACTGAAGCTTTTAAACCCTTCTCAGATACCAATGTTGTTCTAAATCCTCCCCCCTTGGTTTTTTCCCTCTCTGTCTCCCTCTCTTTTTGTCTTCCAAGAGAAGTGGAGTAGTTGGAAGAAAACCAGACAGATTTCTTGAAGTTGGCCATTAAATTCCAACAAGGGACCTGCCTGGATCTTGCATCTGCAAAGCCAAGCCGAGCCACTGGAGCTCACACTGAGTTGGCACACAGCTTCTGGAACGGCGTCCGCCTCTGCCCATCCATGTGAGGGTTACTTGCCCTGGGTGAGCTGATCAATGACCTTTTGCATGGCACACCTATTTTTTGAGCTTTATCTATAAAATTAGAGCTGGGCAAATCAATTTGTGTAATAGGACCTCTAGTCACAGATCCTTTAGTATTTGGTTTATACCCCTTTAGTGAGCAGAGCTTTTAATACCTTTTAATGCTTTGAAACGGAGACAGTGTTGCCTGCTCTTGTGCTTTTACTGGGTCTTGAGATATTTGGTCTTGTGTTTATAGTCCCAGCTCCTGGAGGCAAATAACTGCAGGAGAATCTTGGCTTTTGTTTTAAAGCATTTCTAGTAATTGTGGTTTGAGAGAATGGCTTTAAAATGTGATCTGGCTCCACTGTAAAGACTCAGGAACTAGAAAGCAAATAAAAACTTAAGTTAAAAAAAAAACAACCCCTATTATTTTTTGAGCTACTTGTGCTTTTTTTTGGGGGTGGACAATTTATACTCGCGATACATGTCTATATATCTAAATCTGTCTATCTGGAGATGTTCACTTGTATTTTTATCATTTGGAAACTCAGGTCTAAATAAGGAATTGGCAAGCAGCTACCATCAACTACAACAAAAATATTTGAAACTGTTCTCCTCCTCCTGTGTTGCTTCACTTGCTGGAAATCCAGTGCAAGCCAAAGCGTCAGAACGCTGGGCTGTGGAAATGGCTTTTCATGGTGAATTAATTTCCACTTTGAAAAGCTGGAAGTGGCCGTAGGAACTTCCGCAACTGGGATCAAGGAAATGCACTTCAGGCTCTAAAGGGATGGGCAGGAGGTGATGTGACCCTGAGTGCTTTGGATGATGGTGGTGGTTTATCGGTCAAAAAAGGGGAGGAAATGACTGTCATTATCTGAAAAGTCTTCACTGTCTCTTTTTTTTTTTTTTAAGGCATGAAAATGGTATAAATTTATTTTTATTTCTGTATTTTTTGGTCAAGCCCACATGTTACACTTTGTACAGACAATCAGATCTAGCTGAAGATTCGCTGTGTGTCAGAGTAGCCTGCTGGAGTGTATATACTTGTGAAGAAAATGGAATCGGTGCAATTAACTGTTCACAGAAACTTCTCTGTGAACTACTTCTGTTCACAGAAATGCCGTTGTCCTCCTTCACTCAGTGAGAAAGCTGCAGTGCCTGCTCTCCCACTCCGTGCGCCCGCAAGTATCACTGCTGCTCTCGCACCACGTCAGGAGTCCCAGCTGTCTGTCTGAGTTGTCTCTTCAAAACAGTATGTTGAAAGCATCGATCTCTAAAGTACAGTTTTTGACTTCTGAAGAGAAACAGGCTGAATTTGTGAGGTATTGTTAAAATGAGACATTTCACGCCACCTTTGAGGTATCTGTTTGACAGCAGCTGGCCTTGCCCAACCATGTAAATGGAAGGAGAGAGTTTTGTGGTGGACGTTAGCTCCGTTGTTGCAGATCGCTGTTAGAAACTTTAGCCTACGTGTGTATGGACCAGAAGTACTAAAAGAAAATTTCAGAGTGAATAAGAAGGAATTCTGTGACTGTTTTTTTGGTTCATAGCCCAGCAGAACTCTTAAACACATGTGCAATCTTAAGGAAGTGTGTAACATCTTAAGTGAATTTGTTTCAGCTGTGTTCACGCCTTTTTGTCAAGTACTTCCCATGAAAATTTGGACTATAAAATCCTGCTGGTATGAAAGCTTTTTTTTCTATAAAGTTTAAAGTTGTGTGCAGCGGTATTCCATATCCCCAACTAATAGTTTGCACGTGCGAACCAAAGTATTAAGTTCACAGTTTTTGACCAAAGCCGGTGTTTATTACATGACACAACCAGTGTGTCACTTACCTGTTTAATCACAGAGTTGCTTCATATGTTGTGGAATTATGATCTGTAGAGTAGCGAGACTTGCTGCTGGAAAGAGGTTAAATTAATGAAGTAGTTTGTCTGTGATAAATGATTAGCTGATCAAGATATATCATTTATTTTTTTAACAAAATCAGGTGATGGCAGAAGGGATGGCTTGCTTACCTCGACGTCCACATACATGTATTCCTGGTCTTTTAGGAAATTCATCTCCAGTGTAAAAGTTCACATATTTCCTTTCCTTAGACTGGGATAACTCAGATTTCTGGACATGAAAGCAATTTCAGACAAAGTCTAAGAAAATGGATCCTGTTTAATATTTGAAGGCCATCAGCTGTGTTGGGGAAGGGTCACATCTGTTGTCAGCAGAGTTACCAAGCTTTAAGCAGATATATCTGGGGCTACATGATTTAAAGGGGTAACATTTTTCGGTAGTTAAAAGATGCCAGCTGAGTAAATAAACCCAGACCATCATGTACGAGTTCTCCTGCTTCCCAAAGTTCATTAGTGATAACGAGACTCTTGGCATTTGGATAATAAATCCGTGATCTAAGGGCTGTTGTAAGCAGGTTGAGGAACTCAGATGGTGACATTAATGGTGCAAATACAATAACATTTGAAAAGAAATTTCTTGGAGGGGAGAGGAGGGGGGAAGAAAGGGCAGCCAAGTGTGAGAGCACGGGGGAGAACTTCATCATTGCAACCCTCCAACTACTCGCCACACACTGCTTGTATTTTCTGTGTCAGTTCTTCGAAATAGCACTGTGAAGAGTGTATACGAGACAGTAAGAGGTAAGAAATGGTCATGTCACCTGCCTGAACCAGTTTGTCTGGTCACATCAGTTACAGCAATCAAGTTCCATGGGCTGAGTGAGTTACTCGCTGTCGGACGAGCCTCAGTAACTGCGAGTGGATGTACGTGCTCGCTTCTTCCACCTTCACGTGTCTCACTGCAATGATTTGCTTTGCAGTGAGCTACCTGCGTGCATGTTTGGATTGTGTAAATACATCCCAAATCCCATTGCAGTGGAAAAACACTGCTTGAAAATCTTTGCAGGGAAATGCTAAACCCCCCAGAAAAACAGTTGTAGACCTGAGGTATTCTGGACCTCACTCAGTCAGGGGCTGCTTGTGATTTTTGGCAATGAAACACATTTTCCTTGTTATATTATTAATTACCAGCTCCTCCATCAGCTATAGAAACTGTGTATGTCTACTCGGTACACTGATCTGATAACATCTGCCTCTCCACCAGCCTTCTCCTTGGCCAGTGGAGCAAAAAAATGCGGTTTTGAAGCAACCCCTTTTTAAGGTTTCTTTTGTCCCATAAGCCGCTGCACAGCCTGAAGCAGCAGGAGAAGGGAGAGAATCGTGAGTGGGCTGAGCAGGCAGCGTGCTGGGGCTGCTGAGCAGGGGAGGTGAGCGCTGCTGCCTCTGCCAGCCCTGCCAGGGCTCCTCCGCAGGTCAGTGTTAGCTGTGGGTTTACAGCCAGCTCTCCTGATTTCACTGAGAATTGTGAAAATGCCTTTAGACTTTAATTTTTATTGTTCTGGGGAGCAAGTTACATGCTAGCACAGACCAACTTGTTTTCAGTGATTAGAAATAGTGAATTTCCCGCTGAAATGCTCCAGATTCAAGGCGCTTATCTCAGGAAAATGTTAATTGCTTGAATGCTTCAGTCTTGTACAAGGAGCTTTATTGGGATTCAGCTGTAATTTAGCAACTGTATTTAAAAAACAAAAAATCCTCAATCCAAAATCAAAACCATCTTAACATCTTCATGGGAAAAAGCAAAACAGTGTATGACTAAATCTCTCCTTTGCTTAGAAATAATCACAAATAATTCCCGTATTTCTGCTAGGTGGATAAAGATGTTGCCTTAATAGGATTGAAAATTTAGAAGTGCCAGAAGCGTGGTTTGCTAGAGACAAAATAGATGCTTTTAGGTGCTTTTAGTAATTGCTGTGGAGCGTTTGCACAGTACCTGGGAGGATATCAGCTTCACCCAGACACATTTGTGGGTAATATTCAACTTTTTGACTCTTGCCTCCTGTGTATTGCAGCTGAATTAGTTAATTTAAAAATCTGGGTCTTTTCCTCCCCAGATTTTAGGCCACGTGTAAATTAGCAATGTGGGTGGCAGTTAATACACAAACTTTGTGTAGTTCCAGTAATACCATTGGCCTTCCCCGCAGTTTATAAGTTACTTTTGGCAATAACAACCCATGTCAAATGTGAACTGCTCTCTGATCAGGTTACAGCCTAGGAAGGAGCCTGAATTAAGTTTTACTCTCACAGGACTATGGTGGAAAATAGAATCAAAATTAGCAGATAAATGAATAAAATCTCAAGAACAATAACTGAATAAACATGTCTGCTAAGCAATTTTCCAAGAGGAAAATCTGGCATCTCTCACTTAAGGAGAAATAGTGAAGAGGAAAGTGTGTGTGGAGTCCCTAACTGCTGAGGGTGAACAAGCAGAGAGGTAGAAGCTGGTTTGCAATGTCAAACGCCAGGTTCTTGGTGTAAGTAATCTAAAACTTTGCACACCAGAATGTATTTTTCTCAAGCCGCTATGACTGATCCATCTCTCTCTGCCATGGACTCCACTGACCTCAGTGGAGTTTGCTGTAATGCTCTGCTGCCCATGGCAACGTCAAAATTACCGACCTGAGCCAAAAGTCACGTAGCTTAAGAGACAGGGCGAGTGGGTGCAGTGCACTAGCTTTGGCTGATGAGGTCCCAGAAGAGGCGCTCCTTCCCCTGTCCTCAGTGTTTTAAAATGGAAATCGGAATAATATTAAAAAGCATGCACTACTGCTTAAAGTTTAAGAATAATGTGTATACAGGCTGGTGTGCAGGGCCTTTTCCAAAGGCAGTGCTGTTGTAAGACAGTTATCGTATTTCCTTGGGTTATGATCCCGCATTTAGAGTTATCCCCAGACCATCAGCCTGTAAGTCAGCCCACATACAGCTGGTCCAGCGCCTCTTGCGCTATGCAGGAGCTCTCAGCAAGCTTTGGTGGGCCCAGGAGGACTTACGGTATTATGGGCCGGGAGCAGATGGCAGGATGTGTCCTATATTTTGGGGGACTGAGGAGGGTAAGGGGGCTCATAAAAATAAATATATTTAATAGCACAGAATGAAACAACAAATTGAAATTGCACTGAAATCCAGTTCTGGGGTTTTATAATCCATGGAAACTTATTAACTTCAGAGACCTGTGCAAGCTGGGAAAAAGTAAGCTTTCCATTCCATCCCCAAAACACAGAGAATTTAGAGCAATTTTTATGGTGCATTTTAGGACAATGACCTGGGCAATGTGTTTAGCTGCTTCGCTTGCCTCATAAAACCCAGTTTGTACAGTCCTGGAATCAATCCTGTTCTGTTTTGGGCTTTCCAGAGCAGGGACTGCCAGTGGAAGCGCTTTATGATATAGAGCTAATGTGTCAAAGGGACATAGACCAGAACCATTGCGTTCACCTCCGTGGTCAATAGAAAGCAGATATTTAGACATAAATAATCTCCGCTGTGGGACGGGGAGAACCTCTCTCTGCAGTCCAAGGTTTGAGGGCACTTATCTGTTCTCCAGGACCTGATCTTTTGAGTTTATTTATACTAGGTAGCACAACTTGAGCAAGAGAGGTGCCTCAAAATACCCCCAAAAAAGGAATTTGAAGTTGACGTGCCCTGTACGTTGACTCGATTGTGCCAGGGATCGCCATTTTCTGGTGTTGAATTTTCTGTAGTAGTGTTTAAATTTTATTGTGTACCTATTCCCCCCCAAAAAAATTTCATTTGGAAATACCAAATGCATCTTTTCATTGCTTTATAGCTGCAATAGTTTCAGTTGCATAACTTTGTTTTTCAGGGAATAAACCTCCCCTGTTTCCAGATCTAATTCTAAATCTGTGTTTTAACTCTGTTCTCTGGTCCCCATGCCGAGCGTGCAGCTGGAGCAGAGGGCCAGACTGTCCGAAGGCTGAAGGGTGGGAACGCGCTGATTATCGCACACTTGGAGGTGAGCGAAAGCCACGTCTCCTCAAGCCAGATCCCTTACTCACTGCTCGTGTCTTTACTCTGGATCTTTGTTTTCTTTGAAGGCTGGTTTGTTTTCCCGTGAGCTTCTGGAGAAGCCTAAGGAGGAAAACATCTGGGACGTGGAAATGCAGGGTTTGACTTCAAGAAGAAAAGAAAATGGGTTTGGGAGAGTTAACTCTTTTTCACCCACCCAAATAGACCGATTTCTGGATTAACATTGGAATGCCTACTTATTTTAGCCAAAGTTGTTTGCTTGTAGTTAATATTTCTGCAGCTTTTGCAAGAATTTAGCTCTACAGAGAGCAAATATTACAGGCAAATATTTTTGCTATTTCTTCTTGCACTGCTATGGTAACTTGCATTGTGGTCACAGCTGTCCCTCCAGCCGGGTGGTTGCAACATGCACATTGCTACCCTGCCACAGCAGAGGCAAAGGAGAAAAATCGGAATTCAAGCCCTGTCTGAAAAGTAAAAGGGACAAATTAGTTTCTTGTCACTGCGCTGCAATAAATACATTGTCATTTTTATACCCCAGTGAATCATATTCTCCATTTCCCCCGTAACTATTATACAGTCTGCTGGCAGTACATCATTTTTTGGTAATTTTATTTTCACCAATTGTTTTATGAAATTTTTGAGTTTTATGGACACTAAAACAAATCTAGCCTGCGAGTATTATAGCCCTTTAAATCACCGGCAGGAAATCTCAAGGTTCCTCCAGACTGTGAGAGAAGGAAGCTTTAGGAAAGAAAGATTGCTCCTAGCTTATAAACTGAGCAAAAAACCAGAGATAAGTTTGTAAAAGGGACATACATCATCACTGGTGAAAACCAGGACGTAAAACAACATCTCTCCACTCAGCTCCCTTAAGAATAAAAATGGATTTTTATTTAGCAGAAACACTGAAGTAGTTGGGGAAAGGAACACACAGGCTTTTCCATGCTTTCTTAACCATAACAATCCTTATTTCCTACAGAGCCACTGTGTCAGGCACCACCTTGGCTAAATTGCAGTTAGTTGTAGTCCCAAACCAGTGGGAACCTGGCAGAAACCCCTAATTCTAATTTGAATGCATGCAGCACTTGGCTGAATTTGGTCCTCATGATGCCGAGGAAGTGGTGGTACCTGAGCGCAGGGGAAAGGGATCGGCTAAGTTCTCCCCTCTTATCCGTAACCTTTGCTAATGCTTTTAATCTTTAATCCCTCTGGACTGTTTTTTTTCAGAAGGGTTTGCCGGTTGCACAAAATTTCAGACAGCGAACGGGGGGCAGAGACCTGCAGGGCCACCCTGCTGGCAGTTGGCGTGGGTTGAACCCCCAGCCCTCGTAGGGCCAGTAGAGACCTAGGGAAGCTGCCGTGGTCCAGCCATGATGTATCCAGAGATACATCAGCAAGTATCTCTGTCCTTACAAAACAAGTTACTTGGCTTTGGCTTTCTGAGGAGCAGAGGATTCTGGTTTCCAAATTTAAATCAAAACGGAGTCATGGTATGATAAAAGCTGATTATTTAATTTTTTGTAAATAAAGTCTTTGTTCTAGATGGATTGCTTGATGCACTTTGTGTATCTGAATATAAAAAAGTAAAAGTAGATGAGGTGGTCTTGCTTAGGTGGAAACATTGAACAAGAACTTTCTTAACTGTAAATCCAACAGATGCAGATGGACAAGCTCTCATCCCGGTTCTGACGTGGACTTTGCAGTCTTGAATGAACTACTCCTTTTTCCTATTTTAATAGCATCTTAATATTTTTAAAGACTTTGAACATATTTAGATTAAATATTTGTTTCATGAATGGAATGAAAAATTGTTTTTAGACCAAATTGAATTGCTTTTGTTTCTAAGATTTTTTTTAAAAACAACACAAATAAGAAATTTAAAAAATAATATTAAAATGGCTGCTCTGCCTCAGACCTGTGGTCCACTGTGGCCAGAAGCAGAACAGTATAACTGTATATGCATATAATATATCTCTTGATATATCCTTGCAGCAATCTATTATGTAGGAACTTATGAGCCAAAGGGAACACATTTGTTAATGGCCCTTGATGGATTTTTCCTCTGTGAATTTATTGAGTTGAACATATGTACGCTCATGATTTCCACAGTATAATGTGGGAATGACTTCCACTCTGTAACATGTTGTGTGATGGAAAAAAAATGCCTCCATTTTTCTACTTTTAGACTCTCTGCTCGGCTCTCTTTTCACCTCATACCCTACTTTTTGCTTTGCAAGAAGCTGTGAGCTATCACCTCCTGTTCACCTGCCCAGTGAGGCCCATGAGCTTAAAGATTCCTATCCTCGTCTTACCTGGCCATACCTTTCCCAGTCTCAGAAGCCCAGGTCGACTTCCAATTTTTGTGCAAAAAAACCTTCCTGAGGGCGTGCGGGTGCTGCTCCCAGAGCGGGGTTGGGTTTACACGCTGTGGATTTGGAAGGCTGTAACAGTAACCATTGTGTGTTGGCTAAAAATCAAGAGTGGGTTGAGGTCCGCTTCAACCCTTTCCTCTTAAAAGTCCTAAAGAAATGAAAGCGGTAAAGATACTTCCCTGAGTAAATGGTGTTTTGGCTGCAAAATGAAGCTTTCTGAAAAGAAAGTACAAGCTAAAAATGTCTATTTGTTAAGTTAATGTTCCCAGACTATGACCTTCAGACCGTATATTCTGAATAAATCAGTAAAAAATAAACATGGGGCTAGTTTTCAAGCTCTATTTTTATATTACATGAAAAAAAGAGACCTATAGGTTTGAAAGCAAACTGCCTTTGACTATTTGCAGTCCCAGTTTTAGGAGCTGCCATGCATTTTGCCTGTTCAGAACGGGGCAGTGTTGCTCCGTGTCTCTAACACATTGCTGTTTGGGTGTTTCAGGGGAAGATATCTTGAACAACCTGAGGATCACCCCCCGTCCACATGGATGGTGATTTTTCTCCTGACTCCAACACAAGAACATCTTCCATCCTGAGGATTTATAACTGATTTCTACTCTAATAGCAGCCAAAGGGGTGATAGAGGTGGAGAACAACAGTTTCTCTCTGTTGTATCAGCTCTCTAACACCTCCTTTTTGAAAACAAACCCCATGCCACTACCCCCTCACCTCACTGTCTGCTGGTTTCTGCTTTCTCCTCTCTCCCCTCTTTGCACAAAGTGCAATTCTTAATTTTTTATTTTTACTCTCTGTAGCTAAATCTACTTTTTTTTTTTTTCCCTTTTATTTTTTCTTCTGTGCTGTTTAATCTCAAGTCAGAGCCCCAGAGCTGGTGCAGCGTTACAACAGTTTTGTCATGTTGGCTGTCACCGTGCTGACAGCCCCGTGACAGCTGGCAGATGTACAGATGATGGATGTTTTCTCCCTTGTGCAAGGACGATGGGATAAAAGTGCAAACAAACCGGGTAATAGATGGGAAAAGCAGAGCAACGTTGATAAGGCCTGGTCCTCACCCTGTGATGTATGGGAAAGCAAGCTGTGGGCAATTTGTTTCAGAGAAATGAGGGACTCTTTGTAGAGAGGGACACAAGGAAAAGAAGAAAAAAAGGAGAGAAAATAAAGAAATAATAATAAGGGGGGGGGGAATACCCAAAGCTTGTCTTTATTGTGGCAACACCAGCCCGTTGTTATGGCAATAGGCAAATCTCATTTCAAGGACAGGCTTAGGGTCCTTGGCTCATGCCTGTGCCTGGCGTACAATGAGGGACCCCGGGAGGAGGTGTCCGGGCTGGGAACGCTGGGTTTGTCTTTGCTTGGTTCTGCTGTTTCACTCATCTCTCCGCTGGCTTGCCAATAGCACCTCCTTTAATTTATGGTATCTAGGCATCGTCTGAAAAAGCTAACAAATGGCTACGCTGGGTACGGGCAGGCAGATAAACTTTTCGAGCCACTCACTTAAACTGGATAGTTGAGAAGTTCATACACGTGTCCGGATTCACATAACGAGGCTGCTGATCTCTAAAAGCCTGTGGTGGCCGCGTGCCGGGCTCAGCTCTTGGAGGCTCCACTTCAAGGCGAGCCCTTCCCGTTGGCGCTTTGCCCCCCAGCTCCTGCCTCCACAGCTGCCTCCCCAGTGGGAAGGAGGAAGACGCTGCAAGCGGGGCACTGGCGCAGGTGGTCTTGAACAGAGGGTGACGTTCACCTTGTCCCTGAGAGCAGTGAGCTCTAGGCTGGGCCAAAGTGAATGCAGGTGATGGGGGGTGGCAAGATGCTGCCGCCGCAGCCCGGTGCATGGATCCAGCTGCCAGAGAAGGTCAGTCATCCTCCAGCAAGTGTGCGAGGCAGGGGGGAGGACGCTCGCGTTACGGCCTCTGCCCTGTCTCTCTTTAGAAGAGACTGAGCACTGAGAGGCCCTTTAGAAATGCAGGGAATGTCTTCCAGGGCTCCCATGCGGATCCTGAATATTAATACCTCGGTGCCATTATTGCTAACACGGATGTATGTGCCCTCACACATCCACTTACCGGCATGTACATTTTCAGGACGCCGCTGTCTCCCCTCGCTTCCCTTCCACCTTCGGTTCTGTCACTGTCAGGGACTTATTTAGGCCCATAATAGTGATAATTTATTACAGCACACTTCCTACGGTGAGTAAATAAGTCTGTCTCCCTTAAACTCCCTGGGCAATTAGAAGAATGAAAGACTGCGCCGCGTATTAGCATTTATTTTCTCCCAGCATTTATACAAGGCCATTTTCTTGCTGACAAATTGTGGGGCAAATTGTTCTCGAGAAAGTCTGTCAGATGAAAAGGTGTTATGATTAAACTGTTGGCATAAATTTGGGTGACAATAAATCCTTTTATTGCATTAACGGGATTTATTTGCTTGCAACTACCATTAAGGATTCGAAGAAACAATAATAAACAGGTTGATTTTGCACCTGTTTAAGAGTAATTAATATGCACTCTAAAAATAGAGAGCCTGCTTTAAAAAAAAAATCCATTTAGTGATCTCGAGGCTGCTGATCAGGAAATGGATGTAGAATTAGCTGTATGTGTGTGTTAGCATTGCATTGCATTAAAATCCTAACATGCGATGATGATGCAGTGAATCTGGGAAGGGCTCTGTCCAAATACAAGCTGGAAGGGCCTGATTCTGCAAATGCTTTCATGGGCAAAGACTGTCTTGCATGAGCAGCCCTTTTTTGTGTAAAAGGCCAGTGACCCAGTGCGTTTTAGGCTGTATGAGTGTACGCCAGTCATACATCCCTGGAGAGGATGTATAGAGGCAGTAGCGTCAGGTCTGCTTCGTGGATGTGCTCTGCACCCAGCTGGGATGGGCATGGGGGACCAGGCTCTGGCTTAGGGCTGCTTTGGTACGGCTGTGCTCGGCTGCTGTGAGCCCTCTTTGCTTAGAGCCGGCTGAGAGTAAACTTGGCAGGGCTTATGAGGACTTTATTGTTGACCTATCTCTGCTTTTGCTCCAGCCCCGTATCAATTCCAGCTTAGAGGGGATTTACAGGGAAGGTTTTGCTGCTAGTGGGCTGCTTGTGGAAGGGGTTTGTGTGCTCCAAGCAAAGAAAAATAGCTTTTTGTTTCAGTAAGAGTCTAGCCCAATTATCCCTATTGCCAGCTTGGATAAAAGGAAACGGCAATATTAGCTTACCTATGTTTAAAAAAAAAAAAAAAGAATGGGAGCAAATACATTGAAAAATGTCTAGGAAGGTTACAAGAATGGAAAGTCCTGTACGTCAAAAAGATCAAAAAATTTCGTGTTGCTTTGGGAAAGGAAAAGCAATGGGTATTATGAACATATAAGGGTACAATAAAGACAAAATAGAACTATCAAGATCAAGAATGTGTAAGCTGGTCATATATTCAGGTGGGAAGTTAGATAAACGTAAAACTTTGGGATGTCTTTTCCAGAAAAGGTTTTGGGGAAGAGACTCTATTAATTCACAGAAGGCCCTTGATAGCCTACAGAAGGCACTGCAGGACAAGGACAAGTGATGTCAACCTCTGGATACCCACCTTGTTCCCATCGTTGTGTGAACTGAGTGAAGAATCATCAATGAATACATGTCTTCTGCTGTCCTGGGTTCATCTCATCATTTTAATCTCCCACTCTTAGTGTTGAATAAGACTCTTCTTCCCTGCCCTCAGCCTCCTCTACAGAGAGATGTAGGAAATTAGTCATGGTTAGTTGAAATAGCTAATAGCAATATAGCTCTAGGTATTAGGATAGTGATGGCTAATAGAAATAGGAGCCTGGCAGCATATTCTGGTACTTCTGCTGGTACTGAAAACATCTGAGATGCTTCCTGATAGATCTTGCTTCATCCTCCAGGTTAAGCTGTTTGCTGGGTAGGGAATGGGGAAGGGATCCCGTGAGGGGATGCAGCTGCAGTGGCATGGGGCGGCTGTGTTTGCTGGCGCCGTTGGGGTATTTTTGCCTGTCAGAGTCCCTGCAATTTATGATGCCGCTGTTTTCTCCTTCTTCCCTTTGCAACACTCAATAGTTTGTGGCTTTTTGGCTTTGTGTGGGAGCTCTTTAAGCTTGTTAAAGGTGTGGGCAAGTGTTTTGTGGCCTGTGGAGGGGGGAACAGCTGCTCTGTGGACCTTCCTGGAGGGGGCTCAGACTGGGCGGTTGTGTGCCTTCGCAGTGCACCCAAGTTAAAAACACCACCCCCCTCCCCCCCGTTTTGTTTTCCAACTATTGCAGTTCTGAGGAAAATCTTCAAAATGAGAACAGATTCCTTAGCTGAAGAAGAGAAAATTCAGCTCGTGCGTCTGCTATTGCATCTTGGTGTCTACATGGAGTCATTTCTTTCCTGGTTGGTTAACTTGAACGTGCAGATAGTGTAAGTTTTTGCCAGTGCTTTTACTACCCAAGTTCATTCTACTGTTCCCTGGTTTGCTGGCTGTAAGCTGGTAAGACAATGCAAATAATTCCGTGTGTATTAAACCAGCCATTTTGGAAGAGAGTTGTGGGTGGTTTTTATTCTTGCAATAGAAGTATTTCTAGCAGAGGGATGCGAGGGTTGTTAGTGAATTGCAGACACCATGGCTTGCGAGTTAGTTGCTGAGCTACAACCAGTCACAGCTTATTATGGTGTTTTTCCAGCTCGTAGGGCCGTAGTGCGTTACAAGTGAAATTGTTTTTCTTTAATGTTATTAATATTTTTTCCACATCTTTAATATTCTTCCACACTCGCTAAATAAGAGGGGCAGTATGTATGCTGCCACGCTAATGACTTATGAACACGTGCCATTGATTTTAAATTATGCATTTTGGGGAGTGATTTGCTGGAGCAGCTAGTATGCAGAGAAGGATTGAGCTGATTTCACAGCCACTTTCCAAAGCAGAGAAGCTGCTTTTCATCTACATTTGGCTTAGATGTTGTGTTTAAGGTGCCCCCCTCTACAGAGAGCTGAGTAATCAGGTTTGCACTAGCATTAGTGTATCTCGGTCCCAGCCCTGCTGCTGTGACCTACGGGGGTGTCAGGGTGGGAGAAGGAGAAGACCTTGGCCACTAATTTCCAAGTTGCCTACAGGTCTCCCTGCTTTCTTCATCCCAGCTGTTGGATTGCTCACTGCCTCCTTTGACAGCCCGTCAGCCTCCCCCACGCCCAGAGCTAGTCAGAAATATTTTAGTCAAAACTAGTTTGGGGAAAACACTGATAATTTGTAACAGGGATTTTTTCCAGGAATGTATCAATTTGAGTAATGCCTTCAGTCGGAAGGTTTCTTAGGTACAGGACTGCATTGAATTAGGTTTCTGCCTTAACCCAGAGATGCACTTCATAACCCACCTGGGGCAGGAGGTCTGGCTATTTCAGATGCTCAGGTGGGATGAGGGCAGGCTGTGTTCAGAGTCCTGCTGTCAGAGGCTGTTCACCATTCTGGGGCAATGGCACAGGTTTTTACTTCTCTCTGAATTTTATGGTAAGTAGTTCATGATTTAAAATCCTGAGCTTACTTGTTACAGCAGTGAGTAGAGCTGAGACCCAGGGGAAGCCTCTCTGGACTGTGCTCGTGGAGCAGCAGCAGGTCCTTTCCTCCTTGCGCTCTGCCGTGCCTGCTGGGACTGGCAAGTTGTGACACGTTGCTTTTTCTTTCTTTTTAAAGATTTCTCACCCAGGTGCAGGAAAGACTTCTTTCTTTTAACCTTGAACATTTTCACAGGGCAAGTGCATGCATTTCTGCACTATTCTGCTCCTATCATTCTACTCCTATCATCGACTTGTTGCGTAAAATTTTAGCATGTTAATTAATTTGGCACGGAAGTTTTCAAATGGGGATGCATGGAGCAAAGTGGCTCCTGTCACAGTTTGACAAGGTTATCCGAGGGTAATGTGGTAAATATTTTTCATCCATTAGCAGATTATAAAAACCGTGCATCACGCTGCTGCTTGGCATCAAGAGGGGATGGAGACCAGGAGCATGGTTGTTAATTTAAGAAGGTAAGGTACCATCACTTGTCTGGCTGATCCGGGAGACAGGGCTCACAGTAACATCTGACTTGTGCACGAACATGTGTTTGTATTAAAACGAACTATTCAGATCAAGAAAAGCAGCAGATCTCTTTGGATTTTCCATATATGCCCTTTTCTTATTTTTTTTTTCTTTCTGTTTCTGATTCTCATTCTCTCTTCCTGAGGGTTTCCCTTAAATTTTCGTTTATCCCAGCTCCATAAAAACAGCACAAAATATTAGAAGCACCATGGACTGCATCAGTGCTTGGTCCGCATGCCCCCTTCCCTCCTCCCATGCAGCCCGACCTGCCTGTTGAGACCAAAAAGGATTTTTTGCTGTACAGGGCCTCATTCTGCATTGACCCCTCATCATTACTGTAATAAAAAAGATTAATAATATAAATCGTAAACTATTTACTATAGTGTTAAATATAGAGCGCTGTAATTCTGTGCAGTTACTCTGTGCTTTTCCTACAAAAAGCAGGATTCAAGTTCTTTATGTGTAAAATGATACTGAACCGTAACTACCTTATAATATTGCTACATTATTCTATAGTTATAGTGCTAAACACCACAGCTTTTGTCAATTTTACTGGGTAGGTTTCAATGTTACCATAAAAAAACCCAGTAATTTTTAATAGGGGTAGGTGGTGGCAGAAGAAAATGACTCGTAAAACACTTCTGATGGACTTGGCTGTATAAGCCTGGGGCCCGAGTCTTCCTTGCCCGTCTACTGAAGGACATTAAACTCTCCATCTCTCCACACTCTCAGTAATCTCTCCTTTGTGTTCAGTTGCTCAGAGATTTTGGCAGCCAAGGGCTTTCTGGGTGCACCTACAGTTGGGGTGTACTTTGGATCAGGAAGGCACTTCTGAAGCAAATCTCTTGGCTGTCTCCACTTACTGCATTTTGGTTCGCTTTCACGTCTCAGTGTCTGACCTAAATTCCTTTAAAACCAAGTGAAATGGAAAATGCTCTTCAAGCATGTGACTGCAGCCACTGAGGGGCATTTAGTCCATGGGACCAGGCTGGGACTAATCTGGAGCAAAAAACCTCTAAGCTGTGGCTAGTGGGGATGTCAGTCCTTGGGAGTCTGGCTCTGCAGCTCCTCTTCTCTTGGTCTGCATTCCCTGGCAATGCAGACACGGCCCTTTGGGATGGGGGACATCACCTGCTGCGTTCGGACCTGGACAGGAGACTGATGGGGCCATCCAGTTGACCTTGGGAGTCGCTCGTGCCCTGATTTGGTACATTCTGGGGTGCAGGCCTCCATCCCGAAGGACATTTTTAAACAGAAGATGTTTACAGCTTTCTGCTGTGGGCTGGTTTGGAAAGCACAGGCACTCGCTGGCAAGCAGCTTTCTCAGCAGACAGACATGTGCGTGGCATTATAGCAGACTACAGCCATCGAACGCGCAGGCACGTCCTTAGCCTTTGCCAGGCTTTTGAGACTTTTTGCAAGGGTTGGCTCGCCCATTCGTGGCTCATGTAAAAGTTTCGAGATCGTTGTTTCTCTTCTGCTTCCATCCCCTTGCTCACCCACTGCCATACGGACGGATGCGCTCCCTCTAATTCTCGCTTCCCCTTCCAAACAATAGTGATCTATGGATGCTCAGAGCCGCAGCTACATTAATAGCGAAGACCCTGCAGCAATGAGGCTCGAGTTCGATGGAACTTCTGTCCATTTAATTAAGAAATGCTACTCATACAGAACTGAATGCACTAACCTAATTTACTGCCATGTCTGTCTGTCTCTCTGTCTAGCCTTTTGTCTCTCTCTGCACCCTATACAATGCCATTGTATCTTATTACTCGAGCTAGGTAGATTCTTGCTTGGCTGAGCCGAGATCAAAAAGTAATTTTTCTTTTTGCAACAGCCGATTAGAAATTCATTTATTTTCACATTACATTTGACCCCAATACCTCCCTCCCCCCAACGAACCGATCCCCCCCCAACTTCAGCAATTTAGCTCCATTTGTGTAGTCTGCATAATGGAAGACAGTGAGCCTGTTAGAAAAATGTGGCCCAGGGCAAAAATTAAATGCAGAATCATGTATCAGAAATGAGATGTATTTACTATTGTTTTTGAAATATTTTTTTTTTCCCCCCCAGCCGATTAGAAATTCATTTATTTTCACATTAGACATTTGACCAATACCTCCCTCCCCCCAACGAACCGATCCCCCCCCAACTTCAGCAATTTAGCTCCATTTGTGTAGTCTGCATAATGGAAGACAGTGAGCCTGTTAGAAAAATGTGGCCCAGGGCAAAAATTAAATGCAGAATCATGTATCAGAAATGAGATGTATTTACTATTGTTTTTGAAAATTAATGGTGCATTTTTAGTTTTTATAATGTAATTTAATGATGCAATTCATCTAATAAAAAACCACATTTTAACTCAGTCATACAGACCTACTGGGGCAGGACAAAATATACCTTTCAGATGTAAGATTTTTAAAAAATGCTTCGGGCTCTTTTTCTGAATGCAAAAAAGAGAAACTCTTTGCGTGCTTTGGCTAACAGCGGGGGTATCAGCAGGAGTCCAATAAAAAGGACATTTTTCTTTCTAAATATTGGTGTTTGTGCAGCATACAATAATATTATAAATGCAGCAGTGGGTTTGAAGTACAATGCTGCAGCTGATTATAGAATGCCATATGGTGCTGGCATGTTAAACTGATACAGATTGAACACGGACTGTAGCTTTAAATGCTGTGGACCAGCGGTAGAATAAATATACTATACAGTGTCAATATACGGAGCTGTCATGTTCAGCAGCAAAAGCCAAACTGTGTCAAAATAATATGAACTGATTGAAGAAAAACCCACAAAAGTCAGCACTGAGCACGTGCTCCTTCCCAAGAGCGGCTCTCGGTGGGTCGTGGGTTGGGGAAAAGTCCTTACCCACTTTCTCAGAGCACTATTTGACTTCAGTAACTCAGGAGCAAGGACTGGGAGGATCCCTGGGTTTTACTGGGCGCTGACAGATTGCAAAGCACAGGTTCTGCTCCGGCTCTGTCGTAGGGAAATGCCCGTGCCTCTGTTTTTTGTGTTTAGAACATTAAAACCCTCTTTATCCATTTTGCATCGTGATTTTCAGCTGCTTTGCAAAGTTCTTGTATTACACATGCTCTTGTGAAGTGAACACAGGCAGATTTGCCACAGATTTTAAAACTTCCTAAAGGTGCAGTTCTGTAATAGGGGCAAGACCGGCTAAAGGGGTGCTCCCTGCTCCCCTGCCGCTGGCCGCACGCTCCCGCTAGCGCTGCCAGCGCCGCTGGGATTTGGGTGGTGCTGAAAGTGGACCCGACCAGGACACAAAAAGGTGAGGTTTTGCCTTAAGCACTGAGCTGGAGGTGAAGGGAGTGCAGAGGTGAGAGGATAGGGCTGCCTTTTTCAGTAGGAACAGAGGCTTATGGTTAACTTCAACTGATCACGGTAATTCCCACTTACGTTTTAAAGGTGCTCCTAGAAAATACATTCAGGTTTGATTTCCAGCTTTAAAATATGCCCTCATCTGCTTTCGCAAAACATTCTTTTATGGATAAAACTTGAAGTTGTAGCTAAACATATAGTAACTAATACTGTTTTAAGATAACCTCCTTCCTATGGATGTTAAAAATGTACATTTGCCAGGAACAGTTGAACTTAACTACATCAAAACTACCAATTTGACACTGAAGTAGATTTTGCTACAAAGCTGGGAAGGAGAAGTCGTCTGTTCATTTGTGGATGAATTAAACATCCATTTTTCTTTGTTTCCTGACTCTGGTGCATGATTTCCCAGAGGGCGCAAGGAGATGGCTCCTGTGACAAGTAAAAGGCGAGCTCTCTCATAAACTCTGGCACGGCGCTCCTTGAGAGATGCCCTTTGCTGTTTGCATGAGGTTTAGTAAAAGGAAATGTGAACCAATTTGGATCTAGCACAGACCCCCTCTCTTCAAGTTCCTGGTCATTTCGTAGGCACACAGATAAAATACTCAGGTTGGGTCACTGTTTGGGCAGGTTTCGCTGGCTCTCAGGATTAGCCTTCTTTTCCCTTCCCCTTCTGGCCCATCTCCATTCCCACGTGTTATTCAGCTTTGGATCCAGTGGATGGATTTTGAACCATCCGAGCCAACTCATCCTCACTCCTGCTCTTCCCAACAGGCCTAGAGCAGACGGGCTCTGCGTTGTTCTTATCCTTTCCAGTTTACAGACATAAGATACAACCTTGGAGAGTGGAGCCCAGCAGGAACAAACCATCAAGCCAAAGATCAAAACATCCACAAGGTTTCTGGTGGCTTATTGCATGCTGAAACTCAACATACAGTCCAGGCAAGTGAGAAAAAATGATGATTATGGTGCCTTTTCAATATTACGACTGTGTTTGAGCAGTGGCAGAAGCAAAAAGTTTTGACCTTGTGCACTGTTTTCCTGTGCCCCATAATCTAAACAGCATAGAGAAATGTGCCCGGGTTACAAATGTAACAGATTATTTTTATTTTATTTTTTAAATGGAGCTAGCTAGATGACTTTATGTCTATCATCATGTTTATAGCTTGATGCACCAGAGCTGGGTCGATCCCAGCACTGGATTTACAGCTGGACAAGGAGGTCACTGGCTCCTGCAGCACCAGTGTCCTGTGCTGTCTGGTGGCTTTATAGCACTTGGGCTTCACTGTGCCTCCTTGACGGTAGGTACCAGACGCAGCTGGGACTAATCCAGACTTGGCTAGCTGGTAGCAGAGCCTAGGCTTTGAAGGCCTTACGTGTCTTGTGCATTTTTTTTGTCACCTGTATTGGATTTAAAATCTAGTGAGACAAAAGTCTGATTTGATGTGGCAAATCCTGTATAGGGCTTGATATTGGGAAATCAGTGGTGCTTATGAACTTAAGCCCAGAATAAGGCTTGTGTTTTGCAACTGAATAGTCCCTGACTCGGAGGTTGCAGACAGGTAAAGTAAAATATTTGGTGTAAAGAGGTAGATCATTGCCAGGCTCTGACCTGTAGATGCATTTTATATTGTGAAGGAAACTGAAAAGATTTTATTGAGTGTTAGAATTTTTCTTTGCTATGGTTTGGTGTAGGTTTTAGCAAATAAAACTGCTCAGGAGAGAAATGTGAGAGTAAGCAGGCTGGAGTCAGAGGAATGTTACACAGGGAGTTACTCACATGGGGAGACAGAGGTAGATGATAAAATAAACACGTTTCTTACAGTTGAAGAATTAATTGACTTTTAACATGGTGAGAGAGTTGAGACAGACCTTACTTGACAAAAAAAAAAGAATTAAAAATTAAGCTAGCTTACTGGAGGCCTCATCATTTGGCGCAGGCTGAGTATCAATAAATTGGCACCGGATTTCCAAAAAAGCATCACATAATTTTTCAATGAGAAATCCAAGAGCCTGGGAGATGATGTTATGGTGTGAATTACATTGCAGAGCGGTTGTCAGCTGTCCCTGTCAGCACTTTTGCAGATGCCATAATGTGCAGTAAATGCTGTGGCTGCAGCTATTTAGGATTACTGTGGTGGTGGTTTTAGGGGAAGCACCACAAATTAACAGCTAAAGAAACGTGTCCCTGTTTCTTGAGCTGCCCTGTCACTTCACAGCGCTTCACGTGCTGCAAGCTACCACTACTGTACCTGTGGCTATTTCTTCTTACCTTTTAAAATTAAGCATGTGTGTCCTTTTCCACTTCTGCAGGTTTACCAGAAGAAGAGTAGTGTTTGGGCTGACTCTCCTATTAGTGTGCTAATACCAGCACAAAGGATGGTGAAAATATAACCCTTCTTGAGGTTACGATTACAGGGTCTGATTGCCATCTAACTACACGCAGACTGCTCCACAGACCCCACCTGAGATCAGGACTCAGCGTTATCAAGACCTGCAAGAGATGGTGTCCCTGCTAGACAAACTGTATGGTTTAAATCAGCAGGGCAAAAGAAAACAAGTGTTTATTTTGTTTTGCAGATCAGGAACTGAGATGCAGAAAGACTTGGCACATGGATCTGTTGAGGGGCTGTTTCCCAGTGACTCGTGGAGCTGTTTCTTGGTGTACCAAATTGCACCAATAGCAAAAATCCCAGGTGGGATCCAGGATAAATAAACTGGGCTCCCTGGACACCTGACAACATTTAATGCAATAAGTGACCCTGCTATTAAAATGTTAATTAGAGATAGTCTCTTTTGTTAAAATACGGAAAAGCTGACAAAACACAGCTTTTCTCCTCCTGGAATGAATCTTTCCAGATCACTTGTAGATGTTGGTACAGACCAGGCAGGGTGTCTATGGCCTTAAAAAGGGGATTGCCCCGAAACCTGCGCATGACCACGTGTGCACCATCAGCGTGATGTCAGTGCTGCATGTGGTCTTCTGAGGTTACTGGCAACCACTGACGAGTCCCATCCTGCCCTGTTAGGACCCTTGGTAGGTGAGTAAGCTGATGTTACTGGTGACAGGTTTGGCTGTGCTTACTTTCTGCTTCCTCTTATGTATTATTCCATGGGAGAAAATCAACAAGATGACCAACTGATTCATCTTCTGGGGGACCTGTGGTCACCCTGCCACAATCTGGGTTGACGAGAGTGGGATGTCTTAAACTGTGTAGTTTACAAATGCCTTTCATTCACAGTTCTGAAATGGTTTATTAATGGAATAAATCTCATCGTTTGTGATGAGCTAGCTTGCTATGGCTGTTTCAATACAAATTCTCTATCCAGGAGACTTCTTTTACCAAGAAATATGTAAATGGATAGCAAACAAATCTAGGAGTCCTTTGCTACCAGTTTTCAGCCCAGATGAACCGGTCACAGTGGACATCGGAGTGTTACCCATGCATTGGTTTCTGAAAACTCTCCTTTCTTGCAGTCATCTTGGGGGCCAGACTCTGGATCCCATGCTCGTGTCCAGTTAGTCCTCCTGGCTCGGGGCATCTTTTGCTGAATCGCTGCACGGCTTTACTCTCACCTGTGTCTCCCGAGAGCGCGCTGGGTATCTGCGTGACTCCGGGGTGAGGTTTGCAGGGCGGGCTGTCAGCTAGCAATAACCTGCTCGCTGCTCTGCTGTGCATGCCTGGGCTTCCTATCCTCGGGATGTTTTGGCAAGTTTTAAAGATTGCTTGTCTTGTCTTTAAAATAAAATAATAATAATGTCCTTCTCCTCGTTAACCTGTTTTCAAGTGAGCAAAGCCAGCTGGTAACTGAGCTGTGTGAGCTGAAGCCCACCAGAGCTCATTCTGGCTGGAGTAGCAGTGTTCCTGGCCAGCAGGCACCTATTGCAACTTCTCCTCTTCCCTGCAGGTGGTACTGTTTGACCATTTTGCAGCCATCCACGTTAGGTACCAGCATAGATATTAGGGTGAACGTTACAAGTGTACAGGCACGTTTAGAGGCCCAGCAGCAGCACTGTGGGCTGGGCAGCACTCCGCCTTCGCTTGCTCTCGGATGGGTGCAAGGGCAAAAGTCTTGCCTTACCCGAGGGATACCCAATTTGTGGGTGGGTTTGGGAAGGTCAGGCACCTGCGCGGGGAGCAGGAGCCCAGCACCCTCCTGAGACTGTGCCAGCACGCTGTGTAAGATGGATTTTGTAGGTACAACCCTCAGCAGCGTGGTGAATGCCTAGTGTTAATGTAGGCAGCCTGGGGCGATGGGTAATAACTTTATCCCGAGGGAGTTTGACAGCTTTATCTGGGTGGATGGCCAGAGTTTTTGCGTGATTTAATCAGCTCCTCATCGGCTGGACCTGCAGCGCTGCTGTGCTGGAGAAGAGAAGCTCTGAGGACTCTGGGTGGTGGTGATGCTTTCTTCTGAGAAGCTGGTGCATGGAGCACGAGGCTGAAAAAGGGTAGTGGGTTTATGTATATTTTTATATATATATCATGCTTCTGGCTAGGTTTTTGTGATATGTAACTTGATGTTTTGTTTGTTCATGAGCCTGCATTAGAGGCACTGTGCTAGCGCTGGAGTCACTCCTGCCTTACAAAGGTGTGGGAAGAACATCTTGTCTTTCCTCGGCTTAAATACTTGTATATCCGTACCAGCGGTCTGCTGTGTCCTCTGCAGTTTTCCTCTGCTTTGGGAATGATGAGTCGGCGGTGCTCAGCTCATTGCTGGGAGGCACTCGGTTGTGTCTTCCCTGTTGTCTGCATGTATCCGCATTTCAGTCCCGAAATCACAGTGCCCTTTTAAAGTCAATGGTGTGGGAAATCACCTCTCCTTAATCTTTTCCCTTCGGACCTGGTCTGCGGTGTTACTTCAGGCCCAAGAAGAGGGCTGTTACTCAAGGTTGAACTCAGCTGTAACCTAGCCAAGGGATTCATCTTGTCTTTTCCTACCGTGCTGCGGCCAGCCCGGGCAGCAATGAGCTGCCCTCTCAGCTGACACACACTTGTGCATTTCCCAGCTCACCAGGGAGCCCTACACCACCCTGGTGGCATTCGCTGAAACCAGCTGCGGACAGCAGCACGGCATCAAGTACTGCTGTTTTGCCCCGTGTTTAAGCGACGCGGCAGCAGGCGTTGGCGGCACAATGTGTAGTACATGTGTACCGCATGTGCACATTCACACAGAGATGTCTTTGTAAAAAGCGCCGGAAAGAGACGCCCCTGTATCTGGCTGAAGTTCATTTGGCTTTTGATTTCCTTGCAGGCTCGCCTTGTGGATGAGGTGTCAAGAGCTTTGAACTTCTCCAGGCTGGAGGCTTTGTGTCTTCGTTCGTGGCTCGTCTCGTTTGGTGCAGAGGCTGTGCCACGCGCCCCGCTTCGACCGCGCTGGCGTGAATAGCTCCCATATGGCCGCACGGAGCAAAGCAGCGACTTCTGGCTGGATTCAGCTATGCAAAGTCAAAATGATCTCCTGGTAAACCTATTGCTATTTCTGTCTTGTTGCCAGGCATTTCATGCTTAAGCTTTCATCAGATCAGTTTTCTTCCTTTGAAAGAAAAGTAACAGGTTAACCTGTGTGCGAGGGAAATGGAAAACACTCCTCTGCCTCTCCCCAATGTGCTGTGCAGGTGTAGAGGGGCTCAGAAAAAGTGATAAAAGCAATTAGTCATCTGTGGAATTGGAGGAGAAATAGCATCCACCTCAGAGGTTTGTCTGGGTTCACTGTAAGCCTATTAAGATCAGCTCAGTCGTTGGATGGAGGCTTGTAAAGGCTGGATGGGCAAGTGAATGTTTGTACTGGGTGGATTTTACAGGCTTCTGCTGTTTTCTGGAGCCTTGTGTCTCCTATATGGACTTCTTATCCCCAGACTCCCTGCTTCAAGGGAAGGAGGGGTAGAGAAATGAGGATCGATCTTTTTGCCCGTGGGAATTAGCTGGGTCTCTTGGCTTTGGAGGGGGAAGAAGTTCGGCGTGGGTGCTGGAAGCAGGACCAAACCCAGAGGGTGGGTTTCCCCCAGCCGTGCTCCTGCAGGGTTTTGCCAGTTTGTGTCCATAGCTCCGGTTCATCAGCCCAAAGTCCTCCCTGCCCGTAGGTCTCAATTTCTCTCTGCTGACCGCTCACTGCTCTGAAACTCTCCGTGGAATAGAGCAGCTCAAAGACAACAGAGGCACCAGATAAATCATTCCTCCCCCGCTTCTCCCCCCTTCTCCCCAATCCAAATGGCTAAAGTGTCTTTATTATTTAAAAAAAAAAAAACAACCAAATGCAAAAAAAAAAGCCCTAGTGAGAGAGACAGACACAAAGCAAAGGAAAAGGAGAGGTTTAGGCAGCAAGCCACAAATAAGCACCATCAATCATAGTGCAGTCAAAAATGTACATGTGTTGGTACCTGCTAGTTATTGGCAGTACTCAAGAAGTCTCCCGAGTACAATTTTCAGGGCTCCTTAGATAAATAAATAAATAAATAAATAAAATTCCATGTTCCTCTGAAAAACTGCTTGTCAGCACTGGAATGGCAGGTGCATTAACTCCCTAAGAACCAGATTATGCCCTGCATGGCAAAAAAATGCAAACACAGAGAAATAAGATGTCAGTCAAGTCCTGTATCCTCTCAAGTTTTTTTTGATGGGAAGTATTTTGAAATATAAATACAGCCCATTGTATAAATGAGTCTAGGATAAAAGAGAGATATGAATATATACATGGTCTAGTTATCCTATTTGCACTTTTACCCCAAATTTACATCTGTCCAACATATGATTTTTTTTTTCTTCTTTTCACAATCCACAAGGTTAGCTGAAAAGTTCAGATTTATTTATTTATTAACACACCCCTAGCTGCAGTCCTTCCCTATCTGCAATAAGGGAGTTTGGCTTGAGAAGTCGGTCCAGCGCTACCAAACCTCCCAGCAGCCACTCACGCTCCTGCTGTCCCGCCGGGGCACCCATGACACGTCTAGCCGTAATGCCTGCTCCCACCTTGAGCCCCTCCGTGGGCTTCCTCTCCCTCCCGTGATTCTCCCAAGCCTTGGCAAACGCCATCCTGGTGCCACCTGGCTGCCTGGTCAGCCCTCAGCTCCTCTCCCTTCTAGCTCTGAAATGTTTCCTCTAAAAAAAAAAATAATCCCTCTCTGAGCGCTACTGTCTTTTTCCCTTAGCTCTATACTACACTCTCCCTTCTGTTGGCTTTGCTTTTATTCTCCGTAATTGTGGACTTCCAGCTGCTGGTGATGTGGCCTTGGCTATTCTGCAGAGGTCCTCTAATCTCTCCGGAGCTGCACCCCATCCTTCTGCTCCTCCCTGCTCCTTTTCATACATTATTTTCTTTTTAATCCAGGAGAGTGACATTATTCCCAGTGGAAGTCCTGAAGGAGCAAAGTCCTGTCCCGGGATGAGTAAAGGTTGCACGACCTAGTGCCAGAAGACAAATGGATTTGGGGAAATGGCCATTAGCCCTTCCCTGAACTTGACAATGTGTTTCCTAAGATTCCTATCACGTATAGGAAGACGCCGATTATTTTTAGCTGTGGGTGTTTTAGCTGTGGCCAGCTGTTCCTAGGCCGACCTCCAACCCTCCCAAGGACAGCAGAGACGTCTGCCTGTTTCTGCTCGGCCCTCGGCGGGGCTGCAGCGGCACCAGCGCTGAGGGCTCCCCGGGGCGGGCGACGGCCGGGCTCTGCACGATGGAGGTGAGGAGGGAAATGAACTCCCGCTGTGCCTGCCGGCAGGGAAAACATCTTCTCATCTGTCTGTGCTGCTCAGCACCAGACCTTGCAGGATGGCTTCTTTCTCTCCAGCACGTTGACCTCATTCAGTAGACCCGTATATAAGATCTGTCTAACTCTCAGGGTCTCTTTCTTAGTTTTGGTATAACCGGTGCAGGTAATAAAGTGTTAGGGGAGAGGTTTCACTGCTGAGTGACTCCTTGCGGTTCATTACTACCCTTCCTTCCTTCGTTTAGCTGCAGTCAGTCCCCTGTTTAGCTCAATTCAAATTACCTGGGCTACATCCACGCCAGCCACAGCCATGACCCGGAGTGTGAATTAGCCGTGGCTGGAGCAGGGCTGGCTTTGCACGGCTTGCCTGATGACAGTGAGCCTGGGTGGCAACCGGGCCAGTTTCAAACGAGACACCTGAAGCCACAGACACTTTGCTTCATTTCAAATTCATAGAGCCATTTGCTTCTCCATGGGGGGTATTTTGATAAGATGCACAGTGCATTATATGTCTGGCGCTGCCCGTTTTGTCACGTAACGGAGATGTTTCTACAAGAACTCGCTTCTTTTTTTTTTTCCTGGCTTGATTTTAAATTAATGAGGCTCAAAGATTTATGAGCCTCCCAAAAATATATCTTCAGGGATGCCCCTTGATTGGACTGAACACAGAGTGGAGATCTGAATTTTGAGCATGGTTTCCTGTGGGAAACGGGTCAATAGCCTCCTAAGGAGAATCCCGTTTCAGAGTGGGGAAACAATTAAATTGGGCTTTATCTGTTACTGATTCAGGATTAAAACAAAAATAAAAAAAAAATCGTATTACAAAAGTCTACAGAATCAGACTTCTCTGCTTTGTCTGTGTCTGAGTAAAGTCTTAGCAGGATCTTTCATCTCTAAATGCAGCAAAACTGCATGAAACAGCCCCATTTTATGACAGAGCTAGAAGATTTTCTCCGTCAGATAAGCAAGATGTGCCTTCTTAATTTTTATTTATCTTTTATCATCTCTCTCTTTTCCCCCATAGCACCTACAAATTCGCCCTTGAGCGTCTCACGGGCAGCAGAGCGTGACTGCCCGCGCAGCAGAAGTTGCAGGTCAGAGGCAGAAGAGCGAGCAGAGCTGGGGTCATCCCCACGGCAGGCGCAGCTCTCGTACAAGGCGAGAACATTCGGTTCAGAGACTCTCCGGCATCCTACTGAGAAGGTCGTAAAATGGTAAATAACAAAAGTAGGAAATAACTGCAGGGCCCGGGATGCAGGAGGTCTGGCCCAAATATCCCTTTTCTTTCGGGATTAAGGAGGGCGCTTGTGGGGAGAGAAGTAATCGCGCCGAACAACTGCAAACTGGTTTCAACTGGGAGCTGTGTGGCCTCTCTGCTCTATGCTATGCCCTTCTCCAGCCCCGCAACTTTCTCTTCCAGACCACAGATTTATTTAATTTAGGTCCTACTGTTGGCAATGGTTTTGCAACGGGCTGTGGGTTAGGAAAAAGCAGAGAATTTTTCCTTAAGCAGAAAAGGAGATGACACTGCACAGCAAAATAGAGCAAAAAATAGTTTGTTGGCTGTTTTTCTTCTCTGCCTTGCTTCTACGTGTGATGCCAGCAAAAGAAATTGCATTTTAGAGTGATTTAATAAGAAAATTACTTTTATTTTTAATTCTTTTCCCTTCCTTGGAACAGAAAAGCCACAAGATGGAGCTCTGGGGCTTTCCACTGGAGCTGGGCTTGATTCACGGGTAAAAAGCTGTTTGGAGACCTTGAAATTATGTTTTTTATTATTTTTTTCGCTCAGTTTAATTTTTACATTAATTTTAAAATGGTAAATGTTATAGATGTTATAATTGTAAAATGTAATTTATCGTTGCGATTCGAAGGTATTTACTTTTCCTTTTTAAGCTCGGAACTTTTATTTTTATTTTTATGATAGTAACAGGATAACATTTTTCAATCTTCTGGGAGGCTGGCATCCCAGAGACGGTGTTAGACCATATCATTATTCTAAATGACACCCTGGCTATGTTGAGGAAGCCCTCCAACCTACCCAGGTCTATATGCAAATATTAAGCACTGGCCTTCCTGCGTGTGAGGGAATAAATGATGTTTTGAAGTGCTCCTCTTTCCTTGTAACCAACGAACACTTAGCTGGTAAAATTTAAACCGGTGCAGTGAATTAGAAGAAGCGGATTCTTCAATTAAAATGAAAGCATTTTAGATCCTAAATTATATAGAAATTACAAAGAAATGAAAGAATTCAATATTCTGCTGTGCAAAATAATAGCTTTTCCTCCTTCTTTCTTTCTCTCCTCCTTTTTCTCTCCGTCCTTCTTTCTCTTTCTTTTTCTCTTCAAAGAGGGTGAGCTCTCTTCTGCAACGTGCTGCTTTTCCAAGTGAACTGGTGCTAAGGATGTCAGATCTTTTCAGCTCTGACTGCTGTTATGGCAGGGCTTGAATGTTTAATTATGGTTGTATTGCATAGATGGGGTGATTCTTTTGACTCGCTGGAGTTTGGTTGTAATAGCTGTGCACACACGCAGCTTCAAGTGACAAGAAATTTATTTTTTTATATATTTATACACTCCAGCTCACATGCAGAGAGGACAATGAGATTCTGGTAGCTGATGGTCTCCCAGAATATTGTTAATTACTTAACTGACACAAGCAAACATTTTATAAAAGGTTTATGAAACACTTTTGGGCTGGGGCATGCAATATCAGTTACCGAAAATGTACTTTCCTCCTGTATGGAAGTTAACATTTTTATTAGAAATTTGAACCACTTGACAGAGGCTTCTAGAGAAATTAGTCTCCAGTGTAACACTTTGAGAGCATGCCGATGAGCACCGCAGTAAACCTCCTGTTAAAAGTGCTGTGAACTTTATGGGGAGTTGCATTTGCTTGCGTGGAAGATAAATTTGGCCCAAGGTAAAGCTGACCGCATCCTGAATAATTCATTAAGAGAATTTATTCCCTTCCTATTTGCAAACTGTCCGAGCAGTCTGGTTTTTGTATGTGTTCCTCTATTCATTACGTGCTGGATACTTCGTGACTAATCCTTTCTCTGCGAGTTTTTGACCCGTTCCTCCAGTCTGACTGAGGGCTAGATCACCCGATGGTGCTTTTCTGCCTTGACAAGACAGATGCAACGTGGATTTTTGTGTTCTAAATCCAGATTGCCCGAACTGGTGATTCCTAGAAATATTTGTGCCAGGAGACTCCTGTGCTAAAAGTCGTCACACATAGCAAAAAGAGCGAGCGAGAGCACTGCTTGTTTCAGTTCAATTTGCTAATTCAAGGAAACAGTGGATTTAATTTTTTGTACTGGGCAGTTAGTTGTGGGCATTATCTGTCTTTATAATTCCAATAGCTGTCTGAAAGGACTTGGAAACACACGAAAGTCCTTTTTTTTTCTTTTCTTTTTTAAAATGTTAGGAAAAGAACAATTTGAAGGTCTGCGTGTGCTTTGGGTCGTTAATAGAGATAATTGTCAGAAGTGGACAAGGCTATAGCTTCTGGGGGGCGACCACAAGAAAAACGAGGTGTCACTTTGTTCAAACCTTTTCAGTTCCTTTGTAAAACATCACTACTCCTTGTACAGAACTGAACTGCTCTTACACCCTCCTCACCGCAACCTATTTATAAAAAATATTGATGTGGCCAAATGCACGGAGTGAAGCAGGGGCAAGTCCTGAATTGCCCAGAGCATCTTCAGTGGTACGGAGCTTCCTCTCTTAAACAACTTCACTTTAGGACCATCAATGTACTTCTGACTCACAAGCATCTATTATTTGATATTTACCCGTGGATTAGAGCCTCTTTCTCTCTCTCCTCGGTCTGCGTAGTGCCTCAGGAACCCGTTTTCCAGCGTGATGTTCCCCAGCTGCTGCTGCTGGTCTCAGGCAGCTGAAGCTCGTGGTTCTCCTGCATCTGCTGTTGACATTTCCCGGTGGACGCAAGGCTGACACCACCGAAACAAATAATCCTTCAGTCCTTGAAAAACGGCAGAAACCCCGGCGCGGCTCGGCCCAGCCCTTAGGATAGGAATAACAGACGCTTTGCAACTTCTTTAAAAAAATGACAGCGGGGACATGAAACTGATGGATGTCTTAATATATTTATTTCTGGCATTTTGATCAAGTGCCGTGCTGATGGGAAGGGATATGTTTGCAATTAAAGCCAATGAGTTAACTGTAATTTTTTTTTTCCCCATCTTTTAAAAGAAAACATGCGTTTAAAAGGAGTCAAAAAGAAAAAGAACTTTGGAATTTTCAATAGTACAGAATTGCTTTTGGAAAGGAAAATCTGTCGAACCGAGAGCAGCTATTTTTCAAGTAGCTGTAAGGAAATAAGGAAATTAAGACATGCCTCCTCTCTTTTTCTTCTCCCAGTCTTGAAACAATTTGATTTAAAAAAAAGACTTTAAAATTATTAAAACCCAGTAAAAGAAATCCTACTAAATGTAATAATTATAATGTAGAATTTTTAATTTGCTCTTAGGAACAGTTATCTCTTCTTTGTACTTAACAATTCAAAGTTCTCATTTATGGGGTTTCACAACATACATTACAATATTTTGACAATTAATTTGTTACTCCTTTTCAAGAAGTAAGAGAATTATTAATTATACCCTTATTCAGAAGTCTTAGTAAAGCTTTAAGTTAACATTTCCTAATAGGCATTTAATTCTGATTTAATAAGACAATTATTGCATTATAAACAAATATCAATCGATTATTAAACACATTTATTTTGGATTAACAGCAATTCCATAGATATGGTAGCTATTAAACATCAATGAAAAGACTTTCATTAATAAACTGATTTATTTACCATGGCATAAGTGTCCTGTTCAATCTAAATTAAATATCTATTTGGGATCCTCAGCCTGTAGTGTTACCAAAGGCATCTTCATGTTTGAACGCTGCACAAAAAGCATTTCTAGTTCAGATTTGCAAGATGCAATCTCAAAAATAATCAATCCATATAAAAAAGACTTTGGTTACTGATAGCTAATTATACAGACACAGCCTTTGTGCATGTCTATATGAGATATTCTTTGTTATTCTCTTTCTTCTGAACTTTGATGCTATTGAAAAATAAATTTAATTATCCAGTGGTTATTTACACTGCATTTATTTCTTCCATCTAGAATTCTTTTCAAATTTAAAACTTGAAGGTCACTATCATTTTAGAGCAGTTTATTATTCATGTATATTGCAAAATTTCCAGGGAGAAAAATTGCTTTATTTTGAAATTGGAATGCAAGAAAAACATTGTAAAATTGACTGTGCTGGGCCTGATCCTGTGGTGCATTATAGTAGCTCTTTCGCTAAATAAAAACTGCAGGATTAGGCCCAACATTTTTCTTCATGAATAACAGTAGTTTTAAAACTGCCTTTTAAAAAAGTGTGTGTGTGTGACATACTATTTATGAAAAGACGACAGGATATCTATCTTTTTTCTAGGGTTTTCCACATTATTTTATGGGCCTTATCCGGTAAATTTGCACGAGTAAAATTACTTACATGTACAAGAGTTAGCAAGGATGTGCTTTGTGTCCATTTTTCTTTGTTTCATTTTTTGAAGGCCAGATGTTACACGCAGCTGCAGACCTCCTTAACCTAATAAAACATTTTAGAGTAGCTTATATTTGTTACATTGCTGATTTTTTTTAAGAAAGTGTTTTTTAAAGAAGGTTTAAAAGGTCTTTTTCTATTGCAATAACCCAGTTAGATGCATAGATGACCTTAGAAAGAGCAACCAGGTTTTGCCACACAGGCATCCCCAGGCCTTCCCAAACAAGGTTATTGAGGCCAGGACCTTGCTTCCACATTTAGTTTTGGGTGTTTCAAAGAAAGATGGGACAAACGGGGGATTTGCCTGCTGTAGGAGACAATTTGGCTCCTGCAGGTGAGAAGTCTCCTCCACACTGAACTGCAGTGGTGGAGGGACGGGGAATTTAAGGTTTGGAAGGGCAGCAGAGGAGTGAGTTCATCCTGCTGCTTTCTTTTTCCCTTGCTCAGGGCAGAGGAGCGAGCAGCATCGCTGAAAGTTAAAATGTGAGCAGCAGGAAGAAACGCTTCTGTGAACGATGGTAGCTGCCTCGTAAAACCCGCTGCTGCCTGGGGTTTGGAGAGGCTGCTGCTGCCAAGGCTCAGCAAAGAACAGGTAAGGTGATGGTGGCAGATGATGTGGAGTCAAATAAAGGGTAATCTTAGTCCTGGTTTGCAAGGGACAGATTTATCACTCTCTGGGTCAGGAAGAAATGCTCTGCGAATGCAGAACGCCTGGTTTGTGGTCCTGTCCTCGGACCCCAGCAAAGCAAATAGGCATCTGGGGACAAGTGGACATCAGAAATGGCATGTTTCATCTCTCCCCACTGTCATCTTGTCTTTGGGTCCACACAGAGCCATGTTCAGCCGTTGTCACTTCCAGGGATGGTAGTGGAGGGCAGCCTTACCTGGGTGATTCGGAGATCTCTGTCCTAGCTGGATGAAAATGTAGGAGGAGATCTTCTTCCTCTAAAGCAGCGAAGGTGGCCAGGACTGGAAAAGTAGCAGAGGTTAAATGAGCTGTGTTAGGATTTTCGTACTATGGCTTTTTGTTCCTTGAGGTCACATATAAACATGGTGATTCCTATCTCTGGTCTCCTTCCCCTACAGCTCTGAAAAAATTACTGTGGAAAAAACTATGGTCAAGAGATGCTCATTCCGCCGGCCTGCACTGGGGCTGGGGGGCAGCAGGTGATGAAAGGTACGTGACGTTTTCTCTTGGACAGATTGTCTAGCGTTCAACAAAAATGCAATAAAGCTTGTGAGCGAGTGGGGGATTACTCCTCTATTTGTGCTTGTGCAAAGGACTCAGCAAAGCTGGTGACAACTTTGCTCAAGAGCAGAAAGTGGAGCTGAGTTCCTGATTTAATTATTTCTCCCCCCCCTTTCCCCTGCTTTTGTGCATCAATTTTTGCTGAATGCCTTTGGGTCAAAATGGTGTATTTGTAACGGTGCTTTACATGTGATTTCCTGGGATTAATGGCTTTAGACCCCAAGACTTGTTGCCGTTATGACCTCCATCAGATCTGACCTACAGCCACAGGCTAGGCAGACTGCTGTTGGCTAGGTGAAATGTCCCCTCCTATAGCTATCTGTTGACGGGTCTCTTCTTCCCTCCAAAATAAAAGATCTTGTTAAGATCTTTAGACTGAGAGAGAGGTGAGGGATTAAAGTGAGAATGACTTAGGTGCAAAGCTCCCCTCCTCCTTCTCCAAAGATGCTGAAGATGTGTTGTACATAGAGCTCCTTGCTCTATTTGTCTCTGCTTTCACTTAAGACTTACTTAATTAAGTCAAATGATCGACTTTCAAATAAGGAATTGGCCAAAAAGTAGTCAAACCTCAATTGTGATGGGAAACACCTATTTGGATAAGTTGCCGTGGACGGTGTAATCAGGTCTGGAGCCAAAGGCAGAGATTTTCACTTGCATGGAAAAGCTGGAATTAGCCAGAAATACCTTCCTTGTTTTAGTGTTACGGCTCTGCAGTGTAATTTCTACACAACTGTATGTGAGTTGTTACTGACAGGGATCTCGTGCTGATACCACTGTCTGACAGCTCTGCTTTTTGCGGGGCATCTAAATTTCTTTCCCACGTTTCCTGTATCTTCTGTACTATTGCTTTTAAATCACTCTTCCTTTAATTGGCTCAGGAGAAAGGACTCATTCCTTTGCATCTAACTTTTCTTTTTTCCCATAAAGTATTTAGGAAAAAAACTGCCGAGTATGTAAACTAGAGATCATTAGAGGTTGTGGGGGTTTTTTTGTTGCTGTTGGGGTTTTTTTTTAAAGACTAGATTCAGCAAATTATTGTTTTCTCCCAGGCTCTGGGTCTCTATTTAGGTGATTTTAAGCTCTGTTATTTATTTATATATTTATTCATTAGATAGGCCCACAGTCAAGGAGAAGGGGAACGCGGGGTTATTAATCTTTTCTGTCATCCATTCACAGATGTGAAGTTCACACCACAGCAAATGTGAAGTCAGCAGTACGCACCCACAAGGTGGAAACTTCAAGCAAAACAGGCAGTGAGGAACGGGGGTGGGAGAAGGAGAACAGGAGGAGAAGAGAGGGAAAAAAGGGGGAAGGGGGAAAAAAAGGACAAGGCAGCGATGAATGACAAAAGGGAGGGGAGAAAGATGGATGAACAAGGGAAATGGAAAGAGAAATGAGATGGATGGAAAAGGGTAAAGAGGAAAGGCAGATAAGGGAGAAGAAAGTCTGAAGAAAGAGTAAGAGAGAAATGAGAGATACTGAGACAGAATATTTCAGACAGGGTGTTAATGTAGCTGGGCCTGTCTGGGTGCTTGGATATCCTGAAGATGTAAAGGGTAATCACTCTCTCAGCATGTATATGCTATTGATATGTTAATATAATTTTCTTTTTCATCTGAAAGCAATGAAGTTTTCAAACTGGCTGATTAACTGAGTCTGGCTGGTCCTGTGTACGTACATGTATTCACAAACACACGTCATATATAAATATTTATACTCTATACACAATAGCATCTGAAAATTCCCATAAAACAGCAGCCAGCATTAAAAGTCCTATTAGTATTGATGTGACATTGGACAGACATGTTTGTGCTGATATAACCTGCCACAATATCAATCGTAATGTAGCTTTTTGGGAACACAAAATGTAAACAGGCAACATTAGTAGAAACATTGAGTATGTTATATTAAAAACAAGGCTGTGATAATGCAATATGAGGGGTCTCAGATCACATCTGGCTACAGGTCATATAATATGGACACTCTTCTTTACAATTATATAGTTTATCTTACAGGGTTTTTAAAAATGAGTATTTTCTCTGTTGTGTTGTGAGACTTAGCTCCTAATATATGCTTATATATTCACACATCCTGCAAATTACTTGTTAAAACATTGTTTTAGTTAATTTACAGGGATGACCATTTAGAGAAATAACTCATTAAATATGTTAAATGATCATTTTGGTCGGCTCACAAGAGGGAGTGACATGATCACCCCAGCTGCGGTCCCACGTAGCGAAGCCAGGCTGTTTGTTCCTCCTCTGGTTGTCTCAGAAATTCTGCAAGTTCATCAGTAGTTTTAAACCACAAGTTGCACAATTTAGCAGGGTGGGGGCTCCAGAGCCATCGGTGGAGTCAGGATCTCTGTGGGGCTGGGGAGAAGATGAAGAGGGGCAGGTTGAAAAGCCTCAGCTTCTCTGTAAAAGTCAGCAAAAGTAGCCTGGCACTTTCGGCTTGTTTTTTCCCTTTGGAAAGGTTTAAGAGCTCCTCTAGCTTATGCTGGCCAGAGAGCTTTTATCTGTCTGAAGTCTAAAGCTAAAATCTAACCCAAAAAGTACTTTCAGAATATTTACCCCTTGTTTGCAGGGTAGGGAAAAACATTTAGTATAGTTTACAGAAATCTTACTGTCTTCACTTGGAATACATCTGTGAAACGTCTCTGAAAGGGTCATTTTTTTCAGAGTTAAATGGGCCCCATCCTGCATTCAGATACTCACAGAATAACCTGTATGTAAACCTTGCGTTTTGGTTGGTTTACCTGATAACCTGCTAGATACACTTGCTTACTGGATTTTTGGTGTTCAGAAGATTTCTGCTGGCTTCTGTGAGTTACTGTATGTCTGTTACAGTCTTTTTGTATAATGCATCTGGGATCAGTAGCGTCAGGACTTAAATGTATCTGCTTTCTTCTTGTATCAGTTCATAATGTTAGCATGCTTGGGTAAATCAAGGAAATAGCTATGTAATTTATACTGTATGTTAATATTTACTGTACTACTGGATCCGTGCTACAAGGTGACTGAGTCTTTCTGTTGCTGAGCTCACACTGATGATCAGAGCTGTGCAATCAGTCTTTTCCTTTGCTTTATGCAGAATGACCAAGTATGGAAGCTGTACCTGTGGGACTGTATAGGAGAGACCTTGTTTTAATGTCTATTAAAAATCTCCTATGTAATATTAACACTGCTCATTAGGAACTGAGGAATATCAGCTTTCTGCTACCGGGATTCTTACAAAATGGAAATTTTTTATTCCTACTTAAAAGTGTGCACTCAGAGTGGGTGTACTCAGTAATGCTGGTTGTGAATGGGCCAGAAATAAGCCAGGGGATTTGGGGATAAATCAGTGGAATTAATTTGACTTCGGTTATTTTGGTTTCACTTACAGAAGCTGGGAAGTTGTCCCTTTTTGCTTGAATACTGAGTTTCAGCAAATTAATTCAGAGACCTCCACAACCCAGAACACTTCGTCTCCTACTCTTCCTAGCCTAATTCTCAAATTCCTGATTGAATGCCACTTTCTTGTGAATTTCTGGCTTTGGTCTCTTGTATGTGTATGCGATGAAATTGGTTTTCTTTTTTTCTAAGCAGGGAAAAAGTAGAAATGAGACAAACTTCCCCTCCCTTCTGCAAAGGTTCAAGATAGAAAGGGATAAAAAAAAAGAATAAAATAAAAATATAGCTGTATTTTTTTCCCCTTTGGAAGGACCTCCCACTGACTATATCATTATCCGTCTCATGTAGGATATTGGATTCAGGATCTATAGCAGTGAGCTACGTTAGTATTGAATCACATTTGATTTAATAAACCTCCCTTCTCCCTTGCCTGCTCAGTCTTTCCAGTCTTTTTCAGACATTAGTAGCTCCCCCATAGTTTTGGCCATAGAGGGGTACATAATGCACTGCACTCTTTATACAGCAATGTGGGGACCTTCATCCTCCGTTGGAAATGCAGATTCTTACTTTGCAAATATAGCCCCTTCCTCTTTCCCTCCCTTTACACATATATGCCATGTGGCCCACTCCATACGTATGCTGTTTGCTTGTTATTCTCGATAGTTGGACCCATTTACAGTGAACTTGGTCGTAATGAAATATTTATATTGAGCAGATTGAAGATCTGGAATTATTTTATGTTTCTCCAGTGTATGAAGTATAGTTTTGGAAATAATCTGAAGATTTTGGGGGAGAGAAGAGAACAGGGAATAAGATTCAATTTAAAGTGAAAAGGAGCATCAAAAATGTTGTCAATGGACATTTTCAATGTATTAGAGAAAGGAGGATATATCGAGTAAAATTTCAAATCTTGCAAAATTAACTATGTAGCAAAATCTGTGTTTCAGGAAGAGAGAGCTTTTGGAACCTGTCTTTAATTTTCAAATGGGAGTTCTTTTGCTGGATGTGATGAGGCTTGGCATGTCTCTTGGCATGTGTATGGATATGCAAGCTCTGTGTCTATGGGCTCTAATTTCCCTAGAAGAATTTAAGTAAACCTTTCTCAAGCCAATAGGAGTTAACTGTAGAGTAAGAAACTGTGCTCTATGTCTATATTAAACTTGGAAAAAATGAAATGCTGTTCTCTGCTCTAATGTGTCAGGCAAAGCTGGCTTCAGAGAATGTGCAGAGGCAAGATTTCATTTTGAGAACTGGAAAAGGCTGGAGCTTGATTACAAGCAGGCAAACTGACAATCCTTTGTAGCTTGTTTTAAGCATATACTGTGTGTAGGTCTGAAAGAGATTAAGTTTCTACAAGTTTCATTAAAATAGGGCAGCCAGTATTAAAGGATTCTAGCAACAGAAAAAACTCTGTTGAGTACACCACCTTATTAGACTCCAGAGAATCCACAAGAGCAAGCCAATAGGAATAGTCTTACTAAACCCTAATTAGAGCCTGTTATAATGGAGGGAATCCAAAGACGTGACGTTAACCTGTAAGGTATGATAACTGGTGGAACAACTTGCTTTGAAGATAGGATGCTGTGGAAGTCAAAATTCAAAGTTCTGTATGTCCTCGCTAGATAATTATACCAAGCAGCTTTCTAAAATTTACCCGTTTCTTTTGTAGGTTACTCACTCAGAATGAGCAGTGAAAACACAGATCCCGGTGATTTCCAGCATGCTTTTTTAAGACCACTGAAATACTAGAAGTGACTCTTGGACAATTGGGCCAAGTCCCTGCCCTAAATGCAGCGATAGCACTTGGGGTGCCTCGACCAGACTTTCGTTGGTCCTTTTGCCTTCATAAAGGGTGTCTGTCAATCTCGAAAGCTGCTGCACTTCCTACATCATCCAACGATGCCAGGCAATGGGAGAGGTGAGAACTGTTGCTTTGAATTGTAAAATCACCATATCCATAATGCATGAAAGGACCTATGCCATAGCACAGGGTTTCAGTCCTCCTGCAGCTCTGGAAAATTGGACAACTTCATAGTCTTTTATGAAAATATAATGTATCTTTGCTCCCTTTTGAGTAGTAAATTATGAATTTGAAAGTGACAAATATTAGCAACCTGCCTTTATTGCTAACAAAACTGGGCAGAAGAAAAGGAGTCTGCAGAGCCTTTGACAGAATGTTTAATAACTTCTGTGATTACTGTTTCCCAGAGGTGATGTGTATAATATGTATTTTCCTTCTTTCATTTTATCATAATACTTATGCTGGAGACTGTTGTTGTGTCTCTGCACTCCTGAACTTCTTCCTCAGTCAAAGGTTAGAGTGATTTGAACAACCGCAGTCAAAGCAAAGTTGTGAAGCCTTCTGCTTCCTTTAATGGCAAAATTGCACTGCTTTAGATTGGCCCAATGGTATGAAAATGGGCCGTAGCCATATGATAAACAAACGGTGAGGTACTGAAAGGCTGCAGTACTGGGGCAGCTGAGACTGAAACTGTGACAGTCATTTTGCAGATGGATGGAGACTAATCACAAAAAATGCAAAAAATAGACACCATCCCAGGTGTATTCTACTAGAACAAAATTCATTTTCATTGTGGGTCCAGAAACTTACTGGACTGAAACTGTTCCAGAAGCTTAAAATTTTGGATGGCTTTGGTACCTTGGCATAGAAATGTTCACAAATTTGTATATAAAAATTGATCAGTAATAAAATTTCAAGAGGTAATAACATTCTTAACTTTCATTAAAAAAATCAATATTTTGGACTTGGCAGCTAGAGCACACTTTTCGTTGATGTGAAGGAAGGACAGAGGATAGGGAAAGCATGTGTGCCCCTCGAGAGAGATGGAGCCTGGGAGATGCAGAGTCAGGGAGCTTTTCAAGGATGCAGTTCAAGAATTAGGTGCTAACAGGCTGAGGTAGCAAGATGTGTTTAGGAAGATTTTACAAGTAATGAGGAGCACTTCTCCTGAATGAAAACTCTGGAGATGGGGTGAAGGCTGAGTTCCCACTGAACTATGAGAAATGGTCCCACAGCTTCTAGACTGGGAGGAAGGATCACATCCGTTCCCTTGCATCTGTTTTTGTAAGTGCAGAAAGGACTGCTCAGACTGGTCTAATTTCAAGTGAGCAGTGCTTGGATGAAAGCTGGTACCAGCAACAGGGCAAGGATGTAGTTCAAACCAGCAGGAACCATCTCTCCTGTAAGCCCAAAGCACTGAAGAGCCAACCATAAAGGCTAGCCATGTTATAGAGAAATGATGGAGAAGTTTTCATTCTTTCACCAAGCTATCAGCTACAGAACACAAAGGCAATTTAACCAAGCATTAAAAGAGTGAGCCTCTCTGCATCGGTGAATACCTCTGCTAAAGTAGTGCACATTTGCTGCTGTTCCCTGGGTGGCTTCCAGATAGAAGTTGGATCCAAAGTTGAACTCTCCCTCTGAAATCATGGTTGGTTTCTTGTAACAAAGCTCAAGCTACAGCCAGACAAACATGCTGAAACTTAGTATGAGCTTTTGCTGCCTGGAGTTTAGGATAGGCTGTCTCTAGATTTACTTCACTTCTCTTTGATATACAAAACTATTCAGACCCTGACTGTTGCCTTGAGTGTAATCTTTAACATTTGTAAAGCCATCGCAAGCACACTGATGTGTGCATTCTTCCTGCTTTTCAACTTGCTCTCTCTTGACTCTCATCTTAATTTCTTTCCAGGCATGGCTTTGCAGTGCATTTCATGGCACCTTCAGGTGAGAAAATACATTCTAGTTTCCATCACCAAGTGTTTCTTTTCTCTTCCTTCAAACCAGACTTCAGCACCATTTTTCCTAATCTTTTGTATCTTGTCCTTTGATTTTTTGGTTCCCTTCAATGGTCTATGAGATGAGGGGAACATTGTGTTATTCCAAATGTTTTCTCTTTTCAGGTAGAGTGGGATGGTACTATTTTACTTCTTGGTAATTTGTTGATAATCTCATATTCAATGTTACCAGAAAGCAAATTATTAGCTTCACCGTCTCAAAAATGAGAGCAGGTCACAGAATAAGTGATAGAAAGTAACTTGAACTGTATTTGTTGCTGGCTGTAGAAAGCCCAAGAAGTGTCCAAGTTTGAAGATGCACTAAGTATGGAAAGTAAGGCCACATGATGATATTTTTATTTGGCTGCTGTCCTGAGAAAGGAACAACCTTTTTTTTTTTTTTTTTTTTTTAACAAATGTGCTTATGTCATTAAAAGTCACTGGAACCCAGGATGCTCAGTTCTTAAATCAGCTTGAAAATAGACTTAGGGATTCAAACTGCACAGGCTCTTCTGAAAAGTTTACTTTAAGGGAACTTCCTGGGATTTTCTCCTAGGGAGCAGCCCCCAAAACTTCTCCTAAGTTAAGGGTGAGGAATCTCCAATCATCACAGAAGTTCATTGGCAATGCAGTTTGGAGCTAGTTATAAAATATAAATAGCTTTTTCACTGTGAAATATTTGATATTTTAAAAATTAAGACAGTGTTATTTACTCTCTTCCCCTGCCCACCCCGCCACGGCTGGTGTTGCTTATGTGCTCTTGGCAGATGGGATGTGGATCATTTTAATTAGATTTTATTGGACTGTTATACAGCCCATAATTGTGATCATTACTCATTTTCACTGTGGTTCAGACAGATCCTCTATTTAGACATGATGATATTTTGATGAGACAAGTCCCATGTAACTTGTTATGTTAGGGGCCAGTAGCCAAAGCAGAGGAATTAGGTGTTTTCACAGCATAAAAATTGGAGTAGATTAATAAAGGACGTAATGGTCAATTTGTGTTTCTAATTGTGCCCAGATTGTGGATGCTATGGGCAGAATGTCTCTTTGGGCTGCTGGGTCCTGCTGAAAGCTGCAGGAAACAAAAAGAACCCTTGCCGCCGAAGCCCAGGTAGCAAGATGTGGCACGGAGAGGGAGCAATCCCCCATTTCACCTGCAGGGAGAGGGGCAAACCCATTGTTGGTGTCAACAAGTGACCTTTTGCTGAATCAAAGCTGTTCTGCTTGTATTCACACCAGCTCTGTTTGGTCCCCATATGCTTTTTCGCCTTTTCTGTTGTGTTTTTTTGCATGGTTGCTCTTGTAAATCACTGCAAGGAGACTAGGACTGGAGGCTAAGACTGAATTGGGAAGGGATCTGTTGTAACTTCTCTATAGCTGGGGGCATCTTTTCTGCTGCTGATGGCCCTCTGTTGCTTTTTGAGCAGCTATGCTCAGGCACTGAGATGTTCCCTTCTTATACGACGTCTCTTCGGGAGGGTGTGGGACCCTGCTGTGTAACAGTAATGATGGTATTTGGGCAAAGTCTTTTGTAGGAGCTGTGTCCTATTGTCAGACAGAACCATCTTCTCACCTGCACCCCATGGTCTCCTTATTGTTTAGTGATCAGTCTTAGCTTTTTCCTCTTGAATTTCCTCAACCACGACTGGTATTTGGACATAATACTTGTAGGGTACAGATCTAGCTCTCCCTTTGTGTCCTGAGGAACACTGGTCAGTAAGAAAGTCACGTGCTACTGCCAGGAGTCATGGTTCAAGGAAACTGTCAAAAATATTTGGAAGAAAGTTTTAGATTTTGAGTTTTTCCCCTCTATTTGTGAATAAAGTTGCCTTCGGCTAACTCTTTAAAAAATAAGTTTCTCTTTTAAAAAATAACTTCTGATCCCAACTACACTGCATTTGCAGATGCCAAGGTTGTTGGAGAATTGAAAATGTTGGGGCTCATGGGCTTTGGGGTGCAAATACTAGCAGTTGCTTGTGCACAAATGTTATCTAAAATGCACCTGCCTCTTTCCCAGTAACAAATCAGTAAATTTAGTTTAATATAAAAATCAACTGCAGCTAAGGAGATGGGGTGCTACAAATAGTTCCAGCCTCCTGTAACAGTGTGGGGGATGCTCCAGTGCCATCTCCGCACCGGTGTGAGGGACACAGAATTTGACTCAGTCTGCTTACGTTCATCTGGACACAAACCTTTAAAAGGATTCTGTTAAGGTACTGCCTAAAATTATAATCGAATTTAACATACATCTCAAGTCAGATTTTAGTAAGAATCAACTCCGATTTCACTTTGCATATGCAAATTAGGCCAGTTATCCCTCCAGCTGCCCAGTTTGTGTGCATCAGCCATCTTCGGGGCTGCCTACAAATCAAACTGGAAAGGAGCTGAGCTGCAAGGTAGAGGAGAATACCACCTAAATCCACCCCTCAGGTTCGTGGGGTTCCTTTGCCATCTTCATCCTTTATTTAAAACAAACAAACAAACAAATCCAAATATCTTAGCATTTGTAGGCAGACACACAAGCTGTATTTCTCCTCTGCTCATCCAAACAGATCCATTAAGATCTAGATGCTACTCCTGTTAGGGCTGTTGTAGATTCCTCCTGTGTTATTGCTTTTGCAGTCTGTTAGAAACTAGGGCCTAATTTAGTGCTGGGTAACCTACCTTAACTTCTTGCTTCATTATCTCCTTCCAGTCCCTTATATCTGGAATTCTTGTCTAGATGTAATATACAATACAGTCTCACTTCTTGCCTCTGCGGAAAAATAAATGTGATAATCTCAACAGATCCCTTCTCCACTTTTACCTTAACTGTCTGTTCCTTCTTTTAAATTATGGATGCAACACAGCAGGATATTATAACAAATGGACAGACAAAACTAACTTACAGATCGGTTCATTGGCCGTTATGCTCTCCCTTATGTTCAACGATACTCTCACAGCTGAAAAATATAAATTAGTCAAAATCAAATGCTCCTTGTAAAGAATCAGTTACAAACTCATCCTCATTCTTCTGTTTAGCAAAATATATTCTAATTTATTAAAATGCACTCATTTTTTGGTAAGTGGTTTTTGTCAGTTGTTTTTTCTGGGAATTGGACCAGCTCACCTTAGAAAATTATTTTTCTCTTTTGGTTAGTGTCAATGGATTCCAAATCTGTGTTGCTCCATGGGATGAGAGAACCTTTCCTAACAAGAGAATAATAATCATCACTAAATTCTGGTACGAATTTTCACACAAAGAATGTGTACTAAAATGGATGAAACATCATGCTTCATTTTCTCATGCTGATTTTTCAAGTGAATAATTGCAAACCATGATTAATGTCACCCCAGAAATCTGGCATGCTTATTTGTGAACATATTAATGAGTCTAGTTTTATTATTATTCAACCAACTCTAATGCCTTAGTGTAAGCCTTATATTTCCGAGCTTCTCTATCCTATAGAATATTATTTTTTTTTTCCATTGGCTTTAGAATCCAAATTTTAAGGACAGTAGACTTTGACTTTTCAAGATTTTAAGAGTCCCCTCTGTGCTGATGGCACTATAGAAATCATAGATACTGCTTTCCTTGTGCCATTTAAACATCTCCTTCTCACTAAGCCCCACTGCGATGGATGCTGTGGGCACACGGGATAGGCAAAACTATTACATCATGAGTATTGGATGTACCTGTTTTATTTGGCTGCTGATTGTGTTCTTGACTAAATGGTTCAGATAAAGGACGTTACCTATCAAAACTGAAACCACTGGATGGATAATTCATGCAAATTTTCACTGCAAGGAAACTAGGAAGCCTTTCCAAGTTGCATGTTTTAAGGGGAGAAAAGTGGATTGGTTTTACCTGGTTCAAGATAAGCCATGGCCTAGAATTCTAGTGATTTAAGGTTAAAATTCACACGTTGCCAGAATTCAGTATGCTGTACAGCACAACGAACACAAGGCCAACACCTTAATTTAAGATCATTAAAGGAGGGTTTTAAGTTAAAATGTAACCTTCTGTTTCTGGCCAGGTGAGAGTTTTGTTTTGTGACATCTGTTTTGTCAGTGGTTGGTCCTGCCATCTCCCAGTGAAATGGTTAAGATGGAAAGAACTGAGATTAACTATTGCATTACATTGGACAAAGATTTAGGAAATCTCTTGATATTGAGTGGGTGATGAAGTGGATAAAATTTCATGTTGTTAAATGCAAAGGAAAGGAAATGGGGAAAATCAATCCTAACTTTGCATGCTCAGTAATGGGCTTTGAGCAAGATATTACTACTCGGGGAAAGAGATCTGGGAGTTATTTCCATAGAACTGTCTCACTTATCAACTCACTGTAGGTATCTTTGGTGTGCCCACAGTCTGAATAGTCTGTGAAGTGTTTGTCCTCCTATCTCAAGTGCATGTTTAGAAAAGCAAAGGTGCAACAAAGGGCAAGAAAGGTGATTAAATGTATGATACAATTAGTCATTGTATGGAGATGTTAACTTTGGATTCTACTGCTTGGAGAAGGAAACCCTGTTAGAGGTGGGTTGGAGGTGCATAAAAGCCTGAGCTGCCAGAAGAAAATAAGTAGAGAACTTACTTTCACAGTTGATCACTGTGTTTCTCACAAGAAAATATAAGGAATGTCAAAATAATTTATCAGGTCACAGATTTAATATAAACAAAAGAAGTTAGTTTTTCATATAATACACAGTTATACTATGGAGCTACTTGCTATGGGATAACGGGATGTGTGAAGTTTACCTAGGTTCAAATAGCCTAATTCATGGAAAAAAATATAATCACTAGATACTGAATATATTTTTATATAATTTGCATTGCTAAGTCTACTTGACTTGTTCCTACATTTTGTTTTTCCCAAGCAGGCTGCTGTTGGAGGAGGGTTACAGGAGCAGCTAGGCTTTTAACCTGCCCCTGTTCTGTCATTATGTTGTAATGATTTCAGGAGGGATGCAGAAAGGATCCCAAAGGCGTGACATCTAAATTAATTCCCTGTCAGGGCACCAAAAAGGGGTCAAAGAAGCAGTTAGCTTGGAGGCTAACTCTTTTAGGCCTGTACTGGCTGTCACCTGGATGAATTTGTTTCAGCAAAGCCCTGCAGAAGTCCCTAAGAAATATTTGCAAGCAAGTTGCTGCAAAATCTGAGTTTATTTCTGCGTTGTCCTGGACAGGAATGAGATGAGGAGTGTAACATTAGGATGGCAGAAAGGTGGGGAAAGATGAGGGGAAAATCAGCAAAAAGAAAAGTCCAGTTTTACCTACTGAGAGTGAATCAGATAAGGAAATGTCTGGCGATGTTCACAATAATTCAGACATTGTCCCAGACCTTAATTACTGGCACAGGCAACTGTGGACCTGGTAGGAGGGAGGTGGATTGTGTCTGTGCGCTCCATCTGCTGCCTGCAGAGATGGGAACGTTCCAGGACAGGTGTTGCTGAGCATTGCTCTTGTCTAGCAGCAAGATAAGTTTAATTAAAGGGCTAATTATTCCCACTCTGGAACGGACCTATCGTTGTACTTGCAATCGCATTCTAACTCTTTTCATCTGGTGTTCATGCGTTATACATTTATCTTCCATTGTCACGGTACTGACTTGTTTTGCTTAAGTGAGGATTAGTCTTTGGTGCGTGTGAAAATTGGAAACAAAGGGAATTGGCTAGACTTGAGTCTAGGTGATACTTCATTGTAACAGCGTTTGTCAGCACAAAAAGGCATTTCATGCTGGCTTTCTAACTTTCTTGTGAAATAGGTATTTTACAGTTGTGGAAACTAAGGGCTCGGATCAGTGGGGAATTGGACCCAGATGTTTATGTTCTGCAGCAACTATTAAGAGCATCAGGCAAAACTTCTCTTTCAGTTAAACCAGGAGTAACCCACTCCTGATTTCCAAAGAGTTGCTGGATTTACTTCAGAATAACAGACCGTGAGTTTATGTCTATTGACGTTTTATCCTTTTTTACATTCAGTTTGAAAGCTGTGGTGTAACCCATGCTTGCTTTCTCTGGCTTTGTGGACTATGGAGAGCTCTGAATCTTCTCGCCACTAATGGCAGATAGTCTTCTGGCTCTAAGTATTAAAACTTGCTCTTCAAGATGTGATCTTGCCTTTCTTTTGACACTTTTTGACACCCTATTTAGGTAAAACCTTATTTTCAAGCCAGGTCTTTTTCCACAAGCTCCTGAAATTTACTGTCCTTTCACAGACCAAAGGCTGATGTCTTGTTTTTACAGGGTCCCTAGAATGGAGGGACACGGATGACCCCGTTGTCAGGTAGTAGAGAGCTATTTGTTGGGAACAAAGAGTACTTCAAAGAAAACCTATCTTTAAAACCAAGCAGCTTAATTGTATTTTCATTCTACTGTTTTCCATAATACAGTGAGGACCTTGGGGTCTGCATATGCCCTGACAGACTGGGAAGGGAGAGGGAATGCTCCTCTGCCTAGTTTTGTGCCTATGAGATCTTAAACACAAGTGACCATTTCCTCCAGGCTAGGACCTTTATTTTACATCATTTCGGACCTCTTGTTGGTTAAAGCTTTGAGTCAGGTCAAACTGATATGTGAGATTTTCTCCCCCTCCTCTTGTGGCCAAACTTCAAAAGACATATTACTCATACCGCTTTAACATTCAAGGCTTGCATTAATTACCCACTAATGGCTTCATTTTTTTGCAGGAAGCACTTTATATTTTACTCATGGAGCCAGGAGAACTATCACTAGGATGGATAAGGATATACACATACTGTTTGTAACTTTAATATAATCTCTGAATATTCCATGATTCTGTAATGTCTGTCATGCTGGGCTTGAGCCCTGTTGCTGATGAACTGCCTGGGGCACTGTAGCAAATGCATTCTTTCACAGGCTAAAACAAAGCAGAGAAAACCATATAATGAATTCCAGTCGTGTAACATTATGGGCTAAGTAGAAGTGCCACTCCTTTACTAGGATAGTTGTAAGAAGACATTTTTGAAACCACATAGCTTAAGTGATAGCAGCCACCAGCCAAAACCCAAACATGTGTCTGCGTATGAAACAGGCACATGTGGAATATATGCTAAAGCTTTGGAGTGTTTTGTAAAACACATTTGTAGAAAGACCGTGAAACCTGAGAGACAGCAGTGCAAAATACATTGTGAAAATAATTTCAAGAAAACCTAGAGAGAGGTTTTTGGGCTGAGTGCTGGTCAGAAAGGCGATGCTGTGAGCAGTTCTGTAGAACAATCCTTTCTCACAATTTATGCCATGGAAGGAAGAATGGGACTTTTTATGTCCTTTGTAGACAAACAGGATCTGCTCATTGACTCCACCTTCAGTTATTTTCCCTTTACACCAGAAAAAACATGCAAGTACCAAAATTTTTTAGCTAACTGTTGAGGTCAAAAAGGGATGATAATAATCTACAATCTCTTGAAGCCTATGCGAGCTATATAGGATTTATTATACTTTGATAGTGAATAATTAGGCTCTGAGAACTTCTACCAAAGTTTTCAACATAAACATGTCTAACTTGCATCCCACAAGTATGATTGAAGGACAGGGAGGGGGAACCCCCCAAAACCACAATTAAAAATTTTCATTCCACAGGGAGACCTGAAAATGTAAAACAGTGGCAGTGGGACCCAGACTTGGCAACGTTTATCTAAGGGGATGTTCATTTGTTTTAACTTAAATTTTGAAAACACAGTGTTTCAGCAGGAGTATGTATTACAGCAGTGTTGTGAAACCAAAGAAAAGGTACATGATGTTCTTGTCAAAATCAACATGGGAAGGAAAGGGGCAGCCAGCAGTGGAGGAACAACTATTTAGGGACTTCTCAGAGAAGTTGGATGTATTTGAATTTATGGGGTCAGATGGAATTCACAGGAAGGTGGTGAAAAAGTCAGCCAATGTGATTGCGAGGCTGCTGTCTACGAAATATCACGGTGACCTGAGGGAGGTCCCTGATGACTGTAAAAAGGCTGATGTTACTCCAGTCTGCTAGAAAGGCAATGAGCAGGACACAGGCAACAGTCAGCCCAGTCAGTCAGCCTACAGTTCATGGAGCATGTCTTCTTGCAACCCATTTTCAAACATAGGCTTGAAAGGACAAGATGACAATCAGAAAAATCAGCATGAGTTTATGAAGGGCAAATCATACTTGAGCAACATGTCTGCCTTGGATTAAGAAATAACTGCTTATATGGATATAGCACAGGACAAAGTGTGTTTCTGGAACCACAGCCATGGCTGACCTGGCCTAGTGCTGGCAATAGTCCCCCTCCGAGCAGGAGGTAGGATCTGAGAACTCCAAAGGGCCCTTCCACCCATTGTTTCTGTGATTTTTGGACTGCAGTAAATCAGATGCTGGACTGAAGCAAATGAGGAGCTGTCAAAACATGTGTATATACATTTTTATAAGAAGAGAGGCTATCCCCTAACATTCAGAGCATAAATCAACCTTCTCTAATTGAATGTGGTCAGAGAGAGAGAGTTTATAATCAGGAAAGGCGCCTGGCCTGTAGTTGGTCAGCAATGTCCAAATCTGGGGACCTGAGCAAAATATTTATATTTCCAATGTCTTAAAATAATTAAAACTTCAAACAGTTTTCAAAACTTCGAACAGCATTCAGCCAAAAAGATCCCACTGATTCTAATTTTACTAGCCTGTGTCACTCAGGCAGGCTCAGTCTGGAGCCTGCCTTCCCTTGTGCTGAGAGGCTGGGCCAGGTCTGAACGTGGCTGTGTGCTGCCCTGATATGTTCTGCTCGCAGTGGATGGCAGAAGCCATACGTTACTTTTCTGGCATTCTCTGATATGAGAGTTTGAAGCTGGGAGGTCCAGATCCTACACTTCACTGGGAGCTTCAGATCCACTGAAGCTTTCAGACCATAATTCAGGAAGGATTGATGCATCCAGTTGCCTACATAATGGGCCAATTCTGCAATACTCCTGGACAGCCCTCGCTTTGTTTTAAACTTTTTCAGGCTATCTAAGAAACTTGTAGAGTAGCACAAATTTTCCAATGTTCAGGAAAGCCAAGCACCTTGCACTAGCTTCAGGGACTGAGGAGCTGTTTAAACCAGCCTTGTGCTACCAAAGGGTCCTTCTGTGTTATTCTTAAAATGCTTCATCAGGTGGGACAGCTTTTCTGAACTGGTAAGATGTATACCTAAGTGTGTACGGCACAGCAAGTGCAACTAGAAAGCCCTTTAAAAGCAACCCCTGGCACTGAGTAAACACTGCCCTGATCAGTTAGTCAGATCCTGCATGTGGAAGCCCTTTGTGTTCATTATTCATGAATGCAGTACGACATGAAGATCCGCGAGCTTTATGGACAATGAATTCTGAACTCCTTAAGAGAGCATATGTGCTGTAGAAACCTGAGTCAAAGAGCTGAACGCACCCAGTTGGGGAAAGCACACACAGAAATAGTCTCTCATCTCTGGCTGCAGCTTATACAGGCAGAGAGCTTGTTTACCTAATCTGAATATTTGACCTTTATACTTTTTGGAAATGGTACTTTTTTCCTCTTAATTATGTGGAAGGAGCACTTCCTTTCAGAGCTCTGATGGACTTCTCTATAAATAGCTACTCACATCCCAGAACCTCACACTGAAACCTTCAGCAAAGTCAGCATCCCTAGGACTTTTTAAGCCTGAGATAGGAACCACGTGGAGTTTAATCATTAATCACCAGTCTTTAATTAACAGCTCTGGGCTTTGAACAAAAGGCGCTTACTGCAAGGCTGCTGAGGGGCTCTGAACTCTTCAGCGCGCTTTCTTTCAGGGGACCCGGTGGCCTTCCAAAGGGGGCTGGCGGAGCAGCCTTCTCCTCGTGGGAAGGGTCACGCTTCCCAGGAAGAGCAGATGTTTGTGGCCTGATGTCCATTTTCACAACTGTCCCGTTGGCTGGCTGCAGGCTTGAGCTGTCTCAACGTGGGGATGCTGCCAGCTCCCTGAGGTGGGCAAAGAAGTAGAGTGTCTCCAGAGGCCCATTGCCTCCACCAGGTGAGGTGGGTTTTAACCGGAGGAAGGAGGAAAGTTGCTCCAGGCTTGGAAAATTTTATAGGGGAGTGTTCAAAATTGAGCACTCAGGAGAGAAAGAAAACATTGCTATAAAAGTTGACTCAGCCAATATTTTTTTGCATTCCTGCTGCTGTGATTGAAGATATTTGTTTTTAATATAAGTTTCTTCCATTTGTAGTCTGGCTTTCCTGTAGTAAAAACTAAAGGGTAGATCCTCAGCTGACATAAATTGGCTCCACCGAAGTTAATGGAGCCATGCTGGTTTGTACCAGCTGAGGGATCTGGCTCGTGCTGCAGTGTTCGATACCCCCATTATATTGCCATGATTACGATACTAATTCAGTAAAACGGCTTTGCAGCATAATAAAACCAACCCAGAGAATGGAAGATGAAAGGGCTTCCTCTCCAACTGACCTGGTATTTTTCAACAAAATGTTTTCCTTTGTTTTCTCTTTTGTCAGAAAACGCTCTCAAACAAAACTTTTTACAGCAAATGTACCCGCTCTGACAAAACTTTCCCTGGGAAAGGCTTCTTGGCTTCAGCATCCTGCCTGCCTGTACGCAGAAAACACGTATGGCAAACTCAGCGGCCATGGGTCAGGGCACGTTGAGGCTTGTGCAAGAAAATGAACTGGATCTTTAAAGGGCAGGGGTGGTACTGCAGAGCGGTTAAAGCCCTGAGGTAGCCTTGACTTCTGAAAAAGAGGAGTTATCATACTAGTGGGTAGACCATTGAGCATTTTACTCATGCTCTGCCCTGCCTAGTTTTTCTTGATCTGTTTGCACTGGGAGAAAGAGCCAGCGGAGTTATATAAAGCTGTATCCTTCCCTGTCATGGGGGTAAATGACGTGTTGGTGGTTTTCCTCCTTGTGATCAGCTCTTCAGCGAGTAGCAGAAGATACTGGGCTTGAGGAGTGGGGAGCATGATAACCTGTGCTGCCTTATTGCTTGGGGCTGTTGAGCACCGAAGGGAATAAAAAGACACAAAGACCTAAATAAAGGCAGATAGATGCATAGCTAGATCCCTAGGATGAAATATTTTGTTTGCCGTAGCACTGCTGAACTGCACACAGGCTTTTCTGTGCCAGGAGGGATTTTTACAGGGACATTGCTAAATGGAGGCAGTAAATTTAACTTTAAAGGACCATGAATTGAAGCTTTTGGCTAAAAGCTGAAAAGCTGTTACTTTTTACTGGGCCCTTTTAACTTCACTTGGAACAGGACAGTATATTTTACTTCTAAGGCCCTTGGAAGTTGAAGGCCCTGCCTGTGGCAGGTCTCATTCACCTCCTTGGGAGCTGGGGCCTTGTGGAGCAGCAGTCCAATGCTGCAGTGGACCTTTCAAGGTGAATATGAACCAGCCCAGCTTTTCTGGGTAAAGGTGAAATACAAAAAGATCCCACCAGGAGAGCTACAGCGGGTTACACTTCTACCAGCTGTGAGGAGCGCTGTGCCATTGCAAAACTAAATATCAGTACAATTTTAACGGCCAGAAAAGCTAAAGAGACACACACATCTGTTTCAAAGGCAGAAAAAACAATATCCAATGTCCTGAATTAGCAGATTCAGTTGAATCCTGCTTCCAGACCTGAGCTGGTCCCCTAGCAGCAGTCATACGAATGCTGATTCAAAGAAGTAGTTTTCCTACATACTCAACGCTTTGAAACAACCTAAACTATTCCCAGTTTTGACCCTTCTGGTGACATGATCCAATTTTAAATTATTTACACCCTCTGCTTCTTTTAAGGAGAAACATTGGGTTTGCACTAAACTCTGTTCAGAAGAAGCAAAACTTTTCTTGCTGATATCTGGTTGCAACTTACTGCAACTGCTTCTAATATGTGTCCCCAGTGTTTGAATTATTCCTGAGACAGGGATATTCCATGTGTGGATGACAGACTGCAAGTCCCTAGTAAAGGTAGGATTTGGCTGCCTTTGACATCCACATTCTTCTCTCCCAGGTCTTAATGAAATATCAGAAATTCCTGCATTCGGTGCAGGCTGACAGTGGAAGCCATCCTGGCTATCTGCTCAAAGGCAAAGGCTCTTGGACTGAGAGAGGACCGTCCCTCTCATCACAAGTGTTGCGTGGTTGGGGTCTGAGTGCCTCAGCAGTGGGAGGCTCTGGTTACTCGAAGGGACCAGGAATCTTGCACTAGCAGCTGGCATTTAAAAGAAGGCTTTGAAAGAAGGACCCAAGCTGGCAGGCTGAGGGGACAGGAGGATGCACACGGGTCTTACTTTTGGGATAGATGTGCCCATTTCTTGCATTAATTAGAGAAAAAGATGATTGATCTGGAAACCTTTGCAGAACCCAGGTGTGTCTGCTTCCTTAGCCAGACATTTGTGGCCAAGCATCTACCTGGAGCCCAAAGAGCCTCAGTGCTCCTGGGTGTTAGTGCCCTGTTCCTGAAAAGAGGAGGCAGAGGCTACCACTGCAGCTGAGGCGCTGGGTGAAGAAAGTCGTTGCTAGATCTAATCAGGCAAAGAAAAGGTTTGGAGCATATGGACCCCAATGTGTGGTCCAAGTACAACAGCTTTGTGAGTGTCCTGCAGGGAGACTTTTACTAGCACTGCAACAACAATTCATCATTGCCTGAAGGTTTGATGGGTCTGGTACTCCTCGTCTTAATTGACCTCGGCTGGAGACCTGCATTTCAGTCCAGCTTAGTCACAAAGGACTTGGTCTGTGCTTGGGCCTTAAAGAGGATATTTATCAGAAAATCACATGATTAATGGAACTGAGTGATCTCTGTTCGAGAGTGGCCAGGAATTGAATTAACAGAACACGGATTTTGGCAGGTGTGAAGCACTGGCAAAGCCGAGACCCAAGTCTGGGGAGGCAGAGCACCCCTGGCCTTGTTGGGGTGCAGCCACTGGCTGGGTGGGGGTGGCTTTTGGGGGTCGGGGAGGAGGTGGCCAGCTGGCAGAACTGGGGACACAAAAGTCTGGGCTTACGTTTGGATAAAAACGCTGTGTGTGGATTATTAACCCTTCACACAGCAGCACCAATATGAGGACTGCCCACAGTTGTCCGGCAGAAAGGGCAAAAGTAAATAGGAGGTTAACAGAAGTTGATATCCTCAAGTAAATGGTGATGGAGGGTTGGGAATAAATGAACAAATAAACAGAAATCATCAAATAACTCTTTCTTGCCTGCTTTTTTCCCACTCTTATTTCTTTTTCCCTCCATGTCAACACCAAACAAGACAGGACTAAAATTAATGGGGAAAGCAGCAATTAGCAAATTAGGTTAGCGGCGTGTTGCAGTGTGCCATGGCTGCCAGGTGTGAGGGGCTCTGGCAGTATATTTTCTAATGGCTGTCAGAAAAGTGACACTTTGATGAATGAAGCTGGGTAATCAGCACCCTCCGACAGCGAGCGCTGAGAGGCCTCAACATGCTAAACTGCAAAATCAAACCTTTTTTAACCCCCATACAAAAATACAACAACAAAAATCGCTGCAAGAGGAGCGCGTTTTTCCATCAGGAGCTGGAGTTCACATTCTCCTCTAAATACTTTTTTTTCTGTAACATACTAGGGAGGAGTTGTCAGGTTTAAAGGTTTTTCCTTTCCTTGGAATACGGGACTCAAGAATTTATAAATGCAGACAGCTTAAAACCGCATGTTTTTTGAAAACTGCTGTTTTGGGTATGTCCCATTAGTGCTATCAAAGCCAACGGTGCTACACTCACACCTTCTGGGCTTTGCTCTTTAAACATAATGGCATTAATAATCCATAAACCGAGCTTGTGAACCAACTCCTGCATAAGATATTGGTGTCTCTTGACTGGTGGTCAGCAATTGCTCTGCTCCTAATTAACACCACTGACATGTGCTGTCCAGGAGCCCACGTTGCATATAGGAACAGGTACAATGTAAGAATTTAGAAAGTAAAACACCTCTACATAAAGTTTCACCAGTGGCATTGTTGCATCCTGATGTTTTCACTCTTGATAATTTTACCTTTGAGTCCCTTCTGAGGAATACGTTGTTACTGTTGGAAAGCAATTACGCTGGTGATCGTTCAGGAGTATCGCTATACGATACGTGCCAGGCACTGGGCGCATGGCAAGGTGCGGATCCGCAGGGGGAATGCTAAAGCTGCAGGTTGCTGTGTAAATTCACAGGACTCTGAACTCTTGGCCAAGAGTTCAGGGGAAGCTTTCTTTTAAAATTTTTCTTTTTCATAAAAAAGTTCTTGAGGAGATTAATCTAGCTGCCGGGAGAGCATCTGGATGAAAGATCGCTCTGCAAAATGCTGGGGTACTTGGAATTTTTTTCCCAGGTTTTCAGACTTTGTGTTGCGCACTGGAGGTAGGGTTTGTGCAGCACTTCAATAGCTCAGCACAGAGCTGCTCAAATCCCCCTATTCTGTGGAGAAATTGAATACATTTTTATAAAATCCTAGTTCTGGTTTTGGCCAGCTAAAAGGACTGTGTAAGTTTTGATTAAAAACATGAGAATAAGTGTAAATCATATCCCAGGCATTCATCTGTTCTTCTAGTTTGAAATGAAGCTGAAGGATCTTTCTGGAATTATTTGTCAGGATCTGCGGGCTTGTTAAATTTGGATTGGCACTTGAAGCAAATCTGAAATTGTTCTCTTATGCTTTAATAATTGTATTTAGTTTCCTAATTTGGCTGGTAAGTTTATCAGAAGATAATTGAACTTTTAAAAGTATAATCTGACCAGACGGTAGAAAATACTTTAAAATAAACTTTCTTTCTGAAACTTTGCTCTGTTTTCGCTCACACTCTCACAAAAACAGTCCATCTGCACAGCTCCGACCTGCGGAGGTGCACGTTCTTAAACCAAATAACTCCTGAATGAAAACAGGTTATTCCCTCTTATTCCAGAATTCAACAGATCTCTGCCAAGACAAACCAGCGGAGCCACCAAGTGCAGCCAGCTACTTGTGTCGGCTTCTGCACCAGCCCGCTGCACCCGTGCATGGCTCAGCCGGCGTTTGTGTGTTTTTGTGAGTGTCCGACTCCATCAGCCCCTGCTCCTGTTCATGGCCCCCGCAATGCGCAGCAGCAGCGGCTCTGCTGGCAGGAGCCCGGCTCTGCCCTCCCTGCGAGGACGATGCTTTCAGGGCTCGGCAAGCCAAAGGTTGTCGATGGGTCGTGCTTTCAGGTAAAGATGGATCTGGTTTAAGTAAGGTATTGCTCTGAGCTGTTCTAAAAGCAGGAGAGGAAAAAAAAAAAAGGGAAAAAAAGAAATAGTTTATAAATTATTCCAGGGAACAGGAGAAACTGTTCTCAAGTTGCTTTTGTTTCTTAATGCAACTTTTATTGTTGTTACTAAAGGATGCATGAGGGTCTTGTTTGCTTGTACACAGGAGAACTGAACAACCAGAAACAGATTCATTGCTTGTTTTTTACTGACTCTTCCAGCCGGCACAGCATGAACTCCAGTCTCGGCAATTGTGCAACCAGCTTTGTTAGCTGCTCGCTGGCTATCTGCTCTTGTGTGCTCTTTCTCATTCCTCCTCTTTGCGGGCAGACGTGCAGATGTAGCCTGTGCTTGAGCGGCGCCTTGCCAGCTCCATCCACTGGGTATCTCATATTCCAAGCTGGTTCACACACGCTGTTGTTTCAGGTGACGGTGAGTTTTCCTGCCCTTCACAGTTAGTTTCAATGAAATGAGCACGTTTTCCAGTTTCAATGAGATTTAACCCTACTCCTAGAGTTCTTGTAAGCGGTTTCTGGGTTTTGGAGTAAATGCAGTTCTCCAGTTTCACCGGTGGTGTGTAGAAGTTTATGGGTTCATTGCAGACCCGTAAACCCAGGTTTTCCAAGTCCTACATTAGCATGTAAACTACCAGGCTGTTTTTCCCACTCCGCCACTCACTCTAGCCAGTTTCTTTCCTGTTTTAAAGAGGATTTGCTGCTCTTCATGTTCTTCATTTGCAAAGTCTTCTGTCACTGTGGAAGCACACGCTAAACATTTTTCCCACTTCTTTTGGTGCTTTTAGGTTTACATCTACTTCCTATTGACTGGCACAGGAGTCAGCAAGGGGAAGACCCCTGGCTTTTCTCTTAGTCTGTGTCGTGATGGGGAAGCCTCCCAGCTCCAGTAATCAATCACGCTGCACTGATAGCAGCTCAAAGAGTGAGCAAAGATAAATGAGTTGTCCAGGCTGAGCTTGTCTTGGCTTCACAAGGGAAAATACTGCTAGAAGTCCCCTCTGTGTGTTGGCCAGGTGTGACAGGAGGGTGCCTTTACCCATTGCTCACTGTGGCTCCAGTGCAGAAATGATCTGTTAGCATCAGCGTTGCTCCTGCTCCTCGCTGGGCTCTGGCCACCCTCACCTGTATGAAGACAAGTATTTTTTCATGACAGTGTGCTTGGTATCCACCTGCCCAAGTTGTTTTCTGTTTTCTTGTCACTGTCAGCTTGGCAGTGCTGTCATTTTCTGGGTACACGGTGTGTAATTAATGAGAATGTCATTTCCAGGTTGTTTTCAAAGACTGGATTGATAGTCTGAGAAATTATTTCAGTCAATGCCTTAGGATATTTTAATTTTTTTGTAAATTAAGAAAATTATCATCTTGGTTGCTTGGTTTGGGGATACATCTGGAGGGAAATCACCGTGCTTATATTTTTAAGGACAGACAAACTTGACCTCTTAATAAAGACACAGAGCTTGGGTTCATATACTACCAGCCAGGGCAGTTGGATGCACAGGGCAGGGCTGGCTGGCTGGCTTTTCCCCAAATTGTGGCAGCACTGGGAGTGCCAGCCTCCTCCCTGCGTGCCATAAGGAGGATGGTCTCCTTGTGATGGTCTCAAGAGGTGGTGGTTGGTTGTGCTGTGGGTCAGATCCTGCCCTGAGGAGCTGGAGGGGTAGAAGGACGCGCTGTGACTGGGCCTGAAGTCCACCCTGGTGCTCCTTGCTGCCCCTTGGGGCAGGCTGGCTGGGCAGAGGTGTTGGCTGGGATGTATGTATTTTATTATACCTGTTATTTCTTTCACTGGAGTAATAAGTCTGCTTTATGGGAGACCCCGAGTGACTCCATAAGGAGCACAGAGATTGGTTTTAGCCACCTTTGCTCCCCAGGACATTGCTGTCCCAAACGCTGGATCAGAGTGCCCAGGCACAGGCTCCAATGATGCACGGCGTGCATCCTAGGAACTGGCCTTAGTGCTCATTTAGGGATATTCTCTGCCATTCTCTTCCTGAGCAAATATCCCCAAGTGTCTCCGCTGAGCCTTATGTTGCTATATACTTTAATTTTACTTTGTTATTTGCAAAAGGGAGGGGTTCAGGGAAAGACTCTCAAGCAGCAAATATTTCCCTTTGCCTCCTTTCTCCTTCAGTTGTCAAAAGCGGTATTAGCCTGTTCCTCTGCACTGATCATTCCCCCAGGTGCTACAGCACCGCTGCTTTGCAGTAAGGCTCCCCGCGGAGCTCATGTCTTATGGGCTGGCAAAGGGGATGGGTGGCTTTTCTTCACGACAGTGTCATGATCCACACTTCTAGGCTGCTACTTTCATCAGGGAACATGCCTCCACGTACTGGACAGGTTTATGTTTTGATTTTGTTGGGGTTTTTTTTTGAGAGGGTGAATATTTGAAAAAAATGAAGTTACCGTTTGCTTCAGTGGATTTTCTGAGCATTGCAAATGTTTTATTCCCAATAATCTGCAGGTGCCTCTTGGGCGGGTGAGATGCATGCAAAGGTTAGCATGTGCATGCGTACATGTCTCCTGTGATATACGGAGCTTCGGCGCTGCAGCTGCCATTAGTGTTAATGGGCTAAAACCCTTCACATCAAGCTGAGAATATACTCCCGCTAATTGTGTACCAGCCGTCCCCTGGGACCTTTGTGAGAATGATGCATCCGAGGAGAGGCGCTTTCAGTGATACAGTGCCTTGGGATAAATAAATAAGGGGCTAAAGTTAGACGCTGGTTCAGGAAGGCTGATTCAGTGCCAGCATTGTAACACTGGGAAATCAGATAACAGCGATGCCAACCTTTATCCTCTTGGTCCTGGCCTAGTTCACTGCTGCACAGTACCATCTTCTGAGCCATACATCACCACTCAGCCTCACCTTGATGATGTATGATGCCCATAGATCCTTATAGCGGGAGTGCACTCTGATGTATTGCGCCAATACATCATGGACAGGGTTCGCCTGGGTGATGTATTAGTGCCCTGAGAATGTATTACTCAAATGCTGGTATTGTTCAGGGATAAAGCCAAGCCAAGGAGTGGATTCAATTTAATTACAGTGCAAATGATAGCCCGGCGCCAGGAGCACTTTGGTGCTGAGATGCTGGCACCCTGTGGAAATATGAGCTGTGGCTCTGGTGCTGTTGAGTCACATCGCAGTGTACCATCAGAAGAGGCGCCATATTTTAAAGGATTGGTCATTTTTCAAAGAAATATAGGAGGACAATTTTGGGAGCTCTGTAGAAATCGGTAGCACAGTGTGCAGAAAGCTCCTGAGCAGGCAGTGCTGGCAGGCAGCGGTGCAAACAGGTCGCTTCTGCCTGCCTGGGAGCTGTGACCTCTCAGGGTGTGAGAGGGTGGCTCAGCATTTTGAGAAGTGTGAGGCAAGGTGATTTTTTCTTTTGGTCACCTGTGACACTGAAAATTGCTGGATGCCTCTAAGCAGTGTAAAGTACACACTGACAAAACACTGTCTTCCTCACCAAGGAGATGGGCTTTGAATCCAATCTCACATACACATATTTTCTGTTGTTATTGGTAGGATGTTTTGATAGCAAATTTGAAGAGACGATTCTGTAGTTTCCTTGGGCTCACTTACATAGGTGTCATCAAAAACCTGAGAAGAAAACACTTAGACCATTAGAAGACACCCTTGACTATCTTTGGTGGGGAACTGCCAGGTGATAGAATCCAATGAAGAACAGCTTTATAAAGAATCCAGAAATGAGAAAGTAATTCCTGTGAAAATCTACATTGGATGTTTATCTCTGGTTAACTCTCCCTTCCACTTTGCTTCTCTTTTTCACATGTCTTTCTGTTGAACAGTGTCGTGGTTTAACCCCAGCCGGCATCTAAGCACCACACAGCCGCTCGCTCACTGCACCCCGGTGGGATGGGGGAGAGAATCCAAAGAGTAAAAGTGAGAAAGTTGTGGGTTGAGATAAAGACAGTTTAAGAGGGAAAGCAAAAACTGCACACGCAAGCAAAGCAAACCAAGGAATTCCTTCACTCCTTCCCATGGGCAGGCAGGTGTTCAGCCATCCCCAGGAAAGCAGGGCTCCATCACGCCTAACGGTGACTTGGGAAGACAAACGCCATCACTCCAAATGTCCTCCCCTTCCTCCTTCTTCCCCCAGCTCTATATGCTGAGCACGACGCCATATGGTGTGGGATATCCCTTGGG
>NW_008794965.1:1417973-1446424 GCF_000699145.1 Aptenodytes forsteri | reverse complement strand
GTCCCCTCCCAGCTTCTTGTGCCCCCCCAGCCTGCTCGCTGGTGGGGTGGGGTGAGGAGCAGAAAAGGCCTTGACTGTGTGTCAGCACTGCTCAGCAGTGACGAAAACATCCCTGTGTTATCAACACTGTTTCCAGCACAAATCCAAAACACAGCACCGTACTAGCTACTGTGGAGAAAATTAACTCTATCCCAGCCAAAACCAGCACACACAGTATGGAAACAAAAATGTAGATCAGCTTTACTTTAAAATCAATTTTACTTCCAGATAAGCCTCTGTAAGCTTGTCTCATTGTCAGGGAATTTTTTGATAAGGAAAAGACTTGCATGTATGTTATCTGATTGTCAAAGGATGGCATGCCTTAAACCATCTGCTTTTTGTAATATCCTTGTCTGTAATGGGAGGTCCTCCGGGAACACGCAGACACTTGAGAATTAAGGTGAAATTTCAGAAATGATCGGTTTAGTGCATCACATCTATTATGGTCCTCTGAAAGCTCAAAATACGTTATTTTAACTGCAGCCAGACATGAAAATTCTTTCTTTTTGGACACAAAAGATAAAAATCCTCCTTCCACTAAAGTCAAGAGGTTCTTTATGTAGTCAGGATTTGACCCAGTCTCTTCTAGAAAAGTTTCTGATCATTGACTCTCAGAGATATTTGATTATTCTTTTAGAGAAATGTTTACATTGAGCCAGGGGTAGCAAGGTGGCAGTAATACTTGGCTCATGTTCAGTGTTTTATATGAATAAACGCAGGCATTTGCCAAACAAGATAAATACAGGTTTGCAGATGAGAAATTTCCAGCACAAACAGATAAAGTGACTTGTGCAAGGGCACGTAGCAAGCTGGTGGCAGGGCTTGGAAGAGAAGCTTGTTGGTCTGACTCACTCCTCCTCTGACATCCCTCATTATTTCACTTCTATTATTACCTTGACTTATTTGCTCCATTGATTCAAATCAGATCTGCTCCTACCTTCCTATTGTTCATGGCTCTGAGGCTGTAATTTTTGGCAGTCCTATAATGGAGAGGAAAATGTGGGTTTTTTTCCCCTTTTTTTGCCATCAGTTTCACTGTCGATAACACAGAAATGCTGGTTATTCTTTATTTTTGGGTGCAGAATGAGGAAGGCTCAGTCTGATAGACAGGAACAGCGGACGACTTCTTGGCACAGCACTACAGAGGTCCCTCTCCTGCTCCTTGACTATGCTACCCCGTCACAGCCACGCCAGCAAGCAAAGCAATGCAGATACCCTTCTGTTTATTTGTTGCTTAAAATGCAAAAGAGAGGCGGTGTGGCTCGGTTCAGCGGGTATTTACACTGTCCATTGCAGATCCTGGGCTTGCTGTCTTTGGAGAAGAGCATGCAGTGCTCCTGAGTGTGTTCCTTCAGGGTGTCCTCCTCCATATCACAGGAAACCCATTGATGTCCCCATCCGTGCATGACCCTAGAAGCTGTTTGTCCTTTCTGTGCTGCGGTGTTGCCTCCTTCTGTGACTGGTTCATCATCACGCTACCCCTCAGTGGAGTCTGTGGTTCATAGTGATCCTTATCATCTTGTGATAACTGTTGTAAAAGTTTCTATAAATAGAATTTCCTCCTGCCCAAGTCTTCTTGCTAGCTCAGCTGTTTTATTTTTAACAGAAAGGCATGTTGATGCTAAGCAGAAATAATTTTTTTTAAATCTCTCTATTAAACATAAAAAGATGCTGTGTCTGAGTAAAAAGGAAAGGTGCCCCTTAGATATTTTTAAAGCTTCCAAAAATAGTCTCAAGTCTGTGACAAAGCTTCTTGAGCAGGAATAGTTGCGGACAGCAGTTCTACGATGGAAAAAATCATGCCTACTCGTGCTTCTGGCTGGGATCTGCAAGAAGGGAGACCGGTTGAACAAAGACCTCTAAAAGGAATTAACTGAGGGCTGCTCTTTAGAAGGCTCGATAGCAGCACTGCCCAAATAGTTTTGCTGGTGATCTCATATGTGTTTTCCCTTCTGGGCTTGCAACTGCCCTTGAGGTTGGGAGCCCCTTTCTGCAATTGAGTCTTCGCTGGAGACCTGCAGCCCCACTGCGAGAGCCTCTGCTGTGCAGTGGCAGGGTAATGAGAAAAGGCAGTGAGTTCGCCGTCTGGTATTTTTCAGTATAAAGAGAGAAGGAGGATTGTTAATTTTGCCTTGTATGCACAACTGATATTGGACTTGAAAAAAAAGGAAAACTTGGTTATTGTTTCTGCTCCTACACCCCTGCACCCTCTGGGTCAGAGCACAACCATATATGCAGTTGATTCAGCCTCCAGCACAACTGAGGAGGCAGAAAATCTGGGGGGGAGAGAAGCAGATGGGGGTGGGACTCTCCAAGGAGATATGTTTTACAAGGTTCCCAACACTTTTTCTTCCCCCCGTGGTGGGGGCTTTTGTCTCCTTAGTCATGGCAAATGCCAAGTCAAGTGTTTGTGTGTTCACGCCTAGTGAGAGGGGAAAAGTCTCTAGAGAACTTCTGAAAATTATAAAAGATAAACTGATTACTATTAAAATTGCAAAGTAGTCAATTGGTGGCTGCTGAACAGCTTATATGGCGAAGAAAAGACACCATTATAAAACAGAGGGAGTTCTATTGTTTGCATTTAGAAAAAAATATTAGCTTGTTTCAATCCCAAAGTGACTGATTATCTATGCTAAACCAGCCTGCATTTGTGTTCAAGTTTAGTGCTTATCACAGGTGAATTTCTGTCCACGTGAATGTAGGGTTTTTCAGAGGGACGTAGCCAGTTTTGCTCTCCCATATGGCAGGGCAGAGAGGTTGGTTTCTCTTGGACTTCATCGGCTCTCCAGGCAGAAAAGAGATTGGGCAGTAGATTAAGATTTGAGGCTCAGTTCTTATTTCTTCTGTAAATATCCTGCATGCCCTCAAGAAAATTGATTTATTGCTTTCAGCCTTGATTCCTCACCTGAAAAATACTTCCTTTGTGCCCCACTTATTTATACGGGCATCTCTTTCACGATGGATGCTCTTCCTATCTGTTTGGTACTGTGCTTGGTGCAGTGAGGTCTCATTCCTTCCTCGGCACTCTAGAGAGCAGTTTATATTGCAGTAATCCTTATAACTATCAGTAAAATAAAGTTACTGGAGACAGACCTAACCTGCCTGAAATGCTGGTGCTTTAGATAGAATTTGAATGTAAAGCTCGCCTGGGTTTGGTGGCTGTCCTCTGCCCATAGCTGTCAACGTGCACCAATGACTGTCAGGATGAATGATGGATTAACAAACGTGTAATGATTTAGTCCCTCTCCAGGAACAAGCAATACTGCCTGAGTGACATGCATTCCAGATATGCAGAGAAGAGGGATGTGTGGCATTGTCTCACTCAATAACAGGATCTGGCAACTGGAGAAAGCAATGTTTTTCACTCATTACAATGTGCATATATTTGTGGACCCTAGAAAATGCAGACTGGGGACATGAGGTTCTGGTTTAATTTGTTTTTTTTTTTAATCCAAGTGTATAATTTGGCAGCAGAACTTGAAACTTCCAAGCTGAAAGGTTTCGTGCTCTGTTTTTTTTCCAGACGATGTTAGTGAGGGACCGGCTGGGTTGACTGGACTCCACAAGGTACTTTTGTTTATGGATGAAGCCATGCAGATGGGGATCAAAGGTTGTGTATAGCTGCTGTAGAGCACGCTGGGGCTGAGAGAGGTCGGGCACCAGAGATTAATTTCTTGGCTGGTTAGAGCCAAGGTTTAATAGCAGACTCGGAAAGGACAGTGATTGAGTTTACTGCTAGCAGAACCTATAGTTCAGGTCAAGTAAAAGGAAGGAGCTAAGGGGCTCTGTGTGTTGGTTGCAGGAGAAAGTCTAATGGCTTAACAATATGTGGCCTCAACAAGACGTATTATAGTTGCTGCCACCAGTGAGCTCCGCGCTGCTGTGCTGGGGCAGGGGGTAGAGAGAGGAGACGCACCCCTTGCGTCTGGTACATCACCCTTAACAAACCAGGTGTTTCTGGGGTTAGGCTAATGCTCACAGCGAGGCAAAGCAAACACACAAAGGAAGCCTTGTTAATTCTGAAAGGGAAGAAGAAAAAAGGAAAACATCAGTGTTTTCTAAATAGGGAAAACGGTGTACTTGAGGTGCAAGGGGGGGATGTATTTTCTTCTTAGTTTTTTGAATTGCATACTTCAACAAACCCATGTAGATATCAGATTTCACAGGATCAGGGTTAGATGACCTATTTTTGGCTAAATTAAGAACTGATTTTGAAGCTGAAATTAAACTGTACTCTGACTGTAACTGTACTCCATCTTTTCATGCTACTATTCCATTACACTTTAGTTTCTAAGTTTTCAGTAATTTTTTTTTTTTTTTTACAATTGTGTCCTTTATTTATGTAACCTATTTAATTGTATCTAACTACACTGTGATTTTCCTCTCCCTGCTTTCAAAAATGTTTTTGGATTTTTATTTTTTTCTTTTAGAACATGTAAAACAAAAATCTAGCCAGGAGGATTTGCTCTGAGCTTTCATATTTTATTTTGAAAGAGGTTCTATGTTGTTATAAATAAGTAACCTCTTAAGGTAAAGACTTTTGCAAATAATTTCAGACTGTTACCTTTTTGGTGGAGGGAGCCTAGCTGTGTGCAGGAGAGACTTAGTGCAGGTGGTAGCCTGCCAGCTGGGTCCTATAGACCTCAGACCAAAATCTGCAGGAAAAAAAATTGTCTTTCATTGGTGATTTGTCCTGGAGTTCCCAGGGAACAGGAAAATTGGGATAATATCACAGGTAGGACGTGACCATGATACATGTAGTGCTACCAGAGCGCGTATGTCTCAGCTATGCAGAAAGCATCAATTTGACCCCATGTTAGAAATTCCTCATTCTGTGGCTCTGAGTCAAATGTTCATTGGATTTCCTATTAAAACACTTTCCTAACTGGTCCTGCCTTAAATTCTCTTTCTTGGAAGTTTCCTGGATCATGTGAAGTTTTGCTTTTTTCCATTTTAGTATGCTTTTTTCTCAGGAAGGTAACAGAAGCTGCACCAAATGTGAACTGAGCGACACGGGTTTGCTGATTAAGCACAGATGGGATTCCTCTCCCAAAGTGCTCTTATGTTGTCTCCATCCATTAAACTTGCTACGAAAGCTATTGACACAACTCTGCAGTCTCTCCTGTTAGAGTTATTCTATTCTTTTTAGACGTAAATGCTTGTTGGGTCACAATGAATGACCTGATCATGTAGTGATTAGGATCCTCACCAGAGATTTGGACTTCTGCTTCAAATCAATTGCAGAGAGGTCTTTCTTGTCTCCGGTAGCTGCTGAGATGAATCCATGGTGACTTGCAGATGTCTTAAGACATTCTTCTGAGAGGTTTCTGGTTTTGCCATTTGGAGAGGATTTTTAGTCTTGTGAATCAAAACTTGAATCAGTCTCTAGATCTGAGCCTGATCTGTAGCAGTGGAAGGGGCAAACTATACTAGGTTTGCCTGCTGCAGGCCTTGTTCCTTCTCCTCCAGAGCACCCTGTAGTAGCTGCTATCAAAGGCAGGACAGCAAAATTGATGGAGCCAGGTCCGCTCTGTGCAAGCTCCGATTTTGGTGGTTTTCAATATGACATGTCATCTAGAACCTGTGTGTTTCAGCTGGGTTTCTCTAACAGAGATGCCAACATGCTTTTTCACCAGAACTGCGTGAAACACCCGAGTTCATAGGGACCGAAGGAAAACTGTCACAGAGACAAACAGGTACGCAACTTCTCTGCTTTGCTGATTGTATGCCAGATTTGAAATCTGTGGTAAGTTACTCTTCCTTTGATTTTTCACTTTTTATTCACCTTGTTTAGGCATTACCAAATCATTTATGCTTTCTGCTCTGCATTTTCTTTTGTGGGTTTTTTTTTCCTATGGGGGAAAAAATACACAATGGAGATGAAAGCATCTCCACTCCAGATGCTGACAGTCCCTGACCTGACCCACCCAAAAACAACCCACAGCCTGTGCCCCTTAACTGCTGTTCAAACACTACACCTCTCTGTATGCAGTTATGATGGTATTTAAGAAAGTCATATCGTATTAGAAAGGGAATTCAGTATATCCATAATTTTACCAGTACGAACGCAGAGAATGGCACTGCTGTGGAAAGTCAAAGCCCTGCCTGTACGTGTACCAGTCACCTTTGAAATACAAGGCTACACACAAAGTACTGCCTGGACCTGAATTTACTGAAAGATGGAGATAAGCAACTTTCTGATTTTGCTGCTATGCTGCCCCTTCTCAAACCAAAATCAGCCCAGTTTTATCAGTCTTTTAGTCCCATCTCAGTTAGGCTTCTATTTAATCTGAAACGTGTAGTGCAGGATAACCAAAGCAGGATAGCATAATACGTGGTAGAAATGATGCTTTTAAAAAGACATAACTTGCTCTCATGGCCCTGCGGATTGCCCTGCACGTTCTCCCTCTGCTTGTATCACCCAATTTCATGAGCAGCACTCAAAGTTTGTGATTTAGCCCCACTGTCAAAGTTTTTGGCCACGTGAGCAAATGCATTAAGGTGCTTTCCTGCAAATTCTCCTCTAATTGCTCCAAGTGCTGTGGCCAGTTGGTAAACTCTGCAGCTTGTGGACAACTTTTCTTGCCAACCATGCATTACAAAGGGCTAATTGTAAAAGTGGTGCACCTGCTGGCTCCCTTGGTGGCTGGAACCAACAGGAAAAAAAATAGTAATTTATTAATGATCGAGTCACAAATAGTAATGAAAACAATAGGAGCATCTGAAGGAAGCGCTGCCCGGGGCAGAGGTGCAGGTGCTCTGTGCCCTGAACAGACTTGTCGGCATTTTTATAAAGCTACTTTACAGCCCTTATCAATTTCCTACTGCTTTCTGTGTACCCCCTGCCCCTTTGCAAATGTTTTGCCTGCACAACAGGCTCAGCATTTCTTGTTGTAGGTGATAAAATAGCTGTCACCCTGTGGAGGGCGAAAAGAGGCAAAAAATAAAAATGTTAGGTCCAAAGAAACAAAGCAGAGGAATGCATTTCAGGGCAAACAAACGAGTACTAATGGAGCCGCTGAATCGGCACAGGGAGAGCGATGATGTGATCTTAGCTGAGGAATGCTGAAAGATTTGGGGTAACAAATGCTGGAGGGCAAGAGAGACTCATTCCTTAAACTGAGGCAGTACTTTGTGTGTAGCCTTGGATTTCAAAGGTGACTGGTACACGTACACACCTCAGCCAACACCATCCACAAGGAGTTTTGGATCTAGTGTGTGTCTCTGAAAATCTCAGCCATAATTTAACTAATTACATTACATTGGCAAGCCTAAGACTTTTTTTTTTCTTAAGTAGGCAGAGCAGAAAGCACTGCCGATTTTGGCAACCTCCTTGTACCCTTTGAGTGCTTAAGTAGTCATAAGACATGGTCATGCTGCCTCTCAAAATACGGTGGCTCTTGGAATACTGGGATAATACAACTGATATGCATAAATGAATGTAACGTCTTTGAGAAAAGAGTATGATGAGCTAAGGAACTAATTTTCTTGTAGCCGGCTTTCGCCACTGGCACATAGCAGTACAGTGCCTGTGAAACCCCGCAAGTTGAGGAAGGACCGAAAAGACAATGAGGTGGTGGTAGGCTCTTGTCATGGCCAGGAACAAGGTCAGAGATAACATGATGTGTGTAATCTTAATGTTTACCGCTCCTCTGTTTTGACCATCAGACATGGCTTTAACATGTTACTGTCCCCTGATAGAAAGCATTAACACAGACATCAGCTCGACGTGCATCGTTCTGTGAGTGGTGGGTTGTGTCTGCAGCACTCTTCAGGGCTATATCTATTAATATTACAAATTAATTCAGCTTGCAATAAAGGAAAGCTGCACCAAATGGAAAATTCTTCCACTGTCATGGTTTAAGTGCTCATACGTGGACATTTACCAATGCTTAGGTGGGATTTGCAAACTTTTTAGACTGTGGGAACTTGCTTGTGTGTCTGAGCCCATAAACTTAACTGTAGTCTGCAGGTCTAAAAATTATCAGTTCTCAAAATGTTGCAGGTGCACTCAGCAGAAAGGAGTCAAACTGAGAAGTCAGCCTGGGTCTGTACCAAATCTGTAAGGGTCCCATGTCCTGCATTTACTAATATTACAAGGTTTAGTAAGGTATCGAGCACACCGCAGTCATCATGGAGTAGCTGCAACTGCCTAACCAGTGAGCATGATGGGCCAACACTTCCTAACATTTCCCTGCCTATCCTACATTCAAGGAGCAAAAGAGATGCTCTGCCTTTAACTTGATTTTGGTGGAGAGAGGGGAAAAAACCCAAATATCTGCAAGAGAGAAAACAACATGTCTCACCTTCAATGAGCCAGATGCAATTCTTCCTATAGCTGAGTTGCTCTGCCTAAGGGGTGTTAAGTCAAAGAACCAAAAGCACCACAGGGCTCTGCATCAAATGGGAAGTTGCTTTGCCTCCTTTTTTTGTTATTGTTGCTGTTGCTTTGTTCAGGAGCTATTCTTTCAAGTACTAAAAAAACCCACCTTCTTTTTTTTCTTTTTTCTTCTCTTCTCTCATTCCCTCCTTCCTCCCCTTGCCCCCCAAAATTCCAAACCCTCAGACAAATGCCAGCAATTTATAAGACTGACTTAAAGCACATGGTTATTTGCCTTAGGGACAAAGCTTCACCTTTTAAAGTTTTTTTTCCTTAGGAACTAGAAATCTTTTCCTGTAAAGATAGCTGAAACTCTTGTGAATTGGCATGAATTCAGGAGGTGTGTATTTTAAGAACCATGCCTAATCCTGTGAAAGCAGTGCGAAGAACGAAGAGTTGGCAATGCTAATTATTGCCCAGTGATTTGAGGGGGGACCTGCATGAAGTGTGGCAGTGTTAACACAACTATCATGACATGCACCATGATACATGAGGAAAGGTGAAGGCAAGGCTCATATATCCCCATAACACTGAATCTCTAATAACTTACAGTCACCATTTGTTGTCTGCAAAATTAACCTCTCGTCTCCTCCAGCCTGCAGATCAGGTGCATAGATATAGGATTTTAAGCTTCCCTATTGAAAAATGTCCCTGCAAAGCTGTCCATCAGAACTCCCGCTGCTTTCCAGAGAGTATTATTAATAAAGTTCTCTATAGCAGAAATGGGACCCTTTTAGAGCTCAGATAAGGTATTTTCCCTGTTAACCAGCTGGGCTGTTTGGCTGTGGACAAATGCAGTGATGAATGACGGGTCAAGGATGGAGCAGGCTGATTTCTCTCCAAGCTTGACCTTGTCTCTGGTCTGATATCTGAAATGACAGGTGCATTAAAAAGTTATTTATTTAGAGGAGCTGCAGTGCATCGTACCCTTTGCAAGGTAGCACCTAGTTTTGCAAGAGTGTTAGAATAAAGGCTGCCTGAGCCATCCCCTCTGTGTCTGCTGCTTCATGAACTGCTTGCGTTCTCCAAGCAACTGCTGTGAAAGCAAGCAGACAATCCTGTGCCTTTGTCAGTGATGCTCTGTGAACTGAAAGGCAAGAAAAGGAGCAGAGTCCACGCACAGTGGCAGGCTGCTCCCAAGCAAATAACCTGCGTATCTGCAAATCACCCGCCCGTGGAACAACATTAACTAACTATGAAAAGGCACCTGAAGGTTTCTGGGCTGTTAACGGCCCAATGTCCTGGATAAAATGCAGCACTGAGGATTTAACGACTTCTGCTGCTCAGCTTCTTATGGCATCAGTGCACTTGGGAGACTTTCTTTTTGTGACTTCGGGGTTCTTTGTAACTTGTTGCACTGTGGCCCACTTCGGTCTTCACTATAGCTGAAACTAAAGGAACAGTTTTGCTTTTTACCTTCATATTGTGGGACAAATGGGTGGAGGGGTAGCCAAGCAGCATCCCATGAGCGGTCACACTTCATTTTGGGGAAATCAATTATTGCTGAATGGCGAGACACCTCAGCCTAAATCTACAGAAAAATGCATGCATAAGCCCTCGTGCTTCTACATTTGTCTGCTTAAACTTTTGCTGCAAGTATGAAATCTGTTTGTATTTTTTAAACCAGACCTTTATTTAGAAAAATAACCCTGCCTATATACACAACTGCTGGTGTGTGGCCAAGTGGGGATGTTATGTCCTCCTGGCAAGAGCTATGATAAGGATTAATTTGTAGAGCAAGGTTCATGAAAGAGGCCATGTGCTGTGATTCTGCATCCTTTGGGAGTACTGGTAGAGCTTAGATTAGGGAATGCCATAGGAAAACCGAAGAGCTGTCACTGAGAAACTTCGTAAGTCTGTTGACTTCAACAGAATTACAGTATTGATACCAGCTCTGAATATACCCCTCCTTTCTTTGCCATCTCCCCTCCTCCCCCCTCCCCCAAATAAAACCCCTTTGAAACAACTGCAGTAGAAATTGTAAAATATATGCAAAAGCCCATTTTGCACAATGGGACTGTTGGAAGAGCTGGATGTTGGTGTGCATCCAATTGTCATTAACTTCGGTGTCGGACTGCAGCCATATTCGAGTGACTTCGCAAGTCCTTTCTATGACTGTCCAATTCAAATTAATGTGTGCGGTAAATCTGCAGTATCTTTACAGTATTTCATATGTCTGTTACTTTCAGGATTCTAGTGGTTGCGTCTAGTATGTGGATGAAGCTTGCCTGAAGGCAGCATCTGCAAGGTTTTTTTCAGCAGAAAAATGAATGATCTGGTATAATGAATGATTTTGTGTAATACCAAAGAAAAAGAGTATCAGCTGTGCACTTCATATACAGTATTGATTGCAAGTACACTTGTTAATTTGTGATACAGGAAATTCCAGCCAAGGTTAGGAGGGCTTGACTACACTGCTCCCTAACGTAGCTGTGACTCCTATTGCCTTCAAAGAGGTTTGGATCAGGTTGCAAACACGTATAATGAATGATTTTGTGTAATACCAAAGAAAAAGAGTATCAGCTGTGCACTTCATATACAGTATTGATTGCAAGTACACTTGTTAATTTGTGATACAGGAAATTCCAGCCAAGGTTAGGAGGGCTTGACTACACTGCTCCCTAACGTAGCTGTGACTCCTGTTGCCTTCAAAGAGGTTTGTATCAGGTTGCAAACAGCCAAAATTCAAACCTGAATTACTTTGTTATGAAGTGTGTTGTCCCAGACTCTCCTTCTTCTCCTGGTGTAATATGAGCGTGCTGAACAATGGAAAAGTTGCTCAGAACTAGCAACACCTGTATTTCTTGACTTAACACGAGTGGCCTCAGGTGGTGAGGGCTCGCTTGCAGATCAGCAAGGAAAAATGGAGATGTCCTGTTCCTGTTTTGCTTCTGTTTAAAGGTTTGATCTTTAGTTTTGGGTGTTTTGGGGGAACGTGGGGTGCACAATAGATGTGGGCTACACTCTCAACTTAGCACAACAAAGGATGGAGGAGGGGGAGGGGAAGGGGAGGGAGAAAGTATGTTTTCCACAATGGCCTGTTTAAAACATTACAAGCAACCTGTCTTCCATCATGAGTCCTGGTTTAAAACTACTGCCCTGGGGCATAAAAATCAACTCCTAACAACTTCCAGTGGGACCACTATTCCATCAATGTTCCCATCAAATGTTGACTCCATGATTAATATTCACCCTCTTTCTTCGTTAATCATCAGTCTTCATTCAGTTTTTTGTAACTTCCCGCTGACAGGACTAGTGTTCGTAGAGCAGCTGGTAGGGAAAACAGAAAGAGCTGAACTGCTGTACACAAGCTGCGAAGGGAAAAAGCCACCTCGGTGCACTGTGTCAGCTCAAAATGATTCCTAAAGATGCAATTTTTTTCCTAGTCCTAGAACCAGTGGGGCTGAATTTTCGATAGTCTTTGTGAGATGGGACCTTACAATGACCCATGATTGCTATTGTACTGTTTTACCTTGAGTGTCATAGCACCCAGTAATTTAGAGCAGGAACTATAGTAATTAAGAACAAACTGTGAGAATTTGGGTCATCCAATTAAATCTGTACATGATCCTAAAATACAGCTTTGCAATTAACACTTGCACTGTAACCTGTGAATTGGAAGTCCACTCCAATGGACTCCGGTCCAGTGCCACTGACTTCCTGAATGACCTTGCACATGAGACTGAATCTCTGCCTCACTGCCCAGCCTATAAACTGAGAATAGTTATTGCCTTTTCCCTTGGTCTGTCTCTCTGAGCAGTTGAAATTGTCCATCCTGCAGAGAAGGGTCTCCCTGACTCTTGTCCAAGACACTGTATAAACATATGAGTTCCGTAAGCACTGGGGTAGATATTCACTCCTAAAATAGATGTTGCATGTTAATCTGCTTTCTAGAAAGCATTATGGCAATTTCTGTGATTGCTCTCAACTCTGGTAACTTCATACAGAGATCTGGAGGCTGCATTCCCCAGACTTAGACTTTATCCCTTGACATGCTTCGTAATGTGCTTTGATTTGTTTGATAGAAATGCTGAATAAGCTGCCTTACCATTGTGATCGTGGTAACATAAGCCATAAAGAAGCATCAAAAAGAGAAATATTTGAGTTATAAAATCTAGAGCTTGGTTTGGTCTTCTCAGACATGTCAGAAATTCTGTACGAATCAAAATTTAGGACAATGAACTGGACATTAAGTCAACAAAGTCAAAATTCACAGGACGATCTTGCTGGTAAGAGGAAGATTTGTGTGTTATGTCTGTTTTTCCGAGTGAGTTGATGGGACATGTGTAAACAGCTCCCTCAGTGTAGGCTTGCAGGATGCACAACTAATGGCCATTGCACATCAGCGGGATGGTGACGGCTGACAGGACTTCATTGGGAGTCTGTCTTCTGCTTTTCCAAGGGAGACGGACCACCTTCAATCTCAGCTTTTCTTCATCATTTCCTTTCATGGATGCCTTTTTTGCACTGCTGTTTTCTGCCTCTTTCCCATATACAGCACACTTTACACCCGAGGTATCATGCACAGGCTCAGGAGCTGTGCTGGAGGACCCTGCCTTATCAGAGCATTTCCCTTCTACTTCAGGCAAGCATGGATAGTCCCTGGTTTGAGTAATTCATTTACTCAACATCCACACTAAAAAATACCTTGCCCTGTGTAACTGTAGTATTCATTGACTTCATTTACTCAACATCCACACTAAAAAATAGTTACACAGTGCCCTGTGTAACTGTAGTATTCATTGACCGGCAGTGATAGCGAATATCTGTGTACTTCCAAATATAGCAGCATCTAATGCAACTTTTCTGAGGAAAAAGGAAAAAACCACACAAGTGTTACTGTTTCCTTGTAGAGAACAATATTGCCTTGAGTGCAGAGCTTGTACTTGTTTGCTTGTTTCCTGCTAACTTTTTAAAGATAAATCTTTATCATTAAAGATAAAGATTATGAGAAATAAAAACTTGCTCAGTGTAAATTGCATCTTTTGCAACATGACTAAAGAAATGATTGAACATGGTAGAGATCTGGTGTCATTTGAAAGAGCATGACAGATTGAAGAAGAGTCAATAAATAGATAGCAAAATGACAGACTGTTGCAGCGCAGGGCTGAATAAGAGTCCACTGTAACTTTTGCTGCTTCAGTCAAACTGAAATAACGTTTGCTGCAGAAATAACTTAAAAATGCAGATCCTAAAAAATTTTGGATGTAAACCATTTTAAATTAGATTTTCTTTAAGTTGCAATAAAAATGTTTGCATTTCTATAAGCCAAAATTATGCTAAATCTCCATTAATATTTTTTCCCTTGCTTTTCTAGGGAGAATTCTGCAAAAGAGCAGAAGTCACTACTGTAAGCATTTAAAAGCTTTCTCTCTTCATTTTCCCAATATTTTCCCCTACAACTTAAATGATGTTGTGCAGGTATTACTTCATTTTTCTCTCTCCCTTTATTTTCCAATTTGTTGTTTCACCAATATCCTTTCAAAACTTCCTCTACATTTCGAAACCTCATTTGCCATTAAGAGAAATGGAGCATTAAAATAAATTGAAACATTTGGATATCATTCTGCATGGGGGGAAAAAAGGCCAATAGCCAGGATGGTTTTACAGCATTCACTTCATTGCATTTGATGAAGTGAAAGAAAAGATATGAACCACATTCAGCATTCACGAAAAAGATTTAAAATTGGTGGCAGAAACTCTACATTATTAATTGCAAGCATTGCACAGGGAGCATTTTGGGTTTGGATTTTTTGTTAATGCACATAGGGGGGTTGTATCTTGTATAGTTTTTATTCCTCCTTCTTAACCAATTCCAGCTTAAATGTCAGTATCGGAAGATTTTTCTCTGACAGCCTTTGCTTTTCTGTCAGTTTTGTGTCTTGATTGTTCCTGTTTTCAAATCTAAGACAATTTATCTGATATCAGAGAGAGACTAGTCTTTTACTGTTTTTTATTTACTGATTCAGGAGATGGAGTAAAAGGATATACTGTTGCTTAATCGCATGCACAGACTGATTACACACCAGCTCGGTATCTAATTTATACACTCCTTTCTTACTAAATTAGTGTGAACAACTGCAGAAGCCTGCTAGGAAAGTGCAAGTGGCTACATGTAAGCATTCTCATTTTTTACACAAATGTGGACCCATATTTTGAAAGAGTTTTCCAAAATGTAGATTGCTAAGGGGGTGGAGGTTTACTAGCTCCAATGCTGATCAGCATACCTCTAACATTTATGTAAGAGATAAGCAAGGTTCCTCCCATTGTTTTAGAAGAAGATGATGATCACCAGGAAATTTGGACAATCCAGCATCAGTGTCCTCGGTACCAACTGAGCATTGCTTTTTATTCTTTAAGGGATGTTTTGGGTTAGAACGATCTTTTCTCTTCTTTGCATCCCGACAGTTGAAAGCTGCCTGGGCATTAGCTTCCTAAATCTGCATCCGTCTCCATTCAGGGAAGTTGCTTCTGTCCTAACATGTCACTGACCCACTGTGTGGTCCTGACGAACCCCTTTTTCTTTCCCTCATCTTTGCCTCAGTTTCCCCACGTAGAAAACCATTAGGGCTCCATCTCCGCTATGCGAAGTGATTAAGGCTTAAATGAGGAAAGATTTCAAGATGTTGATGCACCCTCTTTTGAGCAATAATACACCTTTTGTCCTATAGGAATAGTGCAGTGTCCTTTTAAGTGGCTTAAGCGCTTTTGTCTTTCAGAGGTATTTATCAAGTTTTTGCATTCAGAAAGCGGTTGGAACAGCAGTAGGTAGATAACTCCACTTGTGTGAGGGGTCAAATAATATATAAAATAGCACGTTATCGCTTTAATTACTACAAGTGTAGATCACATTTAATATTATTTTTTGGACAAGAAATAATAGTGGGAGCCTAGAGGGGAATTTTCTTTGATTGCCCTCCTCCATTACCCCAAAGATTGCTTGCTGTAGCATTAACAGCGTGCGTAGGAAAGGTCTCCAAAGTACAGTTTACTGGCTCGCTCAATGCAAGACTGCAGCCACCATTGCTAAAATAAAACAAACATCAGCCATTATTAGCCATGCAATGGGAAGAGCTGCCATCAGCTGAAGAGGATAGTTAAGCTCTGTTATACACAAGTGTCTGGACCTTGGAGACTACCCTTGGCTGGGCCTATTCACTGATCCTTTCTTGGAAAAGAAGAACTGGAAGTGTAGCGCTGGAATACATCTGCTGCCATGCACGGTGGTAGAGCGGTGGCATGGCTGCTTGGCTCGCAGGGGTTTGTGATCCCCAGCACCCTGGGTGTTCCCAAGAAGGTAAGGCACCAGCTACAGGGTTACCAGGGAGGAAACATGTTCAAGTGAATAAAGATGATAAGGGAATTAGTAATGATTTTTGTTGGGTGTTTATTTTTTAAGCACTGGGCTGTTCCCCACTAGACTTCTTAAGGAGGAAAACAAAATTACCCTGTAAATACTTCCCTATCATCAAGAACTGTGAATACAGAAAACAACACATCAATGCTCATCAGCAAGGGCAAGACCTTTATGTCAATGTTCATTTGCGGAACAAATGTGCTGCGGTATCCTCCCTGGGGTTGTAAATATCCCCATTGTGCTCATGCAGGAAGGGCTGTTGCCCGAGGTGGCTGGGCAGCCTTAATGGGAAACCTGGATTAGTGTAAATAGAGCCAACCCATTCCTTCCTCCTTGCCAATCACACTTTTTCAGAAAACCCAAATACTGTCTAAACATCATCACAGTAGAGGCAGTAAGGCTGTAAGGCTCTTTTTATGGTGCTCCTTTTCTTCGTGTGAGGCAGCAAGAAGAGAAGTCTTATCACCGCTGCAGATGTGCATCACAGCTGTGCTTTCTGTGGAAGAACCAGGGATGTACAGAAGCCAACAGGCAGCAATCCCACCCAAGCTCACCTCTGCAACGGCAGGGCCTGAGCACACCAGCTGTGCAGCAAGCTGGGGTATGAACCCGCAGCGTATCAGCGATGTGTGTGCTGCTGCTCGGTGGAGCTGGCTTACCAAAGGAGGGACATACTCCTTACTAAATGCCACACAGTTTGGAACAAGCACATGCAGCTTGCAGTCACTGTGGCAAATCTGTGGTTCTCCGCCATCTCTCTGTGGGCACATCATAAGGTACCTATTTTAATTTCCTGCTAAGCTGCTTTAACCCAGGTTGCTGTGGGACTGTGAAGCTCTTGCGTTTATCAACATTAAATAAGAAGCAATAAGCTCTTGGCTGCGCCGTGAAGAGCTTTCCTTTCCTGGGTAGTAAATCTGCAGTAACTCTCTTACAGTTTTATTGAGAGTTATCAAGTGTTTATTCAAAAGGCATTTCCGTGCATTCAACGTTCTTCTAATTGGGCAGTGAGTGGTAATGCTCTCTCCGGACAGACTATTATTGCTCTGGTAAAATTTGCTCTGTTTAGTCAATAGACTGTCCACATTGCTAATTTGCTGGGTGGAGGGAGGAAGTAGGACCCTATTGGCATATGGCTTCTACTAAATGGAGTTTGAACTGTGTCACTTATAGAATCACCTTTCCCAGAATGCCTGGAATATGTCCTGTGCTGTCTTGAAAAGCACTGTAAGATGAGAAAACCTGTATAGAGACAAATCTTCTCCTTTGAAGAACTCTTAGGTTGCATCTGTGCAATGTGCAAGGAGCCACGCTGGTGCCCTTCTTATGTGGCATGGCTGAATTTCAGCCCAGACCTCTAGTCCTCAAATAACAAGCGCTACAGAGGAGCCCATTGCTGATGCTGGCTCTTGCTGCTTCCTGGCCCCATGCAGTGTGAGCGTGCTCCATTGCTGTGGTGCAAGGAGTGTTTAAAGATGGTCTTTATAGTCTGGACTCAAAAGAGAAACTGTTAATTAACAGGGTGGTTTAGAATGAAACCCCTGGAAACCTGGAATGGGCACTTGGATGAAGTGTGTGTAGGGGGGTGAGGTTGGAGGTTGGCTTGGTTTATTCCGAGAAAATAAGTTCATTTTGCATTTGGTCTACCTCTTCTTTTAGCTACTGGTTGTTGGGATAAAGAAGTAAGAAATGAGGTGGTCAAAAAAAGAGGAGGGAAAGGAGTCACCCAAACTTGCCATGTAACAGCAAATCATTTTGGACATAGTAAAAGCGGGCTCACATTTGGGTGAGGTGTGACCTTCGTGTGGCTGTGCCCCTGCTCATGTCTGCTGGGCTCACGCGTCTCTCCTGCCGTCAAAGCCTTTGCCTTGCACAGGATGAGCTCCTGCTCCTTCCTTGGAGGGAGGCAGAGGAGGAGGAGGGGTGGTTCAGCCATGCTGATCCAATGTGTACCTGGACAGCTGGTACTTCTCACAGTGCCTTCATTTTAAAGCTATCCATCATGCTCGGGGGATCACATCCAGGCCCTGAATTGCAGAACTGGCACCTTGGGAAGTGTTCAGCTGTGAAAACTGACTTGGCAGGACAGCTTTGACGTATGAAAAAAAAAATGCTTTGACTTTCTTATTTTTAAAAGGCAAAGTAAATGGAAGAGGCTGAATCGACTCACAGGCATTTTCAGCAGATATATGGCTCTCCTATGCCCTGCTGTTGGATGGATATGGGCAAGTCTGACCCAGGTGAAGAGATTTGGTACAGATGGGAATGGGCAGACTGTTACATCTGCAAACTGTCATGTCTTTAGAGTTGGCCTCCAGTGTCGTGTTGAACTTCAGTCTCCCAGTGATGTGTGTGTGTCTCCATGGCAGAACAGATCAGTGAAAAGAAATGCAGGCTCTTAGGTCAGAGCTGCAAACTTCGGGGCTGAGGTTTTGATTGTGATGGGATACTACAGTGCTCTTAGATGAGAAGTTTGGGCTGGTGTGATATTGGACACAATGGGTCTAACTTCTAAGTTGTCTGAACATAGTTATTTGTGATCTGTACTGCTGTTCAGGTGAGGACATCTTTTTGAGGTACCAGCTGACCTCAGCCTGATGATCTGGAAGTGAAGTGAAGTTGTACCAAGGACCAGTTGATGAATTTTCCGTGGTTTTATTCCTGGTACTTTAGGTTGCATTGGTTTAGTAATCTGCAGGAGGAGTGGATGGCATGGATACAATAGGAGGCTTAATTAGTGTGCAAAGTGCTTTGAGATCTTTGATGAAAGGTGAAATAGATGCAGAAAGTTATCTTTCATCCTCCTCAGAGGCTGTATTTCAGTAATGGATGAAGTGACCCCTAAAATATAATATTAATTCTGCAAAGCACTTGGGAGTTCTTCTGAATCAAAGGTGCTATGCAAATATATTCTCACTTTCCTTTACCAGTCCCTTTGAGCCAGCCAATCCACCATTAGTGGCGATTCTCATTTAATCAGAATTCAGCCTTCAAATTTTCTGCAAGTCCGTAGATAAATAAAGCAGCAGCCGTAGTTGATAATTTATTTATAAATCTATTTATAATCTATGTTTTGCATATTAATCAAAACTACTCCATGTGGCAATTCCTGATTAAGAACCATTTTTTTTGTCTCTTCTCTCTTGCCCCTAGATAATATGCAAAGAATTAGATTAGAAATAGTTTTTATAAATAAATTATGATAAACTCCTGCTTTATTTATATACTCAAAGGTGCCACTCTTCCAAACACTGCATTTCTCTCTCCTTCTCCTCATACTTCTCTCTCTCTGCCATGTGGTAACCTACATCAGTTGTGGCACTCAGAGTGGTCCTTTAAATGGGAAATCCTTGATTTTTAGGTGGAAAAATGCCACTTCCCACCTCAGGTGAGACAGCCCGAGGCCTGACCCAAGGCAGCATCGTCAGAAGGAGTTGAGGAGTTCAAGGTACTTCTTGTGCACACAAAAACTAAAGGGTAAGAATAATATAAAAGCAGGAAACATCTTGCAAAGTTTGGGGCTGCAGAGTGTGACAGGCAGTCAGGAGACAGGAGGAGAAGTGTTAGACACAAGGGAACAGGGAAAAGCAGTTCTGAAAAAGCAGAAGCTCTCTGAACCTCCACCTGTAGAAAAGGACTAAATGCAAATTGATTTGTTAAGGTTGGTTGGCTGAAGAGGATAGCTGCAGAAAGCAGGTAGCTAAGGTCTCGACGGTGGGAAGCCCTGCAACTGGGCAGCGGCTCCCACGTTGCACAACTGAGATTTTGGGCCATGCTGAGAAATGTGAATGGCATGCACTCCCTTTAGCTTCAGCGGTAAAAGGGAGTTCTGAGCCAGACAGCGGGGATCTATGCATTTGTGAGTTGCCGTATTGCATGAAGCTTTCCTCCTTCATACACTTGCACTCAATGGTCAGGTGTCACAGTAGAACATGGGGTCTGTGGGGCTGCGCTTTGCACCCCCATTGCCCGGGTATCATGGGTCTGGTCCCAGGTCCAGCCCCAGAACCCGTGGGCTCCTCCTCTCCCTGGTTTTCCCCGAAGCAGGCTGCAAATGAATGTAAATCAAGCCGCCTTCATTTTGTCGGCATGCCCAGCTCCGCCATCCCAGTGCCGTTGCCATTTTGCGAGGATGCGGCTGTTGGCCGGGCTACAGCTGTGCGGCAGAGGGCCAGGCTGGATCTGGTTGGGCAAATTGTGATGCAGCCGGTGTGGGGCTGCCTGGTGACAGGGCTGCTTGGATGGGAGGTTTTTGGAAGCTGCCTTGCATCCTTCAGGAGCAAGTATCCATTGAGATCAGTGTCTAGCTACACTTTTTGTGCCCAGCTAAATGAAGCCTTGTTATCGCGTAGTTAATTGTATCAGCAAAATAGTCATCATCTGTAAATGTGTTCCTAGCGGCTCCTGTGTACAGTCTGTTAAAGTGTATGCATTTGAGAAATAGCGAACTAGAGTACGTTATTGTGGAATATAATTAAACACTGATAGTATCACATGTGCTGCATATTTGAATTGTCCTTGGTGGGACTATTCAAATGTTTAAATAGTTTTAATTTAATCTAGGGTTTTTGGTTTTGTGCATATTACCTGTTGTGTAAGCATTTTAGATCGTTACGGAATACAAACGCGGCATTGCAACCAGTTGGCAAGAATAGAGAGAAATTACCCGATAGCATTAGGTCCTGGGTCATGTGTATTTGTGGTCCAAATCAGGTTTCTATCCTTAAGGGTTGAACGGAAAAGGTTTAAAATAAAATGTAAATACATTCTGAGGACAGGAAGAAAAAGAAACAAAGGAAAAAAAATCCCCAAATTTCTTAGGTCATGATAAAGGAGGTCGGGAATTAAGATATGACGAGGGCTGAGAGACTTGGCTTCGCTCCCCATTCCTGCCACATAATTTCTGTCTGACTTTGAACAAGACAATTTTCTTTGTCTCTGTAAAGTGGTAATAATAACAACTTCCTATGTTGTGGCAACGTAAGAAAACTAAATACTGCAGCGACAACCATAATTATGTAAGAGAAAATTTTGGATACAAACAGATGATTCTGAAGGTCTGTACCATGCACCTGAATCTTTTCATTCAGCAATGAAATGCAGCAGCTTCTGGGGTGGGACATGGCATGCCCCAGAATTAGAGCTGTCACGTTATAGAGTAAATGTTTCCTAGAGTTTCTGGAGACTTTGTGTTACTGCAGCTTGCCTGAAGACACCAACTAAAGAATTTCTATGTGCACGCTTGAAGAAACTGAACTTGTAAACACAGAGTTTGGACTTGAGTATTTTATTTCTGTTTTGTTGCCCTGTTTTGTACAGGCACCTGTTCAGAAGTGGAAGCAATATTGTGTCAGCCAGTCAGAATTTAACAGATCTCTAACACAGAGCAACAGATGTTTACTGAGGGCCATTCCTCAACCACTCTAGAATTCATACATGCAAAACACTGTACTAGAATAATGTTGAGGAACAAGTTTAGGCTAAGAATGTTGTTGGGAATTATTTGTTCAGCCGACTGCTGAACTTTAATTTAAACAAGGGCTGATTTAGAAGAGCAGTGAGATATTGCAGTTTGGGCTTTCCACTCATTAGTGCTCTGTTCCTCTGGCTCCCGTCTTGCAGCCTTACACCGTCCTACGTGCAGCACCACAGCGTTAGCCCTTGAATACCTGATGTTGTGTAGGGCACAGCGGATAGGGCCAGGAATGCATGCCCTGCTGTGCTTTATCTTGCTTAATGAATACTGTTCCTTCTATAACTTTATTGCTCTCTGTGTGTTCCAGGTTCCTTAATTACTTTCTGCTTGGCAGACAGGATCCTTTTATTTTTTTATTTTTGTTAAGTATTACCAGGTTCCCCAAGCATCACTATCCACAAGGAGAATGTCATAATAATTGAACCGCAAACAAGCTATATGAAAAAGAAGACAAAAGGGACAAATTTAAAGTCAGCTCAGTTCACCATCAAAAAGAAAAAAAATAGAACTGGAGGCCCCAGTATATTTTTCTGTTACCTTTAGAAGAAGGACATGAGACATGGCCACATGTGCCAACTGTGTACACAAAGCCTGTGGGCAGAGACAAAAGGCCAGACCTGGAGGCTAAATCAAGACCTGGTGCAAGATTAAACTGTTTGGTTATGATTATGGCCTTTAGCAGTAAGATTTCTGTTGAATTATCCCCTCTTTGTGAGGATGTTAGACTCTCCCTTGCTCTGCCTGTGCTGTTATAAATGACTTGATGAACTCAGTTCTTTTCTTGTATGTTCTAATTTCTTTCATATTTGCAGCTGCATATTAAGTGAATGGCTGTGATCCCAATATCATCAACCTGTGCTTTTTTTCTTTTACTTTTCAGTAACATCAAGACAAAGTGAGTGTTGGTATTTGTTGGGCTTTTTTTTCCCCTTCACTTCCACTCACATGAAAAACTTAGTGTTTTAAAAAAAAAAAGTAAGCTTTTTCCCCTTTCTTAGTTTACTAAGACAAGGTAGAAAACATGATTCACTGTATCCCAATAGGGTCAAAATGCAAAGGCAAATTCAAGCTGTGAAACATGAGTTTGATCGTTCATTTGTAGACTTTGTCTCTCATGATCTCTGAATACTTGCATATTCATACTGATTTTCTCCACCTCTTCTACTGACTATCCACCAAGGCCTTTTGTATTCTCTCTTCTGAAACTCAAAATATAATAAAAAAGCAACTTTATACTGGCTATTTGGAAGTTGGGTTTAGATAAGGGTCAGGGTTTAGAGATTTTGCTCGAAGGGTTTTCTCTCTACAAACTTGGTAGAAAAACCTAGGAGAGCAAGCTTTCCTTTGAAACTAGTTTTATTTCCTGAATTTTTGTTGGACTGAGAGGTGTCATTCTTTGTTGTCCTGGCATTTTAGATTGACTATATAGCTAATGATTTTTCCCTCCCAAGACAGAACACAGGTTGACTTTACTATGTGTGTGATTGCTTGAGATGATTCTAACTTCCACAAAATAAGAATTATGTTTTCCTCAACTAAAGACCCATCTCCTTGTATATTGTACGTAACATTGACTAAATACAGCCAGGATCAGTGAACTGAAGTGAGGTTTGTGGGCAGAATCATAGAATAGTTTGGGTTGGAAGGGACCTCTAAAGGCCATCTAGTCCAACCCCCTTGCCGTGGGCAGGGACATCTTCAACTAGATCAGGTTGCTCAGAGCCCCGTCCAACCTGACCTGGAATGTTTCCAGGGATGGGGCATCCACCACCTCTCTGGGCAACCTGTGCCAGTGTTTCACCACCCTCAGTGTAAAAAATTTCTTCCTTATATCTAGTCTAAATCTACCCCCCTTCAGTTTAAAGCCATTCCCCCTTGTCCTGTTGCAACAGGCCCTGCTAAAAAGTTTGCCGCCATCTTTTTTATAAGCCCCCTTTAAGTACTGACAGGCTGCAAGAAGGTCTCCCCGGAGCCTTCTCTTCTCTAGGCTGAACAACCCCAACTCTCTCAGCCTTTCTCAGTCTTTAGTCAGAAGCTAAAGACCTTGGAGACTAAACCAGTTTCAATACTTGCATCATGCTAGTTAACAACCCTAGTGCTGTGGCTCATCACTCCTGGGATTTTATCCACCGACCTGTCTGTCTTGCTAAACTATCTTTTCTATTTTTAACTTCTGTGGAGGAAGAAGAGAGGCTTGGAAATGGTGTGTGGGAGTTAACCTGAAAATCTTCTTTAGGTACTTCCTCAAGGGTTTTAAGGAGCGTAAAAAACCCAAAACAAAAAACAACCCTAGTAACTGCCTCAGAGATGGTCATCTGAAGATACTGCAGAACAGGTGAGAACATCAAAAGTGGTGGGAAACAGAAGGAAAGAGAACAAGATGTGCCCTTGTGCGAGCATGCAGCAATTTAACTCTGGAACATGCGAGTCTTTCATTGAATTAGGATGTTGTGATTGCAGAGGGACTTGCCTGTGAAGTGGTGATGATTTATTGCTATGCTTCATTTGATAATTGGCAAATGGAGAAAACCAGGTGCTGGGCCAGGGAGGGAGGAAAATTCCTGTTCATCAAGGCACCTCTGACCTTCACAGTAAAACAGAAGTCATCTCATCCTGTGCTGCCTTCTGCAGAAGTCATGTGCCAGCTTCGAGCAACTCTCCAGAGGCTGCGGAGACACGTGGAGAGGCAGTCTTCCCTCAGCTGCTCGGGGAGCCCAAGGTCTCTGACTTGTCCTCTGGTGTCCTACAGTGACCCATCCTGCACAGAGGCTGTTCTCCTGGCATATAGGTCCCATACTGTGTCTGCTTGGGAACAAAATGCTGGAAACAGCTATAGTCCTTTTGAACGATCTTCTCTGAAATACTGCAAGGTCAAAACTCTGGCCTTGGGGAAGCAACCCAACAGTTTGGGGTATTCATGCAGGACTTCTCACGGCGCTACGTGGTTAGAGCTTCAACGGGAAGGCAGGTTTGTGTGCCCGCTGGCAGCAACCATTTGCCTACTGGAAGCAATGCACTCTCTGGGACACAGAAGCGGAAAGGATGCATTTTCTTTTCTATCAATCAGCCTTGTAGCTAAGCCCACCGCTGGGTTAAACCGTTAGCGATTCTCGATTTAAGCAAAGATAAGCCTTGCAAATGGTGACTGAAATTTCAGCTGCTTGTAGTGTTCTCCGACAGCTTTTGTCACGTTGTTGTGCAGTCGTACAGGGCTGAGCAGTGCAGGGGAAATTCCTCCAAATGCTACTTTTTGGGTGGAAGATTGGTGTCTGGTAACATGGGTGTACAAGATAGATGAGATGACCCCAAGGAGTGAATGTCTCAGGGATCTTTGCAGAAGTGTCTACTTTTCTGGTATGTCATAACTGACTAGTCTCAGAGCTTGTCACCTGAATCAAGTCAGAATGATCTCATTTCAGACCAAAATGGCATGTCTGATTTCTAATATACCCATACTGCAACAGAGATCTGAGAAAATGGAAGACAGCAAGACATCTTTTGGGGAAAAAACCCATCAATTTAAATATTTTCCTATAGCATTAACTTTTCTGTTATTTCTGATGGAAACAAAAAAATAGAGGACCTGTGCTGCCTAGACAAAGACAGCCTGGGCCAAATTCATGGCCACTCGGCTATGCTTCTCTCTGAGGATGAGAAGGTTCTGGGGAAGTGTTGCAGAAGGCCCAGGGACCATGATTTTTGAATCATTTTTGGGAGGCTGCCCCTTGGACACAGACAGAGGGAAACTCAATTGAAAGCTATTACAGGTGTGGGGTTTTTTTAAGCTATGATCTTGCAGTGAAAGAGAAAAGCAATCCGACAAGCTGCCTGCTGCTTACTGCCAACAGCTCCTGATTACTTCAGCTAGTTTCAGGGCCCGGAAACATTGTTGACAATGTGATTTCTGAAACATGGGAAGTGTCATTTGGTCGTGCAATCTGTACCATATCTGTGTCAGGAGTTTCACTGCTGTCACTTGCAGCAACTTTCACCACTCTATCACCATCTCCCAGAACTAATTACCTTAAACTGATGAAAGTAGATTTTTTTTAAGTAAAATGCTTTCAGTTATTTGCTTTTCAGGTTGTTTATGAAGTTGTTTTAGCATGCTCTGCTGAGCTGTACGCTTACCTACATCAGAGAGAGGAACAGAGCTGTAGTAAGGCATTTTGGAGGCTGGCGCCAGCTGAGGGAAGGATTAAGTAGGCAGCAAAATGTGTGGCCCACATTGCCCCTGCCTTGCTCTGTTTCACACAGCCCTCTGCTGTCTTTGCATCTCCCTTCCATCTGCTCCCCACCGCCTGCTGAGAGCCACATCCCCTCTGCTCTCTGCTCCTCCCGGCTGGCCACGGCACCCCTTGCTGATCCCCTTTCCCATATATATATACACACACACACATATATATAAAAAAATTTTGGGTATTTTTTTTCTCCCTGCTTGGAAATAATGTCAGTCTGCATCTATGCTTGTCTTTCACATCCAAATGGAATAATGCTACAGAGCATCTCTGTTTTTAAGGCAAAATTCATAAAATAGGCTCTGGTCTTTAGCATCTCCTAGTGCTGCATTTCTATGACTCCCGTGAGTGCTGTAGTTTATAAGCCCTGGTGCAGGACTGAGAACGTGGAGGATGCCTGTATTACTAAGGGGTGAACAAACTCCTTGAATTTTAGAGCATTCAACATGATGAACTGCAGTTTGGGGGGGGGAAATGCTAGCATCTAATTTCAGAAAATTAAAATTGTAAGTGTAGTAATTTTGGTAAGATGCTTATTCGTAAGTATGTATGCCATTTTGCACGAGTACTTGGCACATGCTTCTTGCTGGGACAATCCTTAGGTTGAGCTGACAGTGTTGCTCACTAAAGCAAGTTCTTGTAGCACCTGGACCTTCCTTGCTGCAGAACTTGTATATTTGGTTTTCTTGTGTCTCACCTTCTGAAGAAAAGTTATGGAATATTAAGTGAAGAAGCTTGTGCCCCATGATCAAATTTGTTTCAGTGATTTATTTCTTGTTAAAATGATTCACAAGGCTCAGTGTTCTTCACTTTCACTTGAATTTTAATACTAGGGAAAAGCATCCTTTCTTCCTCCTCACCTAACTGAAATTATTACATTTTATTAACAACCTTAAAACTATTTTGATTTAATACTGAGATGTTTCAAATTGCTAGTGACAGTTTTATGAAAGATGAAACTAAAACATAGATAGGCTTAGTGTGTTTATTACTATCTCAGTTGACCAGTGATAATAGTACTTAAAGTAAAAACTAGCTTAACTCATATAAGACCTTTTTCTAAGTAGTCACCGACCAACTCCTGGTGTTTACAACCCATTCAGAACTGCTAGCTTAACAGTGGCCACATCATCTCTGTCTGTCTGGCATCAGGCAATAATTTGCTGCTGTCCTGAGCTTGTCTCCTTTCCCCTGTGTCTTCAGTACAAATTTTCACCCTCTCCTCCCCTTTTTCACATCAGCTTCTTGCACTCTGACATCTGTGATATGCATTCACTCAGCCAGTGCTTTAAAAGCCACCCTTGGTATCAAAACAAATTTTACATGTGGAGAACAGATCTCTGAGTTATCTTACAAAAGGAATCTGCTGGCTGGCTTTTGTCTTCCTTTTTTTTCTTGTGTTAATGGATCACTTACTTAGAAAATAAGTGGCACTTCTAGTGTCCATTAACTCTCGTTTAACTAATGCTAAACTGCACTTGAGCACCTATGGACACACTTGCGAGAGGCATGCTAATAACAGATGGATTCATCAGAAGTGGGACTATTACTTCCAATGTAAAATGAATTAATAATCATGGGAAATCTAAAATAAAGACTTACCAAAAAATACTTGGTAACATGTTAAGTAACCATTAATGCAATGGAATGACACCTAGACTTTTACAAATACAAATGAAATCCCTATGAAGGAGGGTGGCACAAGGGAGTTCGGAACAGGAGAGTGTTCATAATATAAACCATGGAAATTCATCCCCTACCTATGACCTTCAGTGTGTATAGGGGGGAAGAAATTAATACAGAACTTCCCTGATAACAGGCTTTTATAATATATATATTATAATATAATATATATTGTCAATCACATTAGAAGTTTCCTTTGGATTTCAGGATTTCCCTTTCTCCTTTAAGAGAAAAAGGCTTATTTTTGTTTCTCCTTTTTTCAAACACTGCAATTGCAAAGCACCACGATCTGAGCGGAACAGGGCTCAGAAACAGCCCGCTGGCTTTCGGAGTTCCTGTCCCCTGGTGTCATCGCTACCTTCTGGGGTCCCTCACTCAGAGCGGGTGCTCTTTGCTCAGCGTCACCACAGTTTTGCTTTTGGTGCTTCATGTGGCGAGGGACTCAGCTTGCCAGCTCTGCTCTTCAAGAGCCGCGACCCTTGCTGCAGCTGAACCTTTTGCTGTCCTTTACAGGACACTTGTCCCCACTATGCCAGCCTGCCACTTACCTAAGTAAAATGTTCAAAAAATCCAGTATGGCAAAACACAACAAATAGTGTTAAAAAAGTTTTGCAGACGTGGTAACTCCTGCCGGTTGCAATAGGCAGATGATTATATTTTATTCTTGTTTCTATATTGCTATTGGGTCCAGCTGAGACCCTATATGTAAATACAGAGAGTGTCCCTGCCTGCAGGGCTTGCAAACTACCAGAAACTGGTAAAACAGATGTTCCAAGAGATGGAGAACTTGTTCAGTGGCACATGGCGCAATCGGAGCTCTCCTCGTCTCCTAAATACCCCAATATATGGAGGCAAACCCATCCCGCGGCTCTGTGCTGCATCTTTTTGCTATCAGACCTTCTGCTGACCCTGAACAGCTTCTGTTCTTTGAGGGCTCTTTTTTTTTTTTTCTTTTTCTGTTGTTGCTCGTATTTTCCTCTCACATTAATTATACAGATGTACTGGGGGCCATGTGCTTTGCCACATCACAAAGGAAACCACAGGACTTCAGATCAGAAGAGCTGCCAGATGTACTTGCCTGGCAGAATACCACACAAGGGTCACGGCTCAGGCTGCCAGACTGGGCTGGCTGCCTTGGCAAAACAGGATGGGGACATCACCTGTTTCCAGAAAAAGGGACCACGGAAGAAATATACTCAGTGCAAACACATAGCAACATTTGGGGATTGATTTTGTTAGTGTGGGTCTTTTTTTTTTTTTTTTTTTATTATTTGAACT
>NW_008794965.1:1412557-1417863 GCF_000699145.1 Aptenodytes forsteri | reverse complement strand
TGTGGTGTTTTTTTTTTTTTTTTTTAATATATGCACTAACTATGCTGGTTCTTTAAGGTCAGAGCTGCCTGTCTACTTAGGCTGAACAGTATCTTATTTCCTGACAAGCCCTTTGCCTCTTGGTGCCTTTGCAATTTCAAGTCCAGAGTCGAGACTTCCAGGACTGTGCCTGCTCGGGAAAAAGAGTGTTGTTTGTGTACGGCTCACATCATTTTTCTTATGTATGTATTTCATTTTTCATACGTCAGTAAAATGAAGTGATTGCTTTCTTCAAGTAGCAACTCAGGAACATGTTGTACTTTGTCTCCTTTAGCAAACTTGCAGCTGCATCTCTCCAAGCAGTCTGCCAGGGATGCTTTTTTTTTTAAGCTTATAGAAATGGCAGACAGAAATGGTTGGTTTCATTTTTGGGACTCTGCTTTTTTATCTTTCCCTCCTTTGGAAAAGTGACTTAAGATTTACTTTTTTTTTGTTGGAGGAAACAGTTCCCACTGACTTCTCTCAGCAAGGAGGATACCATGTTAATTTGTATTTCTTAGACTGTGTCTCTAACCTACTCCATTCCACATACATGGAGGGACAGGGAGACGGAAGAAAGCTACTATGCTATTTCTATTTCCATTCCTCAAGAGAAATTCAAAGGGGAAAGCCCACCATTACATATATCCAGCTGTCATCTCTGAATCCTGTTCCTATTCTGTGATCTATTTTCTTTCAGGAAACTGGGGTTTGTGATCAGGAGACATGTAACTTTAACGAGGCAGCGAAAAGTTCCCCTTCTACCAGTGGTCTATGAATCTGGTTTCCTACTCTGGTAAAAAGAAAAAAAATCTTCACTGAAATAACCCCTGGAGTAAAATCTCCAGAACCACGTAAGTGACTCCAGTGCTTAAGCCCAGTGGGTTTTGTTTGTTTGTTTTCAAAAGTGGGCTCTACAATTCTGATACCTGAACAGAGCCTGTTTAGACCCTGGGGTATTGTCAAGTGAGCTGGAAGAGCCACGCAAAATATATCAGTGGCATACAGAGGTATTGGCTCCCGGGAATAGCAGAGCTGCATGGCTGTAATGCTGTGCCTCATTAGCATGGCCGTAGCTTAGCGCTGGCTCAGGACCCAGCTTGTCCAGCCTTGGCTGGGCAACACTGTATTTAAGTGTCACTGACAGATGCTGAGTGTGTAGGAAGCCTTTGATACAGGACTAAAGGCTCCATGGCACTTCAGGCATCCTTGAAAATTGTATCATTCCTCCTCTTAAACCAGGTGACTTTGTCTTTAATTATTCTTGTCTGAGGTTTCCCTTAAACAGGTTATAATTCCAAATTCTCCAGTCTAAAAGTAAATGGGAGCTGCTGATGGCAAATCCATTTGCCAATCTATCTGATGCATGTAAATACAGGATATCAATTGCAATTATTTGATAAATTCAGTCCATCCGAAACAAGCTAAAATCAATGTAATATTTCACTAGTCAGAAAAGTGAAGAGCAAAATACATGACATTTTAAAATAGTTTACAAGTCTTCCACATTTTTCAGATAAGTGAAATATTGGCAATTGAGGACTGGGTTTGTATCTTGCCTGTTCTTGGAAAATTCCACTGGTGTCTTTTGCTACTGGACACAGGATAAATGAAGATCAATTCCCTATCACCCCTCACAGTCATGTAATCTGTGATCTACAGAGTTTTCCTCCCTTAAAAGAAAAAGGAAGGCAAGAGAGAGAACCCTCTGCAAGATATAGATAGAGAAAATGATTTCCTTTTCTTGCTGAAAATGGTGCCTGTGGGAATTCAATGGCTTGTGTTACATCTTCGTGTAATTTCACTTGAGCCTTTGTATGAATCAATGATGAGGCATTTTCGCTTTCATTCAGAGCCTGTAACTTTGTGTAGTCTTAAAGAATAAACTCCTCTTCATTGTCACCTCCATGTGTAAGCCTTAAAAAATGCTGCAATCTCATCATGGACGAGCACACCTGGGAAAAGGCAGCTAACTCTCTGACAACACACAGAGAAACACTGCAGACCCCAGGAGCAACTTCAGGGCTATTCTTGTATTTAAAGCAGAAAGAGTTCATGTTGAAGAGCATTGCACCTCCACCCAAATAACACAGCAAAGCAGCAAAACACGCTGTAAGTTGCAGCCAATGTTGCCTACTCTGAACCTCTCCCTGACTCGTGGGCACCGAGAGCTGCGGGGGACAACCACCCCCCCAGCACCCCCTTTCTCATCCTTTCCTGCTAATTGCCTCTTTTCTGCCAGGCGGAGCTCTTAGTTCAGGGCCTTCTCCTGCCAGACTGCTTTGCAGCTTCCCCTCGCAACAGGGCAACAAGAAGCAGCTGAATCCATTTTGTAAATGACTGTTTCCTCTCCCAGCTCTCTCTTCTGGCTTGTAAGTAGGGCACTGTGGGGTTGTTAAGGTTTTCTTTCAAATGTTTTGTTCTGGGGTAAGTAATATCTTCCTCATTGCTAACAAAGAGAAAGAGTTCTTTATGGGTTGGTCATGCAAGACATTGCTGTAAATCTGCTTTGCTTCTGCTTTCTTGTTTGGCCTCTCCGGCTATCTCCTGCCAGGGCAGAAGTGTCTGTGCGTGCCAACCGTGGAGAACTTGGGATGGGATTCTTGGTTGCTTTTCAGGACTTTGTCCTTTGATGCTGCCGGTGCAAAAGGATTCAGCTAAACAACTATGATAGTGGTGTCAAAATGCTAAGCCAGCATATTTTACTAGGGTTAAATCTATTGAAAACCAAGAAAGAATCCACCTTCTTATGAATTTTTTCCTCCCTCTTTTTCTGTGAATGTGCAACTAGTAGGAAGCTGTATTGCAATTCTGTCTTGATCAGTGTAGGATATGGGCTTGGACCTGGTGACAAGAGGTGACTGTGAGCTGAATGTAACTTTCTTCAGCTATTTCTGCTTTAAATGCTCCTGGCTGAATTTCGGTTATTTGTCAGTATAATTGGTCTGCCAAAGAGGCATTCATTTGTGAACTTACTCAGCCTCTCCCATGGTAGGAGAAAAGGCTGGGTTTGTCACTCTTTCGGGGTTTCCCTAGAGAGTTTTGGCATGTAACGGACTTAATTACTTAGTTAAGAGAGTTTCTTGAGTTCACCAATGCAGGCTAGAAACTGTAAATGATAGAGAAAGTGAGACAAGGGGTGTGAGAGAGTGAATAAAGAGGAATGAAACTGTGATCTCTCCCAGATGTTAAAGAAATTTCTGTGCAGCTGAACAAAGGTGCTGTCTGTCCAATACCATTTTTATTCCAAACCTTCAATATTGCAGCTGACGGCAGAAAATGTGCAGTAAAACATGGGGAGGCCACTGGGTAATATCCACTGTAAAGTGTTAATTGCCTATTGAGGCTGTAAACTATGTCAATATGCCTGGATCTGAGTTATTGACAGACTCCCATTTATTCCAGACTCACAAAGCTGGGCTCTTTAGAACTGGGCTCTAATCAGTCATGCTTTGCTGAATCCACCAAGAAGCACCAGTCAATAAATGCGCTTGCTGTCTTAACCCTTTGAAGTTTGTAAAATTACAAGTGGGATTGATAACATTGATTTGGGGAGAAGTCCTGACAGTGGAAACCCTTTGGAAATAAAAGCTGCCTGTGGTAAATGACACCTACTTTAGCCTGATGGTTGTTCTGGGTTTGTGGGGCTGAACGTAACCTCAGTTGTTCTGTCAGCACCTGAGGTCTGAGCTGGAGGAAGGAGTTACTCCTCGGTGTTAAGTATTTGCAGTGATAAAGCGTAGTAGCAGCTAATGCTGCCTGTATTGCATTTATCACTATTAAAAATTCTGACATTGGTGGCATATCGCTTCAGATCACATAGCTGGCAAAAGGCATAGGACTAAAGCCATTAAGCATCCCATAGGATTATTTGCAAGAGATGGGGTATTGCCCCTTATCTACCAACTAAAAACCCCCAAACCATTCTGCCTTTCCAGTGTCGATAGGATTCTGTATTTGAACATCCTTGTCTTAAACTGTTCTTCAGTGTTGATGTACAGCAGCTGTGGAGGAATGCCTTTGCCTGCAAAGTGCAGGTTTTGAAAGCTGCTGAGATGTGGTCTGGCTTGTAGAATGCTTTGAGCTGAAAGACTCACTGACGTGAGGATCAAAGTTTATTGGTGGACTTGGTGGAATTCACCTTACTTGGTTACTCATGAGTATTGGAGCTAATACAGTTGTATTGATTTACTGCATGTGGGCATTGTTTTGGGTTTTTTTTTGTTTTTAAATGAAGTGGCTAGAGCCTGGGGATAGCTGCTTTTTATTTGCAAGGAACAAAATCCAAATAAATACAGATGAATGTTATCTGTGAAAGCTGGAAGAGAAACAAGACAAAGGTGCTGCTACTTCTTGATATAATCTGTAACCAATAAAGGTCTCAGAAACGTTGCAAAGAATTAGAACTGGGGCGGAAAATCCTTCCTGTTGCATTTGCTTATAAAAATACCTATTTGTCCTGTAAATGAATTCTGGTTAAGTGTTTCTTCCTCAATCTTTTTCTAACCATATATAATTTGATTCTGCTTTTTTCCAAACTGATGAGGTTTTGTACTTAAGTATGGGATCAAAACCTGCTCATGTTTAGACCCCAGCTCTACCTGGAAAAAGAGGTGTTTTGCAAACTCTTAACACATAGTTCCTGGTGTAGGCAAAAAGAGTGTTAGCTGTCCAGGCCTTGTGAGACATGGTGATTATGATGACCAGCTAATGTGTTTTTTAAATACTAGCAGTCTGCCTGTACTTGGTGCTAAGTGGTGTTTTAATAATACTAATTAATTTGTACTTGCTAAATTAAGTGCACCTAGGTTTCAAGCATGGAGGTTAGACTCAGGTTAACTATTTATTCTGCTCTTTTCCATGTAGTAGTGCAAATCTTCTGTCTGTCAGAATAAAGCCAAACATCTTGCCATTTATTAAGGGATACATGCAACTAAAATCCATACTTTGAGCCTGAAAACACACTTGCTGGGTGACTTTCCTATCTGTTCAGTAAACAATACTGACTGGCTATTTCTTACATCACCAGCAGCTTTATGTGCTACAATCTGTGGTAAATAGGTGCACCTGCAGATATTATTCATATCATCTCAAAGAACTTGTGATTTTAAGCAAATTAGAGTTGGGTATAGTTTACTGTTTGTGTGAAATGAGCAGCTGTTTTAAATACATATATTGCTTTTGCAGTATGCAGACTAATACTTAAAATAACCACTCCCAAGCTGCAAAAGGAAATAAGGAATTTGTTTCATTTTCAGTTCTTTCCAGCCTCCCCCCCCCCCCCCCAC
>NW_008794965.1:1399420-1412475 GCF_000699145.1 Aptenodytes forsteri | reverse complement strand
GCTACCCAAACTTGAGACCAGCAGTGCTCCAGTCCCTGGGTTTGGGACGAAGCAAGTTATTGTCATACAGCAGCATCTGTCGATAGAACTGTTAATTGTTCTGTGGGGGAAACTGCTCTGCTCTTGCACACCTCTGGTGCCATGTACATGTGCATTTTTGGGGAATGGGCACAAGTTCTTTTCAGGAGGTTGTGAAACCGAGGTGCTTCTTGATTGAAAGACCACTGACTGATAGAAGGCTTACATTTCAGTGTTGCTTTGGTATATCTTCTTTACGTTAAGAGGGTGGAATACTAGGTTTCTTTATCCTGCTTGTATTGCAATTCAAAATTATGTGACTGTCTTCATTGCCAAAGAGAAGGATGCAGGTTAAACTCAGTTAAATGAAAAGCTTTACATGTAATGAGAGCAAAATGCATGGCACTTCTCAGGCTTGCCAGCAACCAACTGCAGGTCAAAATACTCCTGGACAATGCCTTGAGCAGAAAGTGGCCATTTGTCGTTCACGGTTATGGACAGCAGGGTGTATAGATTGTATGTCCTCCATCATTCAAAACTGTTCGTGCTGATTGGAGCAAAGTGTTTGATTTTAAATAGCCGCAGTTCATTGAACTCTCCTCTCGTGCCAAAACTGAGAGCACCGGTAAAAGTATACAAAATTCTGGAGCAGGGGGAAGAAAACAATACTCTTTAGGGGGAAAGAAATGCTGGAAGCTGCAGCAGCAGGGGTCAGCATGGTATATACTGCATTTTTTTTCCCCCTCATATTTGATGGAGAGGAATTCAGCTACGGTTTAGGATAGCGTTTTCTGTAGGCTTTTTATATGCTGTATCTGCTGTGTGATGTGACCACTAGAGAGCAGACTTAACCTAGTAACAAGAGCTAATTAGTTCTTGGCCTCTTCATTTCTCCTTCCTCCCCAACCCCCTTCCACCTTTATATCGAGGTAGAGGGGACTTCGATGGTTCTTAGCTTTGCCTCCAACGCTGTGTAATCTTAGGGCTAATTAAAACGCCACAGACGGCCTGAACCCCACATTAAAATTTGATGAGGAATTGATCAGCCAAGCAAACAGGAAATTTAGCTGTGTGAGTGAAGGTAATGTTTGCTCAAATGTGTAATGAGGTCCATGGGGAATATTTATGGGGACCTTAGTGACGGTTTCAACAGTTCCTTCTCCTTGAAGTCATCTTACCTACCTGCCCTCTCCTTCATAAGAGTGTAGGCATAAGGAAATCCAAAGCTGCGTCAGTCAAAGGTGAGCATGTTTCAGAAAATGGGTTATGTTTGGCTAAGATGGTGCCATGTAAAGCTTTGCACGAGGAGTTGTGGAACTGCAAACTGACTCTTCTGCACTTTTGCCTTTGGACTATTAAAAAAAAAAAAAATCCCATAATCCAAGGAACTGTGTAGTAAAATTGCTGGTGGGACTCCTTGCAGTATGTTAGCAAACTAAATAGCTTGCTCAAAAAGGATTGGGCACTGTGTTACAGCAGATGTTAGCCTTATCTACATAGACTATAGGATAAGCTATAAAAGCTGTCAACACACAGGTATTTGGAGGAAAGGCAGTATGCTGTCAGAGAGGGCCCTCCTCAGCAGATTTTATCTATTTCTAATAATTGCTCACTATAAAGTATAAATGCTTTCCATGTGTGGCAAACAGATGAATGTACCTGCTTCTTATTTATCGCTACTCTGTACAAGGTAAATCAGCACATGCAAGTCTGAAATCTTAGAGTGTTTTTTTCTTGATAGATATTACCTTCAAAGCTGTACCTGCAAGCCACTTCAACTGAAAACTCCCCTCAGCCTCTGGCAGCAGTTCAGCCTGACTCTAGAAGCTCTTTGCTTCCCTTTGCAGAACATGCCCACCCAGACGTGGGCATCAAGCACAGAACATCTGCTGGTCCCAGCTCCCTAACGTCCCACCGTTTCCTTCCAGTGCCCCTCAAGGCTACTTCCAATTTTGACTGCCTATAATTAGAGGTGAGGCTGATACCTAGAAGGACTTTGAGGAAAAGGATGACTGGTCCAAGCCCTGTGGTATAAAACAGGCAAGGAGAGATAGCCCACTTGGTGTAAATGGGGTAAGAGCAGCTCCCAGTGTAAGCCCAACCGTGAGAGTGGGCACGCTGGTAAGTCGTGACTGCAGTCCCTGCCAGCGTGCATACCGTTGCTTTGTTGTACTGTGGTAATACAAACGCAAAACCTGCAGTTTACAGCGGTGCTGTGAATTCTTGTGACTGAGTACAGCATGCGAAGTTAGCAGAGCAATAGTGTTTCTTACTTGCAATAAAATTCAGGCAAGTTTAGTCAGTTTAAAGTATGTATAGAACAGCACTGATGCTGGGCAATTTTATGTCTTTCAAGTGTTGCAGCAGCAGTAGTGATGAGATTTGTATAAAAGGAAAGCAATTATTCTTACTTTCTAGAGGGAAATATTGAGGGGAGAAATTTGGAAATACTAAATTATATTCTTAAATGACCACAAAAAGCTGCGGTGGCATAATGCCTAAACTAATTTTTTTTTAATAAGCCAAGGAAACTAGATTCCTGGTCTTGTGCTCAGTGTATTGGAATAAAAAGTTGATCTTGTACATCTAGGTTACAGTTTACAGTAGTATCTCAGACCATTTTCTAGGAGGAGGAGCAGTGTAAAAGCAGTGTCAGCACACTCCTAACTGAGCTGGTTGTCTTGCTGTCAGGGGCTAGTGTTTGCGTGCTGCTACATAAAGCTGTGGGGACATCTAACGTGGTATATCTTAAATATGGTACTCCATTAGAACATTTAAACATTCATTTACGAGTCTAAGACTCACCAGAAGAACAGCTGTATTTAATTCCTGTCTGCATTGGATCAGAAAACGTTTAAATGAAGGACTTGGCAGGATGTACCAACCAGACTGCAACCTGCCTCCTGTGCAGACTCAGGACACTCAGCCTGGTCTGGTTGCGTAGGAAAAGTGTTACGCAAAAAGCTAAAATGTGAACTTGAAGCAGAATCTAATTACCCACGTTGCAGTCGTAAGTCACTTGTTTACATCCAGCTATATGTCTGTTACTGAACGTGCTGCTTTCAACCTTGTTGACACTTCATTCAACTTGAGATGTGGATTTGAACGAAATAGTAAAACTTCAGGGACTGTCAATAAATCTTATTTTGCATTACTTCCATCTTGCTAATTACCAATACTATTCAGAGACTGTGGGAGGGGACATGGGACTGTATGAACATACATTAAATAAGCAAGCAGTGAATGCATTAATGCATTGCAGTGAATTGCAAATTCATTGCAGTGGATGCAAAAGCAGGATAATTCACAGTTTAGGGTGGTCTGCTGGGATTCTTCTCTCAGGTGTTAACTCATTTTGCCCTTGGTTACTGGGAGTGCTGCTGGAAAGTGCCAGGCAGTCCTGTGAAGTGCCAACAGTTCTGCCCTGGCTGGAGAGAGACTCGCAACCCAGAACCGAGAGGCGTAAGATTTAATTGCAAGAATACCTGGATGCAGGCTGAATGCCTGCGTGTGGAGGTGAGCCTGTATGAGCAGTAATTTCTTCAGAAGTGTTCTGCCCTGAATAACTCATACTTTGTTTTAATGAAAGCTGTCTTGTCACTACTGATACCAGCCTTCAAAGGAAGAGAACCTTCCACTACTCCAGTCTTCGTCATCTGTTAACTTTATTGACAATAACTTTCATTACCATCTTGATCTTTTACAGACTACTGAACAGGGCTGGACTGAAAACCAGTCTCAGTGCAAGTGCTGTACTCCCTGGTAGCTCTCAGCTAACAGCTACAGTTTGAGGTCAGTCAGTGAACCACTTATTTAATCCATTTGGTGACCAGAATATGGGGCTTTAAGTAAGAATTTAGGTACAGTTGAGTCAGAAATCTTGGAGAGGTCCAAGTCCACTTTATTATCACAGCTGCCTCTATCAATCAGACTTGTAATCCTGCCAAAAAAAGATAAATGTGGTTTGTTTAAACTGATTTTCCATGAAACTTCTCAATTGTAGTTCTAGTCTGCAATTCTTTGTTGATAGTTCATGACTAAATCTTTTATTATTTTGCCAATTATTAAGACTAGGCTAGCTGGTTCACAGTTCTCTGGAGTCATCCCTAACTCTTTTCAAATTGAAATTATGTTGGCGATCCTGCAACTTTTGGCATTTATGAGGTTGTTTGCTATGATGTATTAAAAAGTTAACAGTCCACTAGTTCCTTTAAAACTCTTTGGTCTCTGTTATCTTGACCTGTTGATTTAATTTGTATTTTGTTTTACCTTTGGCAGACAGACAACGATAATGCAGGCAACTTAGTTGCTTGATAAGTCATCTGGTCAAACCGAGTAGAGCCACATCTCTCTGTTAAACTCTCTAATCTAGCTATAGCGTGTAGGGAATGCATATATACATTGGTGTCTTTTGTTTCAAATGTGGACGAAAAGTATCCGTGAAACATTCCTGTCTTTTCAGCGTCTTCATGTATAGTTTCACTGTCTGCATGTAGCAATGAAAGTGTGCTTGCATATAGGGATTTTGGTGTTTTTTTAATACATTGCTTAGTTACTGTCTGTCAATATTCTGTTTATTCCATTAGCCTTCTCTTATCAGTTTTTTAAATTTTTTAATATTGCTTTTTTTATCTTTTTTAAACAGGAATATTTTTTGGCCAGCGTATCATCCTTTTAATTATTGTTTGTGCAATCATGGCTTTTTCAGCACCCACTAGAAAGTCCCTGAACAATTTTCAATTTTTAAGGATGCTTTCATCGTTAAACTTGATGCTGCTGGTCAGTTATTGGTCCAAGTCTTTTAGGCATAGGGAATACGTCTTTCTAAAGACCGTAGTGTGAAAGGTGTGAAAAAAATACAAAATATACTTGTTATATTAATGACTGTTTGAATTCTCCTGGCTTTAATCTTGCAGTCCTCTGTGAGTTGCAGACCTCTTAAGAACATTGGTAACTTCCTCTGCTCATAAAGCTCCTGTTGGTTTTAAGACACTTCTGCCTGTTCAAGTATATTTGAAGGGTCTGCCTCTAACAAAGAACCTGTGTCAAAGGAAAGGTTTAACGTGAAAGTAATGTGATCAAGCACTAAGTTGCCTTCACCAACAATTAAGTGTAACAGCACCTAATGGCAGGCTAGGAAGGATCAGCCCGAGGGCAATTTCTACCACTGTTTCTCTGCGGCATCGCTGTCTAACTTAATAAACTTTCCATGCACAAAGTTTCAATTAAAGGGAACATGCTTTGTATTTAAAATCAAATCAGGCATGTATTCTCGATGGTCATGTGGTAGCGGAGATGCTACGGTAAGAGTGCTCTGCTTCTGTTACGAGGCCAATTAGAAAGGACCGCTGACGTGCAGCTCTCCCCAGCAGACACAGCACCGCGGCGAAGGATCCTGGTGAAAACCATGCCTAATGCAGCAAAAGGGCCAGGGTGGATTTGAATCACGCTGAGCAAGGTTGACTGACATCTGCCTCGCAGTGCCTTCTCTTCAGTGCCCTGGACAAAATGTTTCTGCCTGAAACCCCAGTGTTTCTTTCAGAGCGAGAGGGAAGGGAGAGCGTGTTAATTACGTGAACACTTTGGAAAATAAGAAAATGACAGCCCCTAGTTTCACTGGCATTCCCAGGGCTAATATCGAGGCACATATTGTTATTGCAAAGGTGAGGGGATTTTCGTTCCCTTTAATGGCAGAAAGCTAACTTGCTTTCTGTTTGTTTTTCTGTTTGTTTAGGTTTTTTTTGTTTTGTAAGCAGCATTCCCTCATTGCCTTTCCCCCCCACTGCTCAAGTTTGAATCCCCTGTGGGTGTTGTTCTGCTTCAGCTGCTCTGAGGCACAGCAGAAATATATCCACTTGAGATGTCTCTTTGTTTTCTTATTGTAGTCTCTCACCCAAACTCTAATTGCTCTAGGAACACTAACGAGCATGTCATCAGACCTCCCTGTGACAGTGGCAAGTGTTATATTCATTTTATAGACAAGGAATATATCTGAGCAGGCTCACACTGATTTCATCAGTGGAACCAGGAACAACTTTAATTTTCACTGTTTTTGAAAACGGGGCCTTTCTTACAGGGTCATCCTTTGCTTATTTTTATAACAAACCCATTTTCAAGAAAATGGGATGCTGTACAGCTTCCAACAAGTTCAGGTACAGACGAATTTGGAAACAGGGATGCTGTCATGCTGACTGTGTGCATGAAGTCAAATGGTGACTAGCCAAGATAGTGCAAGGGTGCAGAAGGGTGGGTGGGGAGGCAGACCCACAGGATCCTCCTTTCCTCATCACAATTTTTTTAAAAAAACCACCAAACCAACCAAAACAAAAAACCAAAAAAACCCCAAAACCAAAAAAAACCAACTTTGTTGAGCAAAAAAGCATCAAGTGCATTTTGGAGATATCTCTGACTGAGAGATGAATAGCAATTAATGGGACCAGGTAGGTTGCAGCTGGCTAATCTAAGCAGAAGCAGCTCATGCTGAAGCCTCTGTGGGATAAATTCCCCATTTTGGGGGGAGGTTCTGTTGCCAGGTGCTCCGCTCCAACACCCAGACCAAGGGCAAAGAGAATGCTTTTCATACTTTTTCATGCTTTTATGCTTTTTGATTTGGCAGTGTTTCTACCTATGACCATATTTCTAGTCATTTGGAATGCAGGCTTTTTTTGTGTCCTAAGTTACTAGCAGAGTTCTACAGGCTCATTACAGATGCTTACCAGCTTTTTGGGGCAGTGTGGACCGCCAAATATTGCAATACTGGAACTTATAATGGACTCCCTTCTTAATTGTTGTTTAAAAACTCCACAATAAAAAATGTACAAGTGTATCAATACCTTTGTCTAAGCTAAGGCATTAGTAATGTTGCATCCCTGAATGTGTGTGAACAAGCTCTTCAGTACTGGGACTTCTCAAGCCATGGTAGCTGCTTCCCCAGGTTGGGAGTAAGGGACTAGGCAGAAGGTTGTTGTGTAACCACAGCTGAAGACTTACAGAGGAGTTTGATATAGCAAAGTCTCTTTGTACATATGTGTGAACAGGAGTTGAACAGACGTAAACTACACTTTGCAGATTTACCCATTCTCAGCAATGCCTAACTGGGAGAAGAGACCCTCTGTAGCCTCCTCAGTTTCTTCTTGTAAGCTTTTGAAAACTTGCAAATAGAGAGAAATTATGCCAACTGTTAATGTATTTGGTGAGTCACATTAATCCCTCAGCAGACAAACTATTGTCATCTTTCTGACAGCGATATCATTAGTATCAACAGTATGAAGGTGTGAGCTTGTTTTTCCTTTCCGTGTTTTTTCCCCCAACCTGCAGACTGGCCAGTTGCCGACCCTGTACGCTTCTTTCCTGTAACTCTGAGATATGCAAAGGCTTCAAACCCAGCAGTTCAGCTCCTTCAATATTTCTGAGGGTATCTATCTGTGTTGCTCCTTACCAAAAACCTTCAACATTTTTTGGAAGGACTCCTCTTGACTGAAGGCCTCAAGAGCCCAGTCTTCAAGATGATTCCTTATGGAAGTCCTTCAGCATCCCAGGAAAGACTTCTTACAAATGTCCTGTCATCACTTCAGATTCAGTTCTGACAAGAAGCCACAAGGGTCCCATTCATAAAAGCCTTGCACATCATATTATATGCCCACAGTTACTGTAGACATTTCTGGGCTGCAATAAACTTGCGTGACAGAAACCATTCTTTCTTTTTACAGGTGACATCTTCAAATTGCTGGATCCTATTCTCCGTTGCTTTGCACCTTAGCTGGTCTTATCCAGTTATGCAAACTCCTACCAGATTGGAACAGTAGCATTTCATCCTCCTGCCCAGGAGAGTTAATGTCGGCAGAAGTGAAAGGCAATGGAGAATTGAGTTATATAGCTTCCCTCTTCTCCCAAAGTGCGCATTTCAAAGTTGTTCGTTCCAGACATAAATGAAGGTGTGGGATTTGAAGATGACTTGGATAAATGCTTTACATTGTGTGTGACCTCTAAAAACAAAGGGACAAACTTGGTGTAATATGTCACAAGTTGCAGAACAGTAATTAGCAGGGGAAGGGTCAACCTTTTTGTCAAAAGTACAAAATTAGATTAGAGAAGGCATTTTGGCCATGGGGCCTTCCTTAGGCTAAAGAAGAACAGGATGTTGTTTAGTTTTGCTGTGTCCTAGTTTCACCATGCCCTGAGGAAGACCCCCAAGGCTGAAACCTTATTTCTAATTGTTTTGTAAATGACTTTTTCTTCCCTTTTTGGCATTCAAGATGACACCAATTTTGAACAGTAGAGTTTCCGTTGGACAGACACTTCCTGAACAAAGGAAGAAGAATTTTATTCAATATTTAAATAGTCACTAATTTGTTGACACTTTCCTAGTTTTCTTCCGTATTCTGTTTTCTTGCTAGGCTCAGTGTATGGCTTATCTTACATTTTAAGTGGTCTGTATGTATGTCTTGCTCAGAAAGAGTAAAAATTCCAAAGAAATATAAGAAGAAATTCTAAATGTCTTTCAGAATGTGTTTTGTTCAGATATCTGCCCCCACAAACTTCCAGGGAACTGTTGAAGTCTAAATCAATGCTGTGAAGGAGGTGAGCACGACCATCCTTATTTCAGAAATAAGATGATCAAGGCAAGCCTAACTAAGATCAGAGCCTCAGCTTTGGATGCTCTATCTAATACTCCAGTGGTTGGTTTGTTAGCGGTCTCTCCATCGGACAGTATGAGCACCCTTTGTGCCCGCTGGGCAAATTAGTTATTTGGAAAACTAAACTTGTTACTATGTGGCTTTCAGTGCTTTTTTAAGATGCCTACACAGTAGGCGTAGGGGTCTGACTATAGCGATAGGTAAGGTGAGATTTACTTTTTGTAACTGTTAATATTAACCCATGACTGATAAGTGTTCTTGTGCAGTAAGAATTGTGCAGGGTATTTTGTAGCAGAGTCTTAGTCTCATGAGAAACTGAATAGCTTGAGAAGCTGAAACATCCAGGATTTCTAAATCTGTGCTGCAACTTTTGAAATAAAAACCACTCTCTTCAGAATCTGGTGATAGGCAAAAGATCTAGAAATTTTGAATATGTGGGGGACAATTCTCTCATTTCTTGTGAAGAAGTTGAGAATAAATACAAACTTGTGATTGGGAAAAGACGTAGGCGTAGCTGCAGGGATAACTTGCTTATCAAAACCAAACTTTATTTACGCTTTGAGTGAGATAATTGTTATATGTAACTTGAATTAACATTCCTAACATGCTTTGATATACGTTTATGAAAGAACTTTTTTCTTGCATAGTATTAAGTATGGAGCACAATAACATATACAGGAAAAATGGTTTTGCTTAACACCTTTCTAAAAAAAGAGAATTAATTTAGAAACATCAGTGTTGATAATTGGAAAACAAAGATTTGGACTGCAGCTGTAGGGTTTTTAAGTTGTACATAGAGAGACCTGGCTTTGCTATAATTATATAACATGTAGTTTCAACATACATAATAAAACTAGTCATCTAAACCATGGTAAATTAGTTTCTAACAAACTGTGAGATAGTAGCTTAATATCTTGGACTATTTTAAATAGTATGTGTCTTCGGAAGATCTAGAACTTCTGCGTGTGAATTTTGTGTTTTCCATATATATTGATCTTTTTCCTGAAAGGTCTGTTTCCAAATACTTAAGACCTCAGTGACTGTTATGATTTGAATTGCTAGGATGTCACCTGATTAACGGTTATTAAAATGTCTTGCTTTTTTCACCGTGCCTTTACAAACTGTTTTGTCAGTATTTGACAATTTTATTAATTTTTTTTCTTTAATGTATTTTCTAAATTGCCTGTGTTGATGCTTGACCTACAGCTAGTCTCAGGTTAGGTTTTTGTAACATTGGTCACATCGGCTGTGTGAGGTAGCCCACTTAAGCAACAACACCTAGGAAAGTGAAATTTTGGGGGGAAACACTTGACCGCTAACTACCTTTTCCTTTTTTGGCTATAACTGGCCATACTGAAAGGAAACTCCTTTTCTCAGAGTGGAATTTTTAGAATTGGATGTCTCATGATCATAGTATCGTACTGACTCTAGAAATATGCCTGGATTTTACACTCCAGTTTAAATCTTTTTAAGCAGCTACTCGCTTCAGGCGGCTATTTCTGACTACCAGCTGATGATCCTTTTAGAGATTAAGGTACGCATCTTTCCAAAAGCGTTGATCAACAGTTTTTGTGTAAGCACAATTTCAGTGGGACTTTGCCCTGATGAAAGGCGGCATGGACAAACCCCTTTGTAAGGTTTGTTAAGCAACATGCAAAAATTGCTGCTACAATTACAAGCTGAAATATAAAATAGGGCAAAGTAAACGCCAAAACCAACATGAACTGATGATACATCAAATAAAAATGTCTTGTGCGTTGCCCAGAATGTCAGGCTGTCCTTTGGGAAGAATGACTTCGACAGGGGCAAGAGGCCTGCGGGTGAAAACTGGCCTGCCAGCCCTCTGTATACTTATAGTAGGTATTTATAGCATGCTTAGATATGTAAATAGAAGGCATATGAAAATGCTGAGTATAAAACATTATCAAAGATGACGAATCCTGGTGCTTAATGAATCTAAGCAACCAGCTTCCCAACATTTTTTAAAGTGTATTTTATCATACACATAGATCTCCAATAAGTGGGAAGAAACTCAAAATGTTGCCCCAAGCTATCGTGGCAGATCTGGACTGATGCAGCCGAGTAAGCACAAGAGGGTTTGGAGGTGAAGGATTGGGTTTTTCATGGGTTTTGCATTTTATTTGGAAACATACCCAAAGGCATCACTGACTTTAAGGCTCAGAGGGGTCATTAGACTGTATTATCTGATTCCTGTGTAACTGGGACCATATAAAAGCATCTAATTCCTTCATTTTGGAGAGATGGAGAGGTTTGAAACTTAGATGTCAGGATCACCCAGCCTTTTTTCACATTGCTCAGAGGGACGGGAGTCTGGCTTTGTCCCAGTATAGAAAATGTCAAGTACTATTATACAATTTATTATTAGATTTCTCTTCTGGCTGTTATTGGTTTGGGATGACTTTGGTGAGAGATTTTATTCAGAGTGATAGCAAAAGGGTGGTAACAAACAATAGATCTAAATCAAAGGGGAAACCTAGTCTGAACATCAGGGGAAAAAGCTGCTGGCACTGCGCCTTACTAGCTGACCACAGAGTCTCCCTGAGGAAGCCATGGAGTCTCCATTTCTTGAGATGTTGATAAGCAGATTGGACAGTGTATGGCCAGGAACAATGCTATAGTTGTAGAAAATACCCTGAACAAGCTTGTTTGAGACCAAAAACCTTAAGGGGCCGCATGGGGGATAGCAATCTGGGTTTGTGAACTGACTGACAGGCTGATTTGACACCTGCAGAATTGGTGAGCCATGCTTAAGCAAGATGGCATCTGCCGGTCACGTTGGCTCTCTTGACTGGACTATTGGGTCAGGGAGAAGGTGTGTTTGCTTCGTAACCAACCCTCAAACAAGTTAGGAGACATAAGTGAGGGGATGAGCATAAACGGTGTTAGGAAAGAGGAGGTGGTGCTCCCATGTTGGAGTAAGGGAGTGAAGCGACTAATCAAGATCCCATGGCACGGACATTTCTTTTCCTAATGAGCTCTTAGATGTTACAGCCATCTAATGATACCGCAGGTCTGTGTTTTATGTAGTCAGCCCTTTCTTTCTAGTGCTGTGGTACAGTAAAAATTGGGTTTAGGCGTTTCTTTGCTGTGTGTCAGGCAACTTCAGGGGTCCTGGTCAGAGAGTTGGAGCCCTTCACTGGGGAATGAAGCCCCCAGAGGGAGCAGGTTTCCTTTCCCTCCACTGGGAGAAGGGGGATCATGGACACCAAAAGAGGCAATAGCTGAAACGCTGGGGTGGGCCTGATTGCCAGGAAGCAAAGGCAGATGCCATGTGTGCAGGTAAAGCTATAAAACATGTTTTCCTGACTGCTTTCTTCCTTTCAATCCCTTATGTTTCTGGTGGCTGGCATTACAGAGCTTGAACTGCTAAAGACCCAGTTTCTTGGTGAACTGACACAATGGTCTCAAACCTCCTAATCCCCTCAGGCTTAGAGCACATGATAAGGATTTATCAGCTATGGGAAGGAAATGTTTGATCTAATGGCCTTGTTTGATGCTGGCAGCTGGTGAATGTAGGTGACTTCTGTCAGGCCCAGACAGTCCCCCAGGGCCCCCAGCCGCATGGCCCCAGTCAGGGGCATGGGGCTCCGTTTTGGCTCTGGCACCAGGCCTGGGCTGGGCTGCGGCGGCCCCTGTGCCCAGGCTGGTTCCCTGCCATGCCTGAATATCCTGGGTTTCCCGGGTAGACATCAGGGTGGATTTGCCACCTTGCCACTGACAGTGCTGTCGGTGGGCCCGGCTGCCCCACCCTGCCCTGCTCACCTGGGCAGGGCTGTGCCCTGTCAACGAGGGCCCAGCCTGGCTGAGGGTCCTCATCTCCTGCTTGTCCTCGCCAGGGAGCAGCCTCACTGCTCCAGGACATGAAGCTCAAGCCTGGGGCTGGCGCTGATGTGGAGCCCCAGGCCCAGTGGGGTGTGCATATGGAGGCTCTGGGGTGCCCTCACGCCTATCCCTGCCTGTCAGTGCTAACCTGCCCCCGGGGAGCAGTGGGGAGACGGGGATGTGGAGACTGGGTGTGCTGGGGACTTCTCTTAAAATGAAGAAGCCATCAGACTGCAGTGGCCTCAGGAACTGGCAGGTCCCCAAGAGGAAGGATCCAGCCACCTCCCCATGTGCACGCCTCAGCTTGCAGCAGGTGCGGTTTGCTCCCATATACATCCCAAAGTCTCTTATATGTTTGAAAATATGGTACTCGGTGGTATTTGTGATTAATCTGAGCAGTGTCAGCACAGCTCTGAGGTATGTGCTGCTGCGTCCGAGCAGGTAGTCACTGGCACATGTTGACACCACATTTGAGCCCAACCTTCATTCATATCAAGTGTGAAAAGTTGAGACTAAGCTCTGCCTCAAACCATCTTTTTTTTTTTTTTTTTTCCTGTA
>NW_008794965.1:1387226-1399087 GCF_000699145.1 Aptenodytes forsteri | reverse complement strand
TTGCTCAACACCTGACCTACCCCAGCCATAGCCCATGAGTAGGGTCTGTGTGTGCTGCAGGTGTGTAGAGGGAAATAATAACTTGCTAACTTTTGAGGTAAGATTGAGGATGGAAAAAAGAAAATCAGTTTAGTAATGTTGAGGCACAAGTGTACTGTGCGTAGTGGAGAGAGGGGAACTGCAGTGCATAGTGGGCAAAGTAGTTTCATTGAGGAGTGCAGCCTTTAGGGGAAAAAAAGTGGGGATTTGGGCACCTGAGCTACTGTTCTTGGGAAGCATTGTAGCGTTGCAGGAGGTGTAATTCAATACTGAACTGACTCTTTAGCAAATCACTCTGCTTCACTAGAACATACTGAAATGTTTAAACTTGCATCAAACTGATGGGAAACAATGCTTCCTTCCCCCTGCCCTCCGTGCACATGGAAATCTTCAATTTGGCTGAAATTGCTGGGAGGGGGGGAAGGTAGAAAAATTGCTTTTTAATGCAAGCTTCCTAAGCTGTCAAATTGTTATAGCCAAATACCTAAACTATGGCAAAGGAAATAGAGGATAGATCTATGTATCTGTTTGGATAATCTCAGTAAGAAGAGTGGGGTTTGTTTTGAAGGCTGAAGGGAAGGTGTTTGAGCAACTGGCCAAAAATAATAGAAAAGTTCATATTTTTCCAGATTTGTGAAAAATGAAAAATTTTATGCTTCTGCCTCAATTTATTTTTGTTGCTATTCATCACTAAAGCAAAATGTGCTATTTATTGCCTAAGAGTGTTTTTCCTACCAACATGGCATAATGTCTTTACCAAAAAGTTTAGCATCTGTGAGTTAAAAATGCATATGAGGATTTACTTTTTGTTCCTTCGGTGAATGCTGCTGTTGTTCTTATCTGAAAAACTGCTTTCTGCATTGACAGAAATGGTGAAAAATGACCCAATTTCAGATTATTTACACAAACTAGCTTTAGTTCCACACTTCACTTACAAACATAGATCACAGTACCACAGTATTTAAGCTCAGGCTTAACTTTACACTTGTGAATAGCTTTATTGACTTCAGTGGAGCTACTCATGTAGAAAGCTTGGTGTGTTGTTACGTCTTTAGCAGATTGGGTTACAGAAAGGTAGAGTGGTCTTGCCTGGAAAGCCCTGGACTGGCTGTGAACTCACAGCTTGGATCTGCAACAGGCTTCCCTTATAATCTTAAATTAATTATTCTGTGTGACTTGGTTCCCATTTCCACCTTGGTTCCCAGTTTCTTCTTGCTCATTTCTGGTCTTTTAACTGTTCTCATCATAAATTCTTTAAGATGGGAATTTTCTTGGTGACTAATATCTGACGCCTCAGGTATTGAGTGTATGTAGATGCACCAGTATGAAAGGTGGTCTGTCTCTGTATATCCCTGTTCTATTCCATTTCTTTTCCACGTGGAGTGTGTGTGTCTGCTTTGAAGAGCTGGTGAGGCTTGCTAGTACCTATGGGCTCATTCCCTCTTTCAGGTATAAATATGATGCAGTGCCTGGTGCAATGGAACCCTGCTCCCCTCTGGAACACAGATACGCTTTTAATTTCCCCTCTGTGAATGTCATTAACAGACCTCTGGTTTTATTTTTATTAATTACCAAATTTAGAAAATTAAAGATTTAATAAAATCATAAATCTAGGTCAAATTGAGCTTGAAATACTGAAGTGCCTCTGTAACGTATTCGTCCACATGATCTTTTCTATTAATCCAACAAATGTCTTCCTTCAGTAAGCAATTCTGTTTCCTGTTTTTCACCCTCATCCACAATAAGCACCTACATTTGTTTCTTCTTTTTCTTCTAGCCTAAAGATAATTCATTAAAGTAGCTCTCCCTCCCCCGTTTTTTGATCCACCTCTCCACCTCCTAACACCCCCCTAAAAAACACCATCAATATTTCATAAACTTACAGTGACAAATGTATTTTAATGTGGTCCACAGAGAACCCGAGATTGATTGGCCTCTCAGAAATATGACACGTTTCAAAGCAGGATATTCATGGAGTGTTTTAGTGCCTACATTAGTCAGAGAGAAGCAGCGCCTAAATTTATCATAGTTATGGCTTTCTCGGTATCCATTTTCTTTTAGCCGCTGACAGCAAGTATCTGAATGGTCCCTATTGATTGGCTTTGTGGTTCTGTCTTTAAAATGCATTGGCTGTGGGGGTTTTCAGATCAAATTAAGTCTTGGCTTCCTGGAGTTTGTGCATATCTACAGCGCAAGTGCGGACAAAGCTGGCTTCATTCATGCTGATTTTCATTCACAAGGGCATACATGTACGGGAAGGGAAAACTGAAATCTCCACTGATACTGTGGGTGAACTGAGCCCTCTTCTTTGAAAGCAAACATTTCATAACCCCAGAAGGAAGCAGCAAGGAGGGATGGGGGACAGGAAGCACCTACTGCCGCTGCTTGGGTGCGAATGGGCTGGATGGGTGTTCCTGCACCGATGGTGCGTGGCCTGGGAAACCAGGACTGGGGCTTGGGAGAAAGCTGAGACATCTTCACATCTTCAGTGCTGCTCGGAATCCCTAATCACAAGGAGCGTTATCTGATGGGCTGTGCAAATAGTCTGTGCTGTTCCTGTCTTGCTCCAAACAGGAGACTTGTGCATCATTTGATGTCCTGTCCGCAGTGTTACATCCTTCATACAGACAATCCCAGTACCATATAGAGGTGTGGGTGAATTTTCGGTGTGGTGACCAAATTTTAAGATTACAAAGAAGATGGTTTTCATGCCAAAATAAGTTATTAAATTATTTTAAATGTTAAGCCAAAGAAAATACTTTTGTTTATGCAGTTTTAATTTAACTCTGTAAATTTCAATTTAGCTCAGGTGAATTACATACTTTTGTTGTGTAATGTATCTAGAAAGTTTATAAAATTATAGCCTGTTACCACCACTTTTTTTTTTTCTTCTCCCCCTCTCCAAATGTATTGATCGTATTTATGAAAAGATCTGAATAACTCAAAAGCGAGTTCTATGAATCTGCTTTGGTAAATACACAATTGCTTACTAATACCCTTTTTCTTGATATGGATTGCCAGGCTGGGGCAGAACAAATGTGCATGATGAACTGCACTCTTTAATTTACAGAGTAGTCCTTCAGGCATCTTGTTGGATGAGGTACTTTGTGTGCTCGAACTATTTTAAATTCCTACTTTCTCCACTCCTACCCTCCCCCCCTACAGTTTATCAGTGTCATCAATCTAATACTCCTCATGAGTGCAAAACCCATTTTTAAAAAGCAAGCAAAATAAATTAGCTTTTGGGTTATGCCTCAGCTCACGGTTCAACTTGGCTTCAGATTCTACTCCAATCTTTTGTACATTCCTTTTGTAAAACACAGGAGTTACAGCAGTGACTGAATGTAGGTGGAAAATCAGAATGATTGGATTTATTAGGAGGGCAGAGAGATGGCTTTTGCAGAGTTCATAGATTCATGGAGCTTGAGGCCAAGAGGGACCCTTAGATTGTCCCTCTGACTTACTGTATATCGTAGGCCATTGCATTTCACCTTATTACCACAGTATTGATTCCAATAACTTTTGTGCTTAACTACAGTGTAACTTGTGTCTGTCTAAAACAAGTATTTCAGACAGCATCTATTTCTTGATTTGAATATAGCAAAAGCTGGAAAAAACCCACAATGTTTAAAAAAAAAAAAAAAAAAATTGTGCCTGTTTTTTAATTTAAATCAGCCTGGCTTCAATTTCCAGCCATTAGTTTTTGTTATGCCTCTCTCTGATAGATTAATGAGCCGTTTAATACCCTTTGTTTTCTCCCCATGAAGGTACTTATACACTAATCAAGTTACCTCTCAATCTTTGTTGATAGGCTAAATAGATTGAGCTCTTTTAGCTCTCATTGAGATCTCAGTCATTCCCCCCCCAGTTGCTCAGATATTTTTTTTTCTCAACACTCTTTAAAAAGTTTCGACACTGCAGCTGAGCTTTGTATGCTTTTTACTGGTCTCACCAATGTCATAAATAAAAGCATAATCACTTCATCAGTCCTGCTTACTACTCCCCTTGTTTATACCTCTAAAACCAACATTAGCCATTTCTGTCACAACATTGTGCTGGGAGCTTATGTTGAGTTGCTTGTTCAGTAAATCTTTTTCAAAGTAATTTATTTGCAGGGTAGAGGTCCTCCGTTAGCATGGAAGGATGGCATTTCTTTCCTTTTCATTTTACAGAGTTTTCACTTCTGGGTTGCATTAGGAATGTATCAGCTTCTTGCTTTCCATGAACTACAAAAGCCTCTTCATATCCATTTACGAAGTTTACACCACCCTGACTTGCCTACCACCACCTTGGACTAGGCATAGGAGAAACCAAAAGCATCTGGACAGGTATACAGATGTGCTCTCCCTGGACTTGACAGATATCAACACAATCTTTAGAGTTCCCAAAATTACTGCCAGTTGGTAGAGGATGGTACTCTCACCTATTTTGTGCTATGTTGCAGTCTCTTTGGATTAAAAACAAACAAACAAAAAACAACAAAACATCAAACCAAACCAAACAAACCCCCAACCAAATCCAAAAGTCAGAGGTCTGCTAGTATTGTAGATGGGACATGAGGGTAGAGCAGCTATAACCAGCACCCTGTGATGGGGCCATACGGACTGTCCTTTGTCCAGCTGACTTTGACTGACTCGACTTGATGACAGTTCAGTGGGAAGAGCTGCATTTTTTGCAGTCAAATTATTTATATACACTTCACTTAGTATTTAAAGAAAGAAAATGGAAGAGTAGGTCTGAGCTATGGTAATGCTGAACGTGGTAATTATGCTTCCCTCCTAAAGGAATCCACACTGAGACTAACATATGCTTTCTTCCTCCAGGACAGACTATTCTGTTAGTCTCTTTTTAAATAGATGATTAGAGCTGGCTGAGAGGATCTGCAAGAAGGATTCTGCAGACAGTCTCATGGGCTCCAAGAGACTATGCAGTTGGACTGTGATTTGTTCCTCTGTATCTACTCTTTACAAATTAATTTTATTTGTATTGGGGATTCACCCAGAAGTCTTAATTAGGATGAAAATTATTGTGTGAAGAGAGATCCAGCTACAGACACCAAGTTGAGACCAAATAGTCAGTTGACAAGTGATTTTTAGCATCTAATTTCTCATGCTGTGAAGGTGACTGAGAGTGGGGTTTTTAGGTGCGTGGTGATGTCTGACAGCTGGACTCCTGAGGAAATATCAGGTTGGACACCCCCCCAGGAATAGAAGCATCCAAAATCGCTTACTTTAATGCCATGGTATCTCTTCCAGAAAAGATTAAAATAGAATTTTGTTGATGCCAGTTCTTAGGTGGCTTTTGTACGTACAAAGACATGTTTTTGCGTGCCAGCAATGGCTATTCATGAAGAAACATGAGTGTTTTCCACTCATGAGACACTGGCTGGAATTCTCCTGCTGACCAGGGTCCAGTCGAAGCAGGGAGGATGCAAGCTGTGTGTCACATGTAACTCTAGGAGTAGATAATGAAAACTGTTCCTAAACATGAAGTGACCTGCCAAGGAGTGCTCCAAATCATCTGTGAACTGTTGTAAAACAAGAGCTGAGGAACAGGGGGAGTTGTCCACAGGCTACTTGTCAACAGTAGGTAGGGACATGTTTGGATTCCCCCCCCCCAGTTATTCAAGTTGGTCCATAGATTACTACAAATACTTCCCTTTCATGGAAATTACATGAACTAATACTTTCTAATAATGCAGTACTTGCTGCAGAATTCAAAACAGTTAAATTTCATAGGACACTGCAAAAACCAACCAAACTAAAAGTTGACTTCTTAGTAGCTACATAAGTAGCACAGTAATGCACAGCATCTCATACAGATGGTTTTATGCAAATAAAGGGGGGGAGGATCTGTGGAGGCAGCAGGCATACCGCATTGGTGTGGTGTTTTGTTTCCCTTTTTTTTGCTCTTGTGCTACCGTGAATGAATCTTTGGTGTATTCTGTTTCAGGGACTGTTCATTTTTTTCCTCCCCATTGAAAGCAATAGCCCTGGGAAGCTTTTCCTGTGTTTTCAAAAAGAAACTGTGGCAAAGAATCAGTCTGTAACGCAAACACTTTACTTGAGCTGGCTGGGAAAAATAACACGCTCTGTCTGGTGAAGCATTCTGGGTTTGTGAGCTGTGTCTAGCGTTTACGAGAGGTGATATAAGATGCCTGGAGGAGAGAAAGGCATCAGACCCCACTCCTTTGCTGGCGAATTCTTTTCCAAGTATTGCATGGCATGTCTGATTGAAATCGCTTGTGTTCTTACAGGTAGAATGATGCTAGTTTTCTTTTCACTCTGTATTTAGTTTTTTGTAAGGTAACAAAGTAGCCTGTACGTTTTCATCTATGAGTCTTCTCCTGGAGAAAAGAAGGCTGAGGGGAGACCTCATCGCTCTCTACAACTCCCTGAAAGCAGGTTGTAGTGAGGTGGGGTCGGTCTCTTCTCCCAAGTAACAAGCGACAGGACAAGAGGAAATGGCCTCAAGTTGCGCCAGGGGAGGTTTAGATTGGATGTAAGGAAAAATTTCTTTACTGAAAGAGTGGTGAAACATTGGAACAGGCTGCCCAGGGAAGTGGTGGAGTCCCCATCCCTGGAGGTATTTAAAAGACGAGTAGATGAGGCACTTAGGGACATGGTTTAGTGGGTGGTGGTGTTGGGTCGATGGTTGGACTCGATGATCTTGGAGGTCTTTTCCAACCTCAATGATTCTATGATTCATTCTATTCTATGATTCTTCAACAGAAGAAAAAAGAAAATGCAGTAAATGAACTGACACCTCAGCTCAGATGAGGATCTAGCCTGTCACCAAACTGTTCTGTGCTGATAATTTGCATGAGATGGCCAGGGTACAGTTGCTCAAGAAACCAATTTTAACACATACTCGACTGGCTAAGATTTGCACCAGGACGTTTATTTTGTTGTGAAGTGTTTTAAGTGTGTAAGTTGGAGATGTGCGTAGCTTACTCTTGGGAACATTTATTTCATTGCAGAAAGCCTTCATGTGACCCAGTTGTCCATTTTCAAACTTCAGGTCACTTCTCAGTTATTGACTCAATTTATTCATAACTAGTCTTTGCTTTCCAAGCGATATAATTTGAGGTAAACTGAAAACTGTTTACACTGATAATTTAGAATACTTCAGGGTTTTTTTCCCTTTCTGCATCTGAATGAAATGTCAGATTGGAAAGGGTGTTCTTGTTTTGTTTTTTGAAAGCAGAAGTTCAGTCAACTGATTAGGTCAGTTTGTGTTGATAAACTTGAAAGATGCAACTTTATGTACACTTATTTAAGAATTAAAATCCTTGCTTTTCTAAAGGCAAATCCACTTTAAACCACAATACAGTGTTGGTTTTTTTTTTTCTTAGCTTTTTCTTTTTCTAAAGGCAAATCCACTTTAAACCACAATACAGTGTTGGTTTTTTTTTTTTCTTCAGCTTTTTCTGTTCTCTTTCAAGTGGGAATTCTGAAAGGACTCTTTAGAGGGTTGTTTACATTCAGTTGTAACAAAGTGGCTACTCTGAAAATAATTGTTTTTGTAAATACAGTTGGTTTTCAAAAATTTCTGTTCTGTGATGGAAAAATTTTGATTGAAAATTCTTGATCAACAGTCCCTATCAACTTATAAATAGATTATGTTAGCTAAGAAAAATATTGATCTCTTCTGCATCTCTCTTCTTTAACTGTCAAAACTTTATCTGATAAATCTTGGGTTTGATGCTGCTCCCATAAATATTTTTTGCATAGATTGCAAAGTGTTAAGGAGGATTAAATAGTTTTTGCTTGTTACTGGCCAGGCCAAGCTTTACTTACGCATTTGGCAGCTGGTTTGTCTCTCATTTGTATGCTCTTTAGAATTTGTAGAGCACAGCAGAGTAGATTTAAAGAGATAGCTTATTAATAAACATAGGAAAACAAAAGCTTTCTGGCAGCAGTTTAAACTTGCATGAGAATGGTGGTGGATGTTTTTTTGGAAAAACAATGCTCTTAACGGGGAAAAAAATGAACTATATTAGAAGAACACTTAAATGTAATATCTTTGGGGGGGGGCTGGAAAGAAGTTCACATAGGAATACCCAGTGATCTCAAACATTAAGCCCATCTTTTTAGTACAGACACGTTCTCTGTTAAACCTCTCTTGTGAACAATTAAATAGCTGCGCTTATGCAATGAAAACGTCATACACATACAATTTCATTAAAACCATGGCAGACTCTTTTCCATTTCTCATTTGCAAGGCAGATTTTATTTTAGTTTTATTTTAGTGCTGTTTGCCACAGATAATATGGCGATAAAGTGTGTTCATGTACAGAGGTGGATTTGTTGATGATTAGGGAGGAGAAATAAGAAAGGGAAAAGGAAAATTTCTGGATGTAGAAAAACAGCAAAAACCGTTAGCATCAATTACATTAGGGAGCTTGATTACACAGAGGGGTGAAGCTCTTGGGGAACTGCAGTAAGCTTACAGTTGTTCAGGGCAAGAACAGATTTTAGAGCATTATCCTTTTGATGAACTAATAGTTTTGAGTACTTCTAAAAATAGCTGTTAAGGAAGCTGATGTCTCCTTAAATATTTCAGCTTGACATAATATTCTGTAACCTGATACAAAATTATTCTTGATTTGATATATCAATGCAGACTCTGACGCCATGCTGCAGAATGCAAGAGGGTTTGAGCTGTAGTTCTTGCATCTTCCTCCAGGATTCATGTGTTCTGTTTTAAGTAGCTAGTGTGAAACTCAACCCCAACAATCCCATCGGTCTCACTTAGTGCATGAGCTGTATCAGCAGTGTCAGAAGCGTAAACCTGAGTTACAGGTACAAGTCATATATAAATAGGTCAACATACAGGGAACTTTCTTAGAGAAAGATATAGGAAAATCTTTGCTTCCTGTCTTGATTTAATGAAAAATCTGATTTATCTTCATTGCCTAAGATTGTGGTCCCCTCTCCCTCCCATTTGGTATTTTGGGTATTTTGTACTTTCATGTTTGGTTTGTTTTTTGAACAAAAGGTACAAAACCCCCTCTGTCACTGGTAAAAAGCAGGATGTTTGTTCCTGGAGGCAGAAGCACGCCGTTTGGCTGTTGGAGCACAACAGCCGCAGTGGTTCACAAGCGTTTCCTCTCATGTTGTATTTGGTTTTTATTCTGATTCTTATATTTCTTTGTTTCTCAATGAAAACTTTCAAGCCTCTTTTTACAGTCTGATTAAAAGCGTGCATACATTAATATGTGGTTTTCCACTACCTTTAACAGACTCTGGGGCATAATTCGTGCACTAGGGTTGAAGTAGGTAGACTGTGTGTGAGCATTGGGTGTACAGTGAAATGGTTGACATTAAGCTTTTTCAAGAAACTTTGCATCATTGACACATTAGCTAGGGATGTACTAATGTAGATGAGTAGTCTAATGTGGCCCAACTTTTTGCAAATTATTTTTTGTTGCTTGTAATTCCTCAATGTCTCAAATACGCTGAATTAGTCTCAAAGTCCTAAACCTGTTAAATCACTTTCTGGAAAAATTATATCGCTGCTAGAAGTGCTGCTATTGTGGGTTTCTTATCCTCCTCTGTTCTGTGTTGTTTAGAGCAAGGCAGGCTTTATCAGGGAAAGTGGCATCTTCTTACTGGAGTGTCTGATATAGTGGGTGCTGGGGATAAACAGCTGCAGTTTTGAACAGAAGGTCCCAGACTTGACTGTTTTCCCTCTTGCGTATATCAGTTGCTCTACCTGGAACCTTGTCTAGTGTTCATGCTCAGTCCATCATTGCTATAATAACGCCACTGGTAGTGAATTAACCATCGGTTCAGGATTCTCCATATGAGAGAGTGTGATTAATTCCTGACTAGGTTTTTGTTGTTGTTGTTCCCTGTGCAAATATGAAACAGGTTTTAAATTGCAGCTGATGTTGTAAATGTGCAGGGAATAATGGAGCAGCTAACACTGCCAGCCTGGACTCTGTGGGGATCACTTTGCTTGTGAGGTAAAGACTGGTATGTGATGTGATGCTCAAATATTTCCAGGTTGCATATCTATAAAGATCTATTCCTAAATATACCCCCCTGCACTATCTTTTTTTCTCAAGGAAAAATAGTATCATTACACCAAAACACATCCCCTTACCACCAAAGCCTCTACAAAACGTAGATACTACTTTTTAAAAAAAAAAAAAAACACCCAAAACTTTGTTAATTCCCATAATATCTGTTACTTACAAGGTGTGAAAAGGTTCTTATTCATGTAACAGATGAAGTGATGATATTGGGACACTCTTCCAGATGGCAATGTTTCTCTCTTTTCTTTGCAAGAAACTTGGTTCAAGGAATGTGGGGAGTGAGGAGAAATGAAATAGGTTGGAGCATTTGTAATCTGCATATGCTTGTGTGTTTGTGTGGTTGTTCTCTCTCTCTCCATGTCAGGCATTCAGTGGGTAAGGAAACATGACAGAGATGTGTTAAATGTCAGTCATCCCCAGAGCCTCCAACAATGAACAAGAATTAAACAAGAAGCTGTGGAAGAGGAAAAGAAATCCTTGTGCAGGTTTTAATAATTCATAAACGTTGCATCTATTTTACTATTCTCTGCATTTAAAAACAAGGCCCAAACTATGCCTGCAAGCATAACTTTCCCTTTACAGTAAAAGGGATTGAATTCATTATGGCTAAATTCTGGTTATATCAGTTACTTACTTATTTATTTTCTTTGTTGGGTGATGGCTACCTTGCATTTATGGATGGACCAAAATGAGAATCTTATGTCCAAACCATTCTAAATTCAAGTGTTTTAATGAAATTGAAATCTAGATAGAATCTGCCCTGAACCCAAAATGATGACAATTTGCAAACCTTCAGTATTCTGTAGCTTTGCCAATCTTCATTTTAATATATGGACCAAGGTATAATTACATATCAGTAAACTCAGCGGTGTCCAATGTACTTCCGAGACAACGTCCAGGATGAAAGAGACAGATTAGGATTAATTTTTTGAGGTCAGTGGGATTAAGTGATGTTGGAAGAGTGTGAAAGAAGGGTTTGTTCTCCCTCTTATCATACGATACAGCACAAATGTCTTTTACTTTTGGATCTGGAACACAGAGGTCTCAGTCTTGGCAGTATTTTTGGTCTTAATGGCAAACAGCTTTCCAACGCTGTTGGTGTTGCCCATAAGAACTCCAGGTAACTGCTGAATTGAGTAATTGGAATGAATTGAATCCTACTCATGTAATGATTCAGCAGCTGAGAGCACAAGAAGTGTCAGTGAAGGTAATTGCGTAAAGGCAAGCCTAATGATTGCGTAGAACAGTGCAGCCTTCTCTGGCTTCTGGAGGTGGGACTGTATCACCTGAGCAGTGACTTTGCAGATCCGCACCAAAGCCTCTGCCTTTCCCCGTTTGTGTCCTTTTGTTTGTCTAGTGCCCTCCTTCCCTGCAATGCAGGTAACAGCAACGGCCAAGCCTTTTAAAGTTATGTCTGTAATTTCAATAATGTAGTAACAGAAGCGGGCCACCATCCAACCTAACAAATGGAAATGTGTTCAGGTTACAGCGTTGGATGCATAGCTCTGTGTTGGAGCTGCCCATCCAGGCTTACATCATTTTCTTTCTACATCATCGAGCTGGGGAGGTTTAGATTGGACATGAGGAAAAATTTCTTTACTGAAAGAGCGGTTAAACATTGGAACAGGCTGCCCAGGGAAGTGGTTGAGTCACTATCCCTGGAAGTATTTAAAAGACGTGTAGATGTGGCACTTAGGGACATGGTTTAGTGGACATGGTGGTGTTGGGTTGACGGTTGGACTCCATGATCTTAGAGGTCTTTTCCAACCTTAATGATTCT
>NW_008794965.1:1356352-1386360 GCF_000699145.1 Aptenodytes forsteri | reverse complement strand
GGTTGAGTCCCCATCCCTGGAGGGATTTAAAAGATGAGTAGATGAGGCACTTAGGGACATGGCTTAGTGGGTGGTGGTGGTGTTGGGTTGATGGTTGGACTCGATGATCTTAGAGGTCTTTTCCAACCTCAATGATTCTATGATTCTATGATTCTTGTTTTTTTTAGGCTATGTATCTAGCCCCTGGCTTTCACCTTTCTGGGGCATAGGGTCCTGAAATGGAAAGATGCCAATGCTAGTCATCTATCTAGCTGTCTATCTGGATATTTTTATCATGTCAGTCTTTTAAAGCTAGCTCTTAATTGTGGCTTTTTAAATAATGCTATTGCTCTTTGACATTTAACTGCTGCTATCATGTGGCTCATGAAAACAGTTCACTTTTAACTGCTCAGCAGTGGAAACTCCTTGCAAAGTAAACCAGCTTTGAGCTGGGATTTATGACCAGGAATGTTCCAGCCTGTCCAGGTAGCTGCCTCGCTTATCGAGATCTCTCTGAAACCTTAAGGTAAATGTCACAGTTTGGGGTAGTGTAGCCCCTTTATATTTTAAATGTGATTATATAAAGTGCTTTAAGACGAGTAGTTATTTGTAGTTGCATTACTATAGGCAGGTGGCACAAATGCCTTCAGTTGTCAAGTTCATTCAGGGCCTTGAAAATTACATCTTGTTTCAATGTGTAAAGAGGGAGTGTTAGGCACACCACCTCACAAAACCTGCAGCAAGACCTTTAATTTCCACTTGAGCAAATCTCTGGCACTAGCCAAGAGGAGTCACTTGAATCACTTGCTCTAAGGATGTTTCTGCCTTGCTACTGCGCTGCCCTAAATGAGATCTAAAATCTGATTGTATGAAAAGTATGGTAATAGTATTTTTTTGCACCTCAGTTGTAGGCACTGGCTTAAAAAGCTTCTTATCCAGAATAAGTACAATGAATTTTGGTGGTATTAAGAAAAAGCAGATGGCATTCCTCTAGGCAGAGCTGGAAAAGTGATAAGGAGGTGCTCTATGGTTCTGCCCTTCCTTCCCCCCACCTATTGAAAACCAACCAAACAAATGCCGAACAACTGAGTAGAAATGAGGATAACTGTGTTTTTCTACTAGCATTTCTGATAACTGACTTGCAAAAGGTTTAAAAAATTAGGAATGCTGTGTTGTTTCAGTCTTCATGCTGTCTCACTGGAAACTTGTCCCCTCTGTTCTGCAGCAAAAAACACTTCAATGGCTGTGGGCACGCTGGCGGCTCTCATCTGACCTGTGTTGAAGGTGGTGCTGGATAGTCCCTGTTCCTCCTCTGGCAGGTCACTCTGCTCCATTGCTTGCACTAAGAAGGCACAAGGATTTGGGATTTTTGTTTCCCTGTGCCTGTGTCATGAGCAATGTTGTTGAACCATGTTTTCTGTGGCTGAATTCTGTTTTGACCAGAGCAGTTCCCTGTAAGGTCCGGTAAGTGCTTGTGCTGGCAGAACAGGCAGGGTGCTCTGTGCAGAGATGACAAAGGGCTGGTGTTTTGCTGGGGGAGCAAGCAGGTCATATCAAACCACCAAGAATTAATGCTACATTTTAAAATCCGTAATTAATCTGTAACAAAGATACAAGGCTGCATCTGAACACCTTAATACGTAATATTTTCTTTCAGAAAAAGCTTTTCTTTTTCCAAAATGTTACACCTTCTGTTTTGTTAAGGTCTGGTGGAACAAAAATCAGCTTGAGAATTCCTACAAGATAAATTATGCTACTACTGCTTTACGTTTATATTCCTCGTAGGCAGGCAGGATGGTCTCCTCAAAGTGTAACCTTGGTACTACCAGATGAGGTTTTCCAATCTCATCGCTTCAGTTTATTTTCATTGCACTTGCTCATGGTAGACCTTCATCCGTTGAGATCTTGTTGTTCAAGGTGGTGAACAAATAAAAAGAAAGCTTAGAAACTGTCTCAAAAAAACATTTCTCTGAAGGAGAATTAAGAACCCCAAAGTTACATTTCATGGCATGAGCTCACTTCCTCATGGTTCCTCATGACCCGGGAACAAGAAAATATAGTGCTAAAATAGCAACCGTGGTCATAGTAAAAAAGTTGATTTTTGTTTTTGTTCTGTTTCCATTTGGATCTGAATTCACTTTCTGTTTCTGACTGGCTTTTGGAAATGTGAAGAAAATCTTGAAAGGAGGAACTGAGAAAATGGTAACTGTTTTCTATTCCTCTAATGTCTGTTCTTTGTCTTGTGTCCACCCCAAACCCCCGAGCAAGATCCCCACTTTGTTGAATTATTTTTTGCAAATGTGCTATTTTTTTTTCATGCACATAAAGTCAAAGGAGTTTGGAAAGAGCGTGGAATTGTATTTAGAGATGGAAAATGATTCATTGCTGTCAGGACTATGGGGTCTGATTCAGGGTACTGTTAATTTAACATAGTTCAAAAGGGAATGGATAGTTTTTATTCACATATATTTAATCAAACAGTCCCTGGGGAGAAACAGAAGGAGAATTGAAAAGTGAGGATCAGTGAAGAAGATGCAGGGTTTTGAAGTGTCAGAATTATGTTGTTCTTTCTGGGAACGTTAGTCTTTGTCATACTTTTGTTTTCTTAGAAATAAAAACAGAAAGCTTCTCAGAAGCGTAGAGCAGAGGCTGCTCATTCAGGTCCTGCTGGTGAGGTATTTCCAAGCATCGCTGATAACTCATGGTGACTTTTCAGTTGAAAACACTTGTAGTTCCTAATTTCCTGCTTTGATTTTTCTTCCATGGCTTTTCACTCTGACTCCTTATTGTGATATTTGTGCCCAAATTGTCCTCCACCTCCCACTGCCTGGAAGGTCTTTGGAAGAAGACAGACCCAAGGATGCAAGCTGATGGATACATCCTGCTAACTGCTGTCTCGTTTAGCTAAGAGCAGCTTTCCACAGATTGCAGAAGTTCAACACTAGTAAGTGATGCTGTTCGGATCTTTCGTGATCCTAGAAGTATCACAGTATCTCCAAATATTCCTATGCTGGAAAACCATTTGGAAAAAAGAAATAATGGAAGACTGAATAGGAGTAGGAATTTCTCAATCGCTTTCCCCTCTCTCTCCCCGGTGTATGGGATCCTTTACCCCAGTGCTGTTCGCCCCCCAGCCCATCCCCTTCAGACCCCACAAGCAGTACATCTGTAAACTGCTATGGACCTTTTTGGGGAAAGGAGAAAAACAATGTTGGAAGGTGGGTGTGAAGTTCAGCAAGCTTTCAGCACCTGCTTCTCCTTCCACCACAAGGGTAGCGGACTTACGCAGATAAAACTGCTCAGGCTCTGGAAAGATGAACAGAATTGGGGCTGGGAGGTGTGGAGCGGGGCTGGGTTGGACCACCCAGGCCAGGATGGAGCAGGGCACAATAGCACTATTCTGGCTGGCTGGTAGCAGGGGTATCGGGTTCGTTCAGAATCGTGATGCTGCCGTGGTATTGGTAAGTCACCCCATCAGTAATGTTTAGCACCTCATCAGATCAGCCTTGTGAAATGTAACATTTCTGGTTGCACACTGGTACAGGTGGTGTTCTCGTGCTGGAGAGTACATTATGGGAATTTCATGGCTCCCAAATATGCTTCAGTGTAGAAATAGGTGCTTGGCAGGGATTATAGCATTGGGATTTATACATACAAAAGGATTTAATATATTTACTTTGTGAATCTGATCCTGAAAGTGAGGGATTGATGGCATTGGTTATAGCTAGGCCTGGTAAAAGCTTCGTTCCTCCTTCTGTACTTCTGTAAGTCTACTTAATATCTTGCTGTACTAGCTCCATTGCTATGCCTCTGCTAGAAGGGGTTTGACAGTTGTGCTGAATTGCATGACTGCCGAGTGAATGTGGCTTTGGCCAAGTGTCCACTAAGCATTAGGATAAAATTGTCAAACTTGGTCTTGCTTTTATGATCTGTTCTGATTTGTGGGTCCAACTCAAAACTCAGCAGTAGACAGTAGTGTGGCAGGTCGCGAAGCCACTCATTTTTCTGTTTAGAAAGTGCTTCCTGGAGAAGAATTGTCCATATTGAATGACCAGCTTGAGATGGTCTTTGCACTGCTTTTGATACTTGGGTAAACTTCCACTTACCTTTGCTACCTGCACGTCGATCTTGAACTAAATTATTGCTTTTCCTTGAAACCTGTCAAATCAATTTTGCTATCTAGTATTACATACTGATCTTGATATAAAGGGGAGCTGTTCTCCTCCTCCTGAAATGGCAGAAGGAAATTTGGAATCGGTGTGTTAGCTTAAACCAAAGAATTTTAATAAGTGTGAAACCACAGGCCAAAGGATTTGACAAGATTACCTCCTCAATCAAGAAAAAAGAAGGTTAGGAGGGAGATGTGGGAGCCTTTTTTCTGTGGATATCCAGTCTTGCGCTTTCAGATGAATCTTTCCTGGGATCTTAATGTTTAGTTCAGGGTTCAATTCTGTGTCTTGCAACCTGTCTTATTAAAATACATATTGTGCCTTTATGAATATTTAAAAACAAGCACTTAGTAAAGATTTCATAATAGCCTGTAGTAAGCTTTTATAAACCATTAACAGTGGTATGATGAACTAATTTGTGTGGTTTCTATGCGGAGCCAAAGAATGGAAGATAGGAGGGTGCAGAATCCTTGTGGGATAAAAAAAAAATTAATCAATTATTAATTGACAGCAGAATTGTAATGTCTCCTTCAGCTCAACTTGATTTAGCTACCATGTAAACTGGGGAGGGAGTACCCATCCAGTAAACCCTTGCTGCTTAGCCCATGGGAAGAAAATTGGACCTTTGGGTATTTTTAGGGCAAAGCTTAGTGTTAGCATTATTAGTTGGCTGTGAATGCAGTCCCATGGAGGCGTACAGACTCCCGTGTGGACAGACAGATCCTTCTTGCCTGGCTAGAGTCCTCCTTTTGAATAGTAAGGTGCAGAATTAGAAAGAAGGCGGCCAAAAGTGACTTCTAGCACTTCCTGCAGAGGAACTTTGGAATAGAAAAAAAGATTTTTAGGGTAATATAGGACCAAAAATGGATGACACGTTATTTTATTGCTTAACAAATAGATTCTCTGTAAAAGATTGGGGTCAGGAAGAAATGCATGTGAGCTGAACCAGCTATCCACATTTTACAGTCTGGGTGTAATGTGTAGTCTATTTTCTCTATTAAAAGGGAAAAGAGTTTTGGCAATTACTTTATAGCAATCTATATAGAAATATTTGTTTTTGTGCAAAGGAGCAGATCTGTTTCTGAAATTGCTGGGTCTGTGGATGACAAAGATGATAAATCTTACCTGCAGAATATTTGGCTACATGGGGTTTTTTTTTATCTTTAAAGAAAAAATAGGTCCTGATTAATGTTTCAATTGTTAACAATTGTTAAGAACATTTAAAAAAATCTCTACTGCTTTTCTTTCTTCCAAAGAATTTTCTGGTAAAGCCTTTTTGAGTTTGTTTGTTTCTTCCTTGAAGCAATCCAGTTGAAGATTGTATTTAGGGATCATTCTCTGTGAATATCTTGCAGAAGGTGAAACTCTCCTCTGAAAAGCAAATTGACTGGGATAGACTTGTAAGTCTTCCAGAAAGTCCATCTGCATCATTATTATTACAATGTAAGGAAAAAGCCAAGACGTGCAACATTGGATACGTCCATCAGATCATGTTGTGACAAGCCAATGGGAATTTCAGACTATTTAATATGCATTCTTATACAAGCTAGTGTAAGCACTTTTTTTTTTTCTTCCATCTTTGCTTTCTTCAGACTTCTGGAACAAGGGGTCTAGCATCAAAGCTGTGAAGAAGGCAAGTGTGGGTAGGATTGTTCCTACTTCCTTCTGAAAAAAATTGCTGTGTGCGTTTACTGTCCCTTTCCATCACATCAGCCACTTAGATGGTCACAAACCAATGACTGACAATTGAAAATAGAAGAGAAAATTATAGGCAACCATCATCAGACAGTTTTTCTTCAGGTGGTTGTTACAGGGGATTTCTTAGCTCCTCGCTGACATGCAGCTGGTGGGTAGCAATGTGGAGAGAGGGAGAGTGGAAAGAGGTAATGGAGGGAAAAGAAATCTTACCTTGGCTTCACCAGTGGCAACATGAGCATATGCAATTATAAGATAGCTGGCAGATGACAGAGTTAGTTAATGTAACAAGCCCTGTAAAGCATTTAGCCACATTCTAGTGTTTAATCAGCTGTGTAAAGTGCAATATCTATCTTTCAATTTTATGCCATTAAGGGAGACAAGATTTTGATTAGGTACTTAATCTGGGCAAGAGGAAAACAGGCCCAGAGCAAGCCCACAATAGGCAGCAGAAGGGATATTCGACGAAGGATTCGATAAAGGAAAAAGACAGAAATTTAACATAAAAGAGAATTAGTGCAGCTCCTTTCAATTTAGTGCACAGATTTTTATGGACTAATCAATTAGAGGCTGTGGCTGTGCTGCTGGGAAGTGGTGCCGTGTTAGAGGCTTTGCCATATTAATTCTGTTCATTACACTGAGGTCAGACGGAGTGCTTTGGAGAAGCCCCTGCTGCTGAGCAGGTCACGTCGTGGGTGTCGTCCCTTTGTTCAAAGGGGTAAATGGGTAAAGCGAGCACTGAAGTCGTGGGGGCAGTTGTTTGCATAGCGGCTTGCTCTGTGGGAGCACATGCAGGTTCTTTTGCTTTCTCTCATTCAGTCTTTCCTTTGAAAGCTGGTTTCTTGATATTTTCCTTTATTGAGGAAACAGTCTTCCTGGAGAGAAAATGAGATCCGGTGGTAGGATGCTAGATGGAGCATTGGAAGGTCTGGGTGCAGTCAGACTTCCTCTGACCTTCAACAAATTGTCCCAGCTGCTAACTTGAACATTACCTCACATGAAAGCAATGAAGTTAACTACCTTACCCTGTGGAGATGAGAAATGGAAGCACTTGTGAGTTTGGGTACACAGAGCTGAGTTACCTATTTCTCCCATGCAAATAAGATGCATTCAGGTGTGCCAGAGGCACTGCTATATATTGCAGACTGTATCTCATGCAGTGCCGGGCACCTGTGGAAGTCACAATGTATGAGAGAGTTTGAAGTATTTGAGGCATCTGCAACACTTGTGCTTGGGTCAGGAGGGTAGCGATGTGGGCTTTCTGGAGAAGGGAGCCTACTGTCGGAGCGGGATCTTGCATGGGGAAAGACTTTAATTCTCTCTGAGGAAGATGCTGCACAGTTTGGGGTAGGGGTGGCAAAGATTCATTGTTCCAGGAGAACAAAACACAGAGCTGAAAGAGTGCTGGGTCCCAAAACCATAGTACAAAAGAGGTGAAGAGAAAACCTTCAGGAGGTGAACTGAAGCGGATGGAGAGCTGGTCAGGGGAGAGGACCAGTTTCTCTGAAGCTTTCAGTTTCTCTGAAGTAGGTGTCAAAAGGCCTAACTGCTCTAACTGTAGTGAGGGACCTTGCCAGGAACTTAATTGGGAAGGGTGCTTGGGCAAGCACCATAAAGAAGGATACAGATTTTGGAGAAGTACTTGGATCTCTCAAGAGTCTGTGGAATATCTGTAACGATTTGAGACTTGAACTGTGATAGCTCAAAACAAATCCCAAGAAAGGGTATTTGTCCCGTAAGTGTGGGAAGAGCAAAATGAGTCAATTAAGGCAATGAGAAGGTCTGGCACCAGGTCAGCTATGACTTTCTTCTGGGGGTTTCCCAGTAAAGACCTGCTTTTTGTACAGGGGAACTTTTCATAGTGTAATATAGTGGAGAAATTGAGGAGGAGTACTTTTGGACTGAGAATGTCTAACATGCCTCCTCCCACCATTTGGAGGTGCTTCAATGTCTTCTTCTTAGTCTGCCCTTTTCCAGACAAGAGCAGTCAATCCATAATCCAGCCTGTGTCCCTGGCAGAGCTTATATTTTGCTTCTGACCCATGAGTAGTTCAGAGAACAAGAAGTTATCTTTTTTCAGTTCTGGTGGATTGCAGTATTTAGGATTGTATCTACTCCACAGTACAGGTATGGGCCTGAAGAGGCTGGAGGACAGAGAATATCTTAGGAAAAACACTTTTTTTTTTTTTTTTTTTTTTGCTGTGTCTTGTTTGTGGAGTAGCCTCTAGGACTTGCACCATAGTGTGCTTTGTGCATTGATTTCAGACCTGAGTAAGCCTGTAAAGATCAAGGGAGAAGATACTGCAGATGTAAAGATTAGAAGAGAATCTTGCCTGTTCTGTTCAATGCATATTTAAAAGTAGTTCATTTCTTCCTCGTGTGTTATTCTTTTTCTTCTCAGCACTGTTACTCTACCTTTCAGAAAGTAATGCATGCTCTGGGGGCACTCTCTTCTACAGCAGCCTCTGCGGCTGACCCACCACATTGTGAGACTCCCTGTTTCAAGTGGAAATTCGTCAGTCGTTGTGGGTATATGTATGTAAAACAGTGGAATTCTTGTACGATATGAACTGATAAGTCCATGGTCTCTAGAAGAGCTTAAAATAGAATTACCACTTAGCTCCCCCGTCTTTGGTGTGGTGTGTGGGTTGGTTTTTTTTTGTCACTTTCCATCTAGTCTTTGTCTGCACTGGGTTGTGCTGGGCTTCTGATGGTTCCCTCTAATTCTATTAAACCACAGAATTACTTTTGTTTTTCTAAATACAGTGGCTCCTTCAAATCCTTGTCTCCTGAGGATGATGTGACGGAGCATATTAGTTTATGGTAAGCTGCAGAAAACTTGAACTCCCTGACTGTTCAATTCATGCGGAGTTATGACAGGTTATGCCTGCAGGCTACAAGTTAGGGAAATTATTTTCTGTTCAAACATTTCATTTCTCTGCAACTCTGTAATTCTATTTCTCTTCTTTTTTGTCTCCTTGCAAGGGAAGTACTGTGATATAATACGCTTTGGCTCTGGCTGTTCCTTCCCTGCATATGGGACTGGGAAAATGAGATGCATTTTTTTTTCTTTAATCGTATAGCCATCTTGTTTGTTAACCAAAATCATTTTATGGAAGTCACAGCTGAAAGCATAAAATGCAAAGGGAAAAGAGCATGTTTTTTTAATCTCATTAAGTCTGTAAAAACATGACATTTTGAAAATACTGTTAAAGCCCGATGTGAAATGGGATAAATGGGGGTGAATTCTAAATTATTATGAACCCTCCGATAAGATTTGGTCCTGTACAACTGGAGCCAATAGTTGTTTTTTCATGGAATACAGTGAGGTCACACTTTATTTAAAAAAAAAAAAAGGGGGGGGGGGAGAGCCTTCCTAGACTGTCCCTTTAGAATAAAACTGAACAGCTGAGGCATATCTACCTGCTTGCACTTGTTCTTCTGCAGACAGAGTTTTAGCTCTTCTAAAACTGTGTGCAAGCACTTTCAGTTGTATTTAAAAGTCTAGTTTTGGACCAGCAGCCCAAATATTGTGGCCATGCACTGGGATTGGTTCCCTGATAGGGGAAACCATAGCTGGAAGGTAAACTGTCCTGGGAGTAAGGGACAAGTGGAAACAAAGGCACAATTACCTGGAGTAAGGTTCTAAGCATCCCATCATGGTCATAACTTTTTTTTGTCCTTGAGGAGCTGCAGGTTTCCTGGCTTTATCCTCTCTGTGTCCATGAACTAAGCCAGGATCTGATCTGAACTGGGATATAAATGTACATCAGGCAGAAAAATCCCTGTTGGCAGTTCCCATAAAACAATAAAATCATGTCAAATTTGACTAATTCTTGGGATGCATTGCCAGCAGAAAGCTGACAGTCTGAATTTGTCATCACTGGAGGGAAAAGTGTGTGTGTTTCTCTGTGTCTGTTCACAGGGGTGGGGAATGGACTGGGGAGAATAAGGCAACTATTAACAAAATGGAGATGGCATGGTACTCCATTAATGTTATTAATAACCCTATCAGATTTTATTGAAAAGATGCTTTCTGTATCTGAATTTGCCACTATTTCAACCCATTTATTAAAGCTGAAATAGCTGGAGTCACTTCAGACCGTATTTATTATTATTATTTGCTGAATGAATGCTGTGATTATGGGTCCCACAGGAATTAGAAGAGATAAAGTGTCATCTTTCAGTCTCTTCGCACCTTCCCCAGGGAGCAGTGGAGAGAATGGCTTCCTCTCTGTCTTTTTCTATTAGACTTCTCTCTAATTTCTATTAATAGGGTTCCGAGACCTGCTGTAACACTTGAAAATTTATCTCTTACATTTGGAATGGTGATATTTAACAATAATGGTATGCTCAGAGGAGTATTTTTCTTTTATGCTTCCTCCTGTGCCTTCCTGAGCTGGCCATTGATTCCTAGACTCTTACTGACAGTTCAGGGATCTTTCTGGACGTCTCCAAAATATCACGTGGGCTCATTCTTGCTTAGTTTTAATGGGAGGTGAAAAGCTGTTTTTGTTTTTAGACGTAAAGCAGTGTTAGATATGGGGAAAATAAGAGGGGAGGGGAAGGTCCCAGACCAATATAGGTTACCTGTGAAGTCATCCAGTCATGTGGGTCCCCTTCTGTGGTTTTAGGCTTGAGGTTATTCATGCTCAAACCTGGCTCTGACCATATGGTATTAGGTATGGAAATTATATCACTGGAAAACTGTTGGAATTGGTCTGAGATGAGGTCATCCTTTGTTAAGAGCAAAGGATATGGATGATGCTGAGTGAAATAATGACTGTGTTGGGGTGTGCTGGTCCTATAAGGAGAACCCCAGGTGTAGCACTAATGCAACTGGGACAGCAAGCAGATCTGTGAAAGTGGCAAGGGGAGATGATGAACAATGCCAGCTCTCTCCTTGTGGGGAAACTGGGAGAGGAAAGGCCTGTTGTCCTTTTCTATGAAGAAAATAAGTGGATTTGCTTGAAGGATGAGGCTTCGAGCCTTTCACTGAAAGGGGTGATGTGGCAACCATTTGTGAGGATTAAGAGCCTTCAAATCTATTTATTTTATTCCCCTTTTTATGTGCATCTGAACTTCTTTGCTTAAAAAAAAAAAAAGGAAGGGAGAGACTTCTCCCAAGTTATCAAGAAAAGATGGTTTCTTCATTGTCTAGCTAGCTGGTCTAGTCATTCTGGCCCTTTTTTGAGAAGCTGCAAATTTCCTATATTTGTTTATATACATCACCCAATCATCTGTGTTAGTTAGCATACCTCTCTCCCCAGACTGTTTCTACCTTGGCTTATGCAAATATCCCCCAGCATTTGCATATACAAATTATTGTGTCAACAGGTAAACACTGGAAATGTGGAAAAAAGACAGCTGAGTATATACAGATATACAAATACATATACAAACAGCTATTTTCCTGCACAGATAAGTCTGTCCCTTGCAAATGGCTGCTTTCACCAACCTGCAGGTATTCTTTTTTTTTTTTTTTCCCCAAGGGACCTCACTAGTAATTTTGACTCTGAGACAGAGGGTGGTGAATTACTAATTCTCCTCATTCTTCTCAGAGTATCTATATGTTTGAGGTGCACATTAGAGCTAGGCTTGAGCAGCAATCACATGAAACCAACTGAACGACTCCTGAACAAAGCTGTTCTGATGGTGATTTAATGACACTGGAGTGATTGCAGCGTAGTGTTCTGGGATGGACTGACTCCTCTGAACCACATCTGTTCCCTCATTCACTAATGTAAAAATAGTATAATAACAAGAGGCATTTGGTCTTATTCCAAAAGTACACGTGTTATACTTGCAACTTGTTTGGGCATCTTGGGGTTAAGGTTGACTCCACAAGAAAACAGCACTGAAAACGAAGTCTGTGTTTTGCTTCATTACTCTATCTGCCTCTGTATTTTCCACTCCCTGAAATCTCTCTCCTTCTATAAGTGTTTAAATTTCATCATCAAAGATGAAGAAAAACAACCACTGTGTAAACAGAGTGAACAACAATAAGGGAAAACAAACATATATTAGGAGCCTGGAAACATATTTTCCTGCCTTCCTGTGCAGGAACAATACCAAAAGGAATAAGAACAGCAACCTTATGCCAAAGCAGGGTTGAAAAACAAGTGTACTGTCAACTGGATGTCCTGAGAACGTATCAACTACTTAACCTAGCAGAGAAAACTGAACTGAAACAAGAGACAGCATGGAGAAAACCCTAGAGCAACACCTTGTTTTCCTCTGTCAAAAGAAAAATGTTGTCTCCCTCTCAATCTAGAGTTTCTTATCCTCAGTAGCTTTGCTGTTTGCAGAAAAGTGTTTCATGCCTACAAAGTAGAGAATGTCTTCTGAAGACACTAGTGATGTTGGATACTTGGCTGGTACATCTTCTTGAGGCCTGCTTTTCTCAAAGTCATCTGGTGAGATAGGGTGAGGAAAAGCTCTTTAAATGTACTGCCTTTTTTTTTTTTCCTTCTTAAAAACCTTGGTTTGATTAAGTTTTGGCATTACATTTGTTGCATGAAAGACAGGAACTCCTCTGATTATTTGGATCGTAGAGTCAGGTAAATCAAAGGAACAGATCAAAAGAAGAGGAAATATTAATGAAAATCTATATTCTTTGGTCAGCATTTTTAATAGCTCTTGTAGAAAATCAAAAAGGAGAATCAGCTGTACCTAGGAAACTTGTCTGATAAGGATGATATAATGCAGTGCATTAATGCAAACTTCAGTACTACATACAGCTGGAAACAAAACCGAAAAATGATGTTCTAAATAATAAAGCGATGTTTGACTGTTTAAAAGCCTCACAGTATGAAATTTGTCAAAATTTGACTCTTACGATTGGCCTGGGGAGGCAGAGCATAGTAATAAAGCCCAAATCTGAGAGGCTGGTGCTCTTGCATCAGAAATGTAACTGGAAGAATTAATCACTCCACTTGCATTTCCTCTATGACAGCTGCTGAGTGGAATATGGGGAAAGTGGTTTTTAATTTTTGGTTTCTTTTGGCTTCTCTGCTTTAAACTATGTCTGATATTGCACAGCTAAATGGAGAACTGGTATCAACAGTGCTGGGTAGATTTGACTGCAAAAGTTTATCTGGAAAAGGCTGTTTAGCATAAACTAAGTTCCTTTATGTGATTTGACTTGGAGCTTTTTGCACCAGGTGAAGTTCCTCATCTCGAGGACAGTCACAAGTGGAGTGCACTATGCGAACAGAATCTGTAGATGAAAACTGAATTATTGGCAAGCTTCACATCTTGGGAGGAGTCGGCCTCAGCTCCGCATCCCTCTTCCAAAAACTGTAAGTGGAAAAGGCACTGTTTGTCCATGCCAAGCTAAAGGAATCAGTCGTGCGGCAATGCAAAGCGAGTATCGTGACACTGACTTAACTGTCATACAGTCTGAGCATCGGTCATTTGCTTTCAATTTGGAGGGTGGAGGGTGTGCTCAGTCTGTATTTTCAACTTCTGTGCACAGCTAGGAATGTCCAGGACAGTTTAAAATGAACACAGAGTTTCTGATGTCACTGGGTTTAGGTGGGGTGGGTTTTAGCCATCAATGGGAACCATTCAGGAAAAGTCGCTACAATGTAAATGGGCTGATGCTAATTACTGTCCCTACCTGTGTTACTGTGAGGAGTCAGGTAGGAATGAGAGGCTGTGAGCCCTTCATCACGGCCTCTGAACTGAGAACATCCTATCCTTAACTGCTTTATGTAACCAAAGATGAAGAGGCAGCAAAAACCCTGCAGAAGAGAACTGAAATGTTAGTAGATGTGCTTTGAAAAGATTCATAAGAAATATTTGGACCTAGAAGATAACCTTTGATCTTGAAGAAGAATCTCGGTTCCTTCCCATCATTCACCTTTATTTTTGAACTCCATTTTAGTTGGTTTTAATAGGGTGGTTTTTGAATGGTGTTGCAGTTGGAGACGGAACTGTAAAATATTTTCAGCAATTATATGTGGAATTTGGATAATCTGGGACCTTGGAGCATAGGATTGTGAAAGCAGGTTTCCAAAACAGTGGTTTTAGGGTGAATGATTTAATGAAATATACTTTAAAAAACAAACAACCCACCAGCTATCTTGTGGGGTCATTGTCCCATTTTAGTCTTCAAGCCTTTTTTTTTTTTTTTTTTTCTTCTTCTACAACTGCAAGAACTGGAAAACTCAAAAGAAAGCTGGAGCGACCAGCTCATGTGACTGTCAGCACCATGGTCCCAAGCACAGGCCTATTTTTGCTTTTATGAGGCAAAGCTGGACTGAAGCAACAACAACAAAAACAAAGCACAAGAATGCTTTAATTTTTCCCTGAGGCCCTGGAATTGCGTAGGCTGGATTAGACAGTGTTGTTACTCGTTAACTTCTACAACAGCTCTGTACTCATTGTTGAGAGCAGTTTCTAACCTACTGGAACTGACTTATTTTTTGCAGACAAATTTGGTTGTCCACCCAAACTCCAGCTAAATCTAATTGCCCTCTAGCAGCAATGGATGAATTGGATCTATCTCCGTTCCTCAGCTGCCACCGTTTACAACTTTATGTTGAGGCAAATAAAAGATGGCTGTTGTTCATACCTAACACTCCAGGCTGTGAAACCGTCTGGGATAAGGGGCAGATAAAATCCTTGTACAGGCATTTTTCTACAAAGTTGGTAACTTCTGGCTGAAGGGCAGGGTGTTTGGTGGTAGCAAAAACTGCATTTGCCCCTGCTAGTGCTCTGACTTGGGATAACAGCCAGATTTATTTGTGTTTTTACCCTCATAATTGCACTTGTTTAAAAATTGCTAGTGTAGTCTATGATGCAGCAAGGGAAAGAGATGTTCATAGCAATAGTATTTCTACTGGATCTGTGTAAAGTACTGTATTCAACACAGGAATAGAAAATGTGTGTTAAAAGATTGAGCTCACTGTGGGGCTGTAGGCTCCGCCCTTTTGCAAGAGCCAATTTAAACACTTTTACGGGGCAGAGAGTCTTTCTCCAATTTTGGTTTAAAACAGTGATCAGACGTGGAGGTGCCAGAAATCTCAGAGTATTTCCATGCCAGCTCTGCAGCTGTTAAAGGACACAGACTTGGGATAAGGCTCAAATAAACATCCAATTTTTTTTTCTATTGAATGTTTAAATGAATGAAAGTTGAGCTCCTAACCTTCTGAGATTTCCAACTTACTTATTAAATTGAGGAAATGCAATAGAGCGCACCACTCAATGTTTTCCAGTGTTTTGCCTCCTAAACTTCCCTGAATTATCATGTCTCCTTCCAAGCTCTGCTGTGTGATCCTGCCTTCCTATTACCGTTGGAGACAAACTGGAGAAAGAAACTTACTTCATAAGCGAGCCCAATATTAAACATATAAATAATGCATCCTTCAGCATTATTTATAATGCAGTAGCATCACTGTGCTATATCATATGCAGTTTCACATTGCCTCTTTTTAACTGCTTTCCTGCCAGGCACATCCTTCCGTAAGTACTAAAGCAACAAAATTCTAAAGCTGCTTGTTTGATTTTTCCCTTTCTGGTATAACTACTGGTTATGCTGAGAACTTTTCATACACAAAGCATAGACAATGTTTAAATTACAATACCAGTGAGTATAATACTACTTATAATACAATATAAGTTACAATACCAATTGGATCTGAAAGTGAAAAACTTTCTAAGAAAAAAGACCGGTATGACTATAGCAGGGGGAGATAACTAACTGTTTTAGGCTTGCTTTTCGGTGTTAATGCTGTGCTCAGAGAGTGACTTTTAAGTTATTCCAGAGTGATAATAGCAGAATATACTGTTCCACTGCCAATTGCCCCATGTAGACCAGTCTGGTATTTTTTTTCTTTTGAGAGAATGCTTTTGTGTCCTGCACACAGACGCAAAATCTGGAATAACAATACCGAGGCTTATCTTTGTAAGATCAAATGAAAGCTGTAGTTGAATGTTCCATTTGTTTCTTAATGAGTAGTGTCAGGCTGTGCCCTATGCTTAACAAAAGCATATGTGCAGATATTGTTCTGTTATGATTACAGTACAATTATACCATGTCTGTAACAGATTACTGCATCTGGCCTCTTCTTGGTTTAGGAAATTGAGAAGGAGATTATTTGATAACTTCTGAGAATGCACCTAAATAATTAAAAAAAAAAAAAAAATCCTTTTGTATTAGCCAGGCTGTGCCCTATGCTTAACAAAAGCATATGTGCAGATATTGTTCTGTTATGATTACAGTACAATTATACCATGTCTGTAACAGATTACTGCATCTGGCCTCTTCTTGGTTTAGGAAATTGAGAAGGAGATTAGTTGATAACTTCTGACAAGGCACCTAAATAATTAAAAAAAAAAAAAATCTTTTCTGTATTAGACAAATTCCATTACAGTCAGGTTTGGGAGAACAGTTCTTTTGGGTTCTGGATGGAAAAATGTTGGGTGGTCCCCCCCTCCCCGAAGACAACACTTTTAATTACTCTGCTGTCCATAAGCCTGTTTTTATTTAAAAACAAAAAAACAACCACCAAAAAAAGTGAAATAGGAATTTAAAAAAGTTTCAGTTGGGAAATGAAGTACTTTAATTCATATGTGCCAATGTGCTATTTTACAATAATTTCATGTTTCACTATTACCCCTGAGTGTGGTACCTTCTTGCTCCGTTCTACCCTTTGTTATTGACAGCAGTGCATGGTGTGAGATGTAGTTTAATGCAGGAGCCTTCTCTTGGGAGGAAAATGGGGCATGTGAAGTACCAACAGTGGCTTTTCATGTGTGAATTTGCTTTTATTTAATACACCAAAACCTCAAAAGCTTGTGTGCGTAGGAGGAATCAACTTTATTTGCTGATCAGCTCACTTCACAACATACATCTGTTTTATATAATTGCTGCCTCTTACATTAGGACACATCCCATTTTCCAAGTGATGGGGTAGTAAGAGTCAAAATGATGATTAAGAATGAACGGCTGCTCCCAGTCTGTGCTGGGCGTGTGCTAGAAGAACCGAGGTTAAATGCCTGGGGTTTGGGGAACTGGCTGTTGTATGAACTGAAAAGGTGGAAAGAAATTATCTGGTATGTTAGTTACTAATCTCCATCTAGACAGAGTCTGAGCTTCAGATTCATTTTAATATCAGAAGCTGGTATTTGTTTATTATTGGTGTTTAACTTTGGCAGGAGATAATGATCTTGAGCGTATGCTGAAGCTTTGATTTGCTGCCTTGGGGTCTGTCATGGGTGAAGGTGCAGTTCTCAACACACTTGTGCCTTGGCTTCTTAGAGCAAGGGAATAGTGTTGGTACTAACTTTTAATGAAACATTTAAAGCTTGGGCTAGTTTAACAAACATGACTGAAGAACTTCCCTAGCTATTTTAAAATTATTTTTAAATATCATAAAATCAAAGGAATGGACCTGGAAAGGATCTTCCAAGAGTCCTCTTGATCCATAACTTGACTCAAACTGTACCTGACTGCTCAGTGTTGTCTCCACGGGCTCTTCTCTACAACAGCTGCAAGTTGCTCACTTTATTCTGCAGCTCCTCCTCGTGTTTGGCTTCCAATATGCTGATCACTTATTGACTATCAAGGGGTGGTACCAATCCCCACCCAATAGCTCTTAAAAAATTTTCCTCACCTGGGGTGTGTACAGGTAATTTGATGGTAGGGGACATGCTCTGTCATCTGCCTCTGCTGCTGACTAAAGCTATCACCCTGTGCTTCCCACGCTGTGTGCATTCTTTTATTTCTGTGCAGTTTTTTGCTTTTTCTTTGGCCTGAATTTTAATTTTGGGAAGACCATGTTCTGGCACTGCTTGCTGAATGATGCCCTGATGTGTGATTAATGCCCTTAGGTGCTATGGTAATACAAATAATTAATGAAGGGCTCTTTAATTCTTCTTCATAATAAATGTTATGTGGCATGTTTGAAATACAGCTAAGATAGACCATGTGCACCAAAATAGGCATATCTACTTACAGTAACTCTGGTGTATTAAAATGCACAGTTTTATTATCAGTAACCTTCTATGCCCTGCAGGCATTTAAAATCCTACTATCCTGAGCAGGAATGAGAAAATAAGAGTTGCCAAACAGTTGCTTCCTTCATGCCAAAAGCCTGGGTTGTAATATCGTGAGGGCTTCACAGTGTGCCTCTCTGTTCTTCAGGTCACCGGTCTTAGGTTAACATGCTTGTTCTCCCAACTTACTTCTTCGAAAGTTAAGCAAGTACTTACTGTATGTTCGTTTGCCTATGCTGAAACCAGCATGTGGTGATTGTGTTAATTGCTCTGGCTTCAAGCTGTATTTCAGCAGCCTTGTTACTAAAGCAGCAAAACACCTGAGGTCATAACAAAATACAGAGCAAGTAAGTTAAGGTGATATTTTCTGTGTGCTTTCAAGCTCTTATGATAAAAGCTGATGTAGGTACAGTTCCAAGCCAGGGCTTAGAAGGAACATTGTGGAGTGCCAAAGCCAGTGAGGATACTTGATTTATTTATTTTTATGTGTAAGGCTGGGGAAGGCTTTTACAGTTACAGGTTTCTCGAGTTTCCCTTCTTCTCAGCATGTGAGCAGGTGATGCCAAACTGTGACAGCTTGCATAGATAAGAGATATTATTTCCCTCCCCCCAGTAAATAATTACAGCAGTGTCGGTATGGTGTGGTACACTGCATTTTTCACTTTAGCTTATGTTCAACATGAACATCTGGCTATTTCAGTGTGCGTTAGAGCAGGGTAACTGCTGGGGTATAATGCGTGGCAACGATTGGAGTGGGGAAGAGGAAGCAAGAAAGGTTACACTGCAAAAACTCATTGCCTTCGTGACGAAGGTTGGACTAGGAGCATTGATTGAAGGACACCATCAGAGGCAGGGAGAAAAAGCATATTTTTGTTGGTTTTGTCTGTTAACTTCTTTTTAAAAAGAACAGAAACATCATCTGACATATCAGAGTGTTGTAGCTCTTGGCTCGTGGTGTGACCCGGAGGATCCCACAAGTGCCTTGTGCAGTACTGGGGAATGGGACTGGCATGCGGTTCACCTTGTTCCCGAGGAGTGCAAAGACATTGTCCTGGGTAAGGTGCCCTGCCGAGAAGCAACATGAGTTACAGGAGATTGCTTCTGGGCCCTTAGTACCTTTCTTTTCCCTTGTCCTTCAACTCAGGTATACAGCATGTATTTATTTTTCTTTAGCTCCTGGAGAAAAGAAACAGCAGAGTCCAAAAAAGACAGGGTTTTCTAATCTCCCATAAAAAGGCTATGGAAATTTGAAAGGAAAGGAAGACGATAGTATCGCCCGCACTGAGATGGCAATTATGGGTCCTGGGAGGAAGTGTATAAAGCCTTATTGAGTGGAGATAGCTGAGATGGCTGTAGGGGCCTGCATGGTGCGAGGAAAAGGCTGGAGGAAACCCTTATCAGACCTGTTATCCTGTCTCTGTCATTCCCATACAGATTAATGAGCTCCAGGATGCCCTCAGCCATGTTCAGACCGGGGTCTGTTTATCCCAAAATAGAAGGTGCTGTCTTGTGCCAGAGTGTCATATTCCCAGGCCAGCAGCACCATTGTGTTTTATTACCCCATTGTATTCAGGGGTTACATCCGAACTTTTCCTCTTAGCTCCTTAATCACTGTTTTGATGGATGAGCTCCATGAGAAAAGCTGCTGCTGCTGTCGCTGCCGAGGACTCAGTATGGATCAAAATGGTTGCTCAGCACTTGCTGAGGCTTGGCTTCCTAATTGTTCTTGCACCAGCTCTAGGCAAAGCAACGGCGGGTGTGTGTGTGTGTGTGTCTTACCCTTCCCTGCATGAAAGTGGGAGGAAGGAGTGGGATGGAGGGGAGGGGAGCAGCTGTGTTCGTTCTGCTCTCGCCAGCAGTGTGAGGCCGCTCTGCCCTGTCAAACTGTCTTGAAGCACATTTGTGGGGTGGTGCTGGAGACGGTGAAAGGCAGATTCATGTGTTCGGGAACATCCCCTGCCCTCTTGAACCCCCGCGTAACCAGCTGTACTTTCCACCCCGGTGCAATGCTGCTCAGAGCCTGACAGAAGCACCATGAATCTGCAGTCATTAACTCTGCAGGACGTGTGGTTCCCTCTGAAGGCTCCTGACTGCTCTGCCATTTCCCTGGTGCAATCCCAGGGAATTATCCATATCTCTGACAAGAGAATAGGTTACTAATGCACCAACACAGCTGTTTTGACACTTTTGATGAATAACATTCAATACTATTAATTGGAACAATTGCTTTTCATTTAACTAAATCACTAGAATTGCTAAACTAAATTGAAACGGAATGTAATTTTGCCTCGCTCTCCTTTAATATGGGCCTCTAAATGTCTTCTCCCTGAAGAATTAGTAACTTAATCACCTAACAGTGATAACTGTTTCATAGCCCTCAGCTGGAAGGCTTTCCTGCTAAGCAGTATTGCATGGGAGTAGAGTGTTATAACAGGGAACAAATCCCATCTCTTTCCTTTCTCCCCCTCTCTGCTGCAATATTAATCATATTAAAAATGATTCTCTTCCTCTTTCTCTGTTCCAGCAAGATCTTTATAGATCATCATAATTTCACCCCCCTCCTTTTTGCATTGTATCAATCACTTGGTATGTCTAACAGGGTGCACAACAATTATATCTGTCCATTACGTTAAGGATGGATTTTTGCTGTCAGTGACTGGGAGATGGGCTCTTTTTCATTTTCCAATGAACTCGTCATCCAGTGCACACAACGCAAACACCGTAGCATAACGTGGTGACTGCATTGAGCAAAAAACTTAAAAGATATGAATATATGGCCAATGTTTAGCTGCCTTTATTTAAAAAAAAAAAAAAAGTCTTGACATAAATAAAAATAGCCTGAAATGTATTTGCATTACCTGAAGTTTACATGGCTTTGTAACTCAGCTCAAGAGCATGTCCTCTGGCCAGTTGTTTCTGCAATCTCAAGACAAAACTTGTGAGACAAAAGAGTGGGAGCTCAGAGGGGAAGCCTTCTGCTAACAGGTAGCACTTTTATGATTCTTATTTTATTGCATTAATAGATTGAGCCTCTTGCCCACACAAGTCCATTTTACAGCTGGGAAAATGGAAATCCAGAAATTAAATGCTTTACCCAAGTTATGTGGAAAATTACTGGCAAAGCTTAGTTTACGAATGAATTTTTTTGTGCTCTTCCCTCTAAATTTGCACTTGCTGTTTTTCCCTGTCAGTGACTATTAAGTTTTGCAGGCCAACTTCTTGAGTTTGTTCAGAGACAAGGAGACAGGAAAAGATACAAAGCTGAATGTTGTTATTACTCAAATTTACCGAGATCTCGTTAGTAATAATGTTGTTCCATTGGAATAGTTTTCAGTAGGCTTGTAATTGCTAAGAAAAAGCCCAGAGCCTGGAGGTTTCTGTTTATGCATAAGGCAGGTAGATGCCAAGCTTCCTCACGTTGTCTTATGCTGGTTTCAGAAGGCACCCTGCACTTTGTTCAGACCCTGTATTGCTGAGACCTGCCCACTAGAGCTAGACTATCCTCTCTCTTAACATAAGCAAACCGATGCTGACTTTTGGTTACTGCCAGCTTGGGCAGGACTGCCAGTGCGAGTCCTCTGAGCCTTTTGTCACTGAGCCTCCTTCCTGGCCAGATGTGTTGGGCTTGACACTATATCCTCCGTAGATCCATCATTTCGCAACCCTTTTGGTTAGCTTACTATATACAGGATTCATTTGTTATAAGCTTGCTGCCTTTATGCATATTAAATAAAAGTCAAATAGATTTGGAGCATGCTAGATCCTCATTTAGACATTGCTTTTTTGGATGGGGGGGAACAAAGTGGTCTTTGTTGCGGATTAATATGCCCACCTGTTTTTTGGGTTACAGTTGATTCATTCAAATCTGCTGCTGGGGTTTTGCCAACATTTCCCTTCCACACTTCTAAACTATTAATGACAAAAAGCCTTTCCTAAAGTCAGAGCTGTGCAGATTCCTGCAGGATTCAAGGCTGTTGATATTTGAGGAGATGATTCTCTACGTGTGTTACCATTGCAATTGAAACTATACCTACGTGTATCCCGATCACTTCCCACTGAATCCAACAGTTGATTTTAGTTAGTAAGTCTGGCAAATTTTATCTCTTTTTAGTGAATGATGCACAGAACTGTGATGTTTCCGAAGTGCTTGAACACTCTGTCTCTCTGTCGTCATCCCGTGTCCTGTCCCCTCCTCCACCCCCCAAGTTCAGAGTTTTATAACCAAGTGGTTTGGTATAATTAGTTGTTATTAATTCTTATTTTTCCATGTACGTATTTGAAAAATCATCCGAGTCTGTAGTGTTTCAGTTTTATGTCATGTAAGTGGTTAATTTACTTCATGAGGTATTGGTTCTGTTCCCTGTCTGAATGACTTTCTAAAAAATTAAGACTAACATGGACTCTGTTCACAAATCGTTAGTGAATACCTATAACTTTATTATCTATGAATAATTAAAAAGGGTGCTTCAAAGTGGATTTGGTGCAAATATTCATTGACATTAAATATTGAATATCAGATTAAATAACCTAATTGAGAAAAATGTGGAGAAACAGCTACAATATCAGGTGCTTACGTTAATCAAACTGCTGGAACTTCTCTTGCTGATGTTGTTTTCCTCTTAGTGGAGTTGGATGAATAGATCATCGTTGCTGTGGAGTAGAGACTGATATACTGCTTTACTGCCTGTGGGACAGAACTGCATGTTAGTTATGCAACTGGGCATCCAATTCATCTAAAAGAGTATTTCTGTCCTGTTTTTAACACTCTTTGTTTCTCATACCCCACTCTTGCAGTCTGCTTGTATGTGTGCTAAGTTTTCCTACTAGGCTATACAATATGCCGTAGTCCTCAGCAGTACTTTAGAGAGGGAATCATAGCTAGAGATGGCGTAAGGAGAAAGCCCACTGAAGGCTGAAATTCTTCTGCATATGGCAGTGATTTACAGAGATTCATTGACTCACAGTCTGGCCACTCACAAGGTATTTCTAAACATAACTTAGTTTAGACCAGTATCTGGGAGGGGAAAGGGAAGTGTGATAAAGCAAATGATGGAAACTTGCAGCTAAAAGTGTTTTGGCAGCTGAGGCCTGAAGTGGTGCTGCTTGAAAGATGAGCACTCTGTGAATTGAGGGCATCTCAGGAGAAGTAAATCTGCCTCCTCCAACACAGACTGAGCACTGGCCCAAAGACCCCGGGTAAATAAGAATCAAACTTCACTACAGGACATTTATGTGGTCGTGATTTATTGGTGCTCTCAAAGCCTTTGAACCTTTGCAGCCCTTTGGGGGAAATGGTGTGTTACAGGGGCTTAAATAAATAAATAAAAAATAAGAAGAAATACATGCCCATAGCTACAGGAAAAACCTATTGTGCCATTTGTTCCAAAAGCCTTGACACGTTCAGGGCTTTTTCCTGAATTTGATTTTTTTTTTTTTTATAGGATTTTGGTCAGTCAGCCAGTGCTGTAGGAAATAAAACAACTCTTTGACAGATTCTTGTTTCTCAGTCCCTTTCCCAGCAACTTCCCCCTCTGGTAAAGCGAACTGAGCTGCAGGATTCTGATGGAAAAATCAAACAAACCTGCCGAGCGTGGCTGAGAAGTAATAGAAAACTACTTGGATCTCAAGGCCCTGCCAGTATAAGTTTAACACAGTGTTGTTCCTTTACCAGATGTCAAATATCCTTTTCCATTTTCTGCGATGTATCATGTCCTTGGTTCATCCTCCTGTGAATAGCCTTTGGTGCTGACTGCTGGGGATGTAGCAGTTACCTCTTTGCGGAGGTTTTCTAACCCTCTGTACAACCCACTTTGCTGTCCTGCATACATTTCTCTAACATATCTTACAATACAAATGACACAAATATAGCCCATGCTCAAACTTTGATTTCTCGGTTCTGGCTAAGGAAAGCGGTAACAAAAGGCTTTACTGTAGTTGATTGGGATTTGACATTATCTTTTTTTATCGGAAGGCAGTTTGCATCTCCTTTGTAACATATTGCAGCCAGTTGTACTGCACAAACTGTGAGGTACCCCTGTAGCTGGGGTTTTCAATGTGGAAAGCTATAATGCAGGGAAGATAAAAGGTAAGTTACATGTGCCACCAGCACGTTATTTGCATCATGGCTTGTTGGTGACTGGAATGGGGAACACGCACGTTCTGGTGTGTGTGACAAATACCTGGTTTGAAACGTTTATTTGTGGAACGTTATTAAGAAAAACAACTTCTACTTTAAGAAGTGTTGGGATTCTCAATGGTGTTTTTTTGCTAATGATTTCTATATCATATAATATTGAGAAGAAGTATCATTTTCCCTCATTCTATCCCTCTCCCTTTTTACACTGATAAAGTATGGGAGGATAAGATTTGAATTTGGTGGAAAGAAATTCAATGGAAAACAAACAAACAAGCCCCTTGGAAATAGTTACCTGTTCCTTGGCTGTCTTCTTTTGACCTGTCAGAGAGAATTTAAGCTGCACCAGAACAAATCTGTAATTTTGGAAACCACATGGCTATAAAGATGGTATAAGGATGACTATATGAACGGGTCTGTTTCTGTTGGGAAACCGGGAGTGAGGTCAACTGTTCTGCATAAAAAGTTGCCCATTGCAACTCCATCTCTCCTCTGGTACTGTTAGTCTGAGGTCTCTGAAAGCCTGAGAATAGTTTTGTTCCTGAAGTCTAGAGGAAATTAAGGATGAGCCAAGGCTCGTAACGTTTTATAATAATAATGATTTAATTCTTAGAGGTTGTTTCCAACATCTGCAGTCCAGAAGCAGAGTGCGACAGGGATTTGCAGGTGTGATAAGTCATTCTGATCATCCTGTAACTCCAGAACATACTTTATCTTTCACGGGTACATTCTGTAGGACAATATATACAGGAGATAGGGCTGGGATGGAAATGTGTCACTGCCACTTTGTGATATGCTAGCATAGCTGTTTCCAGGCTTATGTTTGTCAGACTTTGTGGGCAAGCAGTTACTATGGAAGATGGGTGGTTAAGGCATGGAAATGTTCATCTTAGCTCTTAGTCCCTCCACTGCTTGGCCTTCTTTTCATTGCTAGCTTTCTGGTGGTTACTTCCAACCTTAATCCCTGTTAACCTTGGGAGACTCCTTTGTTTACCATGCCCTCAACACTGCAGAGAATTCTGCTTGCTTGTGCTAAATTCAGAGTGGAGCAAAGAGTCACTTTGCATAGAATGAAGAGCTTTAATATTATTTTGGATATAATTTTAGATATATTTTGAGATGTAGTTTTGAGAACAGTTTAAGTCTGCAAACTTGTAAGAAAAATGTTAGAACAGTTGAGGTTATGGGAGGTAACAGGGAGATGCTCCTCACGTGTAAGTGGCTCAGCATGGCTCCCATACCCACTCTAATTCTATGCTTCTGCCAGGCGTCTTCCTCGTCGTGGTTTCTCAACCCTTGCTGTGTTCTGCCTTCTCTAATTCTTTCAAAAAGCTGATAGTGGGTGTGAGTGGGGCTGGCTGCCTCTCCCAAGGGATGCGGAGGTGGCTGTGTGCATTACAAATGGGACGTAGTTGACTCAGAGAAGTACATGTGGCGGTGAGGCTGGCTAGGCATGGCTGTAAGCTCTGCTATTAGTCTTTAATTTCTGAACCTGAGAGACCCTCCCCAGCGCGCTGTTCTGGAGCACATCCCCCTGTCCTCAGAACAAGAGTGCGTGCTGGCAGTTAATGAGAAATGTTGGAAGCTGGGTCCCAAGAGATGATTAAACCCCACGAGCCAATTAAAAGGAGTGTAATTACACAGCAGGGACAAGTTGTTAAACAAGCTTAGAGGTTATTGTACTTAAGTCAACGTACTGGAACAGCCAAGAAAAGCCTACCAAGGGGGGAATCACTGGCAGGGCAGTGTTGCTTGGCCTAAGGCTTCTTTTGGGGAAGCTCAGGAGCTGGGTGGGGAGGATTGGGCTAATGTGGCATTTTGCCTTTTGTCTGTGTTTCTAGGTGACGATAAGTGCTTAGAGCAGAGAGATCTGGAAAGCAACTGCCACGTCAGTAAGCTGAGCTGCCTCTGGACTGGTGTATGGAAAGTGTAAGCTGAAGTGCTTCCCTAGGCATTCATTCCCTGTGTCGGGAGAGGGGTGTGGGCAGATCACCCGATCTGGGAAACCCCGTGCGTGGTTGGCACAAGCCGGGATGTGTCTGAGGGTATCGCGTTGTGCTCAGCCAAGCTCTGAGAGAAATTTCATGCACAAAGAAGACACAGGGATAATTTACAGTGACTGATGAATTCTGTGCTTTTATCTCCTCATGGGTGTCTGCAGACTTGCAACATGATGATATCACTGTTGTTGAAAAGGCTTGATTTAACTTTTTTGGCTTGGCTTGAGCACAGGGAATAAGGAGTTTGGTATTAACAGTATTGGTTACTGGTGTTGGAGGAAATGAGTCACATCCTGCTGTTTCTGTTCTGTGTGTACCCCGTCACAGGTGTGTGTAAACCTAAATCTATCTCATCCTACTTGTGGCGGTCTTTATTTGATATGGATCCTGGTAAGCCTCAGCGTGTACCTTCAGCTAGTGGAGGAATTAGCTGAAAACGTTAATTGACTGCCAGTCCCGTGTGTCCTGACCACTAGGTGACATCACACACTCAATGTATTTTGTGAGCAATTCCAGTGGGAACGTTTCACACCGGACCTGCAAACTTGGTTTTGCTCATGCAATGCACAAGTCCATTTTTCAGCCATGTTTGTACTTGAACTCTGTGCAATAATAAAAGAACTAAAGAACGTGGATTTTAGGACAGAGCAAATGAATTTTCTGAAAATGAGAAGTTTCGCTCTGGTAGAAATTGAAATAGTTCTATTCCATTATATAAGAGTCAAAGTGTTCATTTGGTGGAAAACCTCAGAAATGCTGCATGAATTTGGCTATCTTCTGTTCTCAGATGCTCGCTTGTGTAACCTGTGACCACTAAAATCCTCTTTTTCTCAAGATGGCTGAAAGCAACAGCATTTAAAATGCCCATTGGAGGGAAAGGGTGAGGCCAAGACTTACAGCTCCTTTTAGGAAGTCAGAGTAGCTATAGCATTTTGAAATTCATTTTTTACCATGCCACAGGGCACACTTGTTTGCCTGTGTATTCAGGCTTCAGCCTGTAGTTAGGAAAATGAATGCAAATTTACCTTTAAAGCAAACGTCTCCAGAGGGCGGAAGGGTCACTCAGCTGTGAAAAGTGATGACTTGGGGACCAAATTCAGCCTGTGGAAAGCACATGTAACCCTACTAATGTCCAGGGATAGACTGGGTCCACTGTTCCCCCCTCCCCCCCCGCCCCAGCATCCTGGCTGAAAAAATAGCTCCCCTGTTGGAAAATCCCCATGGATCAGCTTCTCAGTCAAGGTCAAATCCCCATGTTTTGTACTTTTCTTGGCCATTATTTCAGGTGATAGATGCGCTATTGACTGGCAGCAATGACAGAGCTTGGAATGATGGGGGAACTGAGGCATATTCAACACACTGGCACACAGCTAACTCATGCTAATGTTCAATAATCCTATCCTGCTGCTACACTCTAATGGCTGTGGGCTTGATAGAGCCCCCTCATTGAACTGGTGTATTTCTTATGGGCCTGCCCGCCCATCCTTCATGAATTTTTATTAAACAAAACTGTAAGCGGATTGATTTTGTACTCCTTTATTGCATTTTTATTTAATTCCTTTCAATGGTGGAGGCTCCATCATGTTATCTCGACGTAAATCATGCTGGGGCAGCATGCCAAAAAAATAAAAAGACTACAGGATCATACTTGCATCCAGCGTAAATTTTACTCCTATAACCTTTATTAGCGTAGATTCATTGATTTTTCTCAACTCCCCCCTTCCCCTCCCCATCCCTCCTTTTGGTTAGACTTAGGTCAGAACCTGACAGCTCTCCTTTTAAATAAAGGCGGACAGACTCTTATTTTTCCCATTTAATAAAAAAAAAAAAAAGTCGTTTAGGTTGATTAAGCAAGACTTTTTTTTTTTCTGTAATGCACAGCCGAGAAAATGCTTGTAATGCCAATAACATCATGGACAGTCATAACTGCGTTGGCGATGGGATTGCAGTAGGAGCAATGCTCTGGAGAGCAGCAAGCAGAGGTTTGCTCTCATGCCATCTCTCGGTGTGTGTTTGGGGTTGGTTGGTTGGTTTTCCTTCCCTTCTCACAGGAAATCTGCATTAGTACTGAGCAGTGTTTTATGTCCTGAATCCCTTTGTGTTGCCTCTCGCCATCTTTGTGGGGTCTTGGTCCATGACTGAAGTTGTCAGCAATAATAATTAATCATCTTTTAAGGTACCTGAACAGGGACCTCCTGTTTTCTGAACTGACCCTTGTGCCTTCCCACTCGAATCCATTCAAAAATTAGTTTGAACACTATTCATAAATGCACCATGTACATGCGGCTTTCTATAAAATACAGTTGGTAGATAAACAAGGCACCAGTAGGTGGCATGCGAGAATATATAGAGTAGTTCCAGTTGTACTTCGGGTGGACTACAAATTGCTAGCTTTAAGTTTTCAAACAGACAATGCCTCCCATAATGCCTTCTTGATTCACTGGAACTCCAGTGCACTGCAGGATGGGGCTTCACCATCCATTGACTTCATCGTGTAGTTTGACTATGGATAACAAAGCACAGGGTTTAAAGCTGGTCCCAAAGTAGCTTGTGCTGCAATGTGACATCTCTTGCTGCCCCTCGTTTCTGGTTGGTGGTAGTCACGCATGTTCCTAATCTAGAAGCAATACTAGGCGGGATTCATACTGTTTCTTTAAGCTATAGGTAAACACCTCTTGACACAGTTGCACAACATAAAACATGGTAAAAGCAAGAGTAAAAGGCAGTTAAAATATTTTTCTCCTGACTGATGTATATCCTGACCCTCCCCAGGATATGTTCTTGATATGCTAAAAGCAAAGTCTTGTGCTCTTTCAAATTGCCGTTGCTGTCGATGGAAACGTGGGAGTTAGTATTGTCTTGCAGAACTAGAGGTCTTGATTTCCACAGTGGCTGTTTTGTGTGGCAAAAGGCCAGTTTCTCCGCTGAACCATGGAGCTTTAATATGACTCCTGAATTTCTGGGTTTGTGTAGAGAGCAAGATTATGCTCTGCTCTGGCAAGTGCTGCTCTGGAAGGCTGTTACAGCAGAGCTGCAGCAATCCCTAGTGAGGAATCCTGGGCTGAGCAAGCCGGTGCCGATATACTGTGGGGAGAGAGAATGGTGCTGATGTGACAACTGAGATGGTCCCTCCCCTGTGCACATCATACGGGACAGGACAAGCGCTTCCTTGCTCAGCCCTGTTCTTCCCTGCTGTGAGTGCAGCCCCCCTGACCCTGGCAATAAGCAGCAAGGGTAAGGGGTGCTCTTCAGTGCTCGTGTTTTTCTGTTCACCAACTTAATATGACAGCCAGCTGAAGTGGCCTTGTGTGCCTAAGTATCAAACCTGGGGGAACTAAGCCAATGAGGAATTTTTAATTGAAGATAAAACATGGCAGAGTTATGACAAAATGAGATAATGAGATAACTGTGTTTTTAACTGTTTGTGGATAATATCAGTAACATAATTTCTGTGCTTTTATCGAACTGGTTTTCTCCCCCTTCCCCAAGAATTTTTTTTTGTTTAAAAGTGCATGGTGAGTTTTGTTTTTAAATTACTGTAGTAATGCAATGACAGTGAAGGTAAGACAGTGAAGAAGTGTTGCTGATGGCTTACAGCAAGAAGCATTTTGACATGCATTTTTGGTAGATTACTTCTGATGATCTCCCAGAGGAAAAACAATCGAAATGGAAGCAGAAGGTCCTTGGCTTACCTGAGCTGACATCACCTGGCTGTTTTGAGTTAAGGTTCCCTAACCTAGAGATAGCCTTCTGGCCCAAACTATATTGTAACAAAGAGAGTTTGTCCTTGAAAACAAGGCACAACCAGCAGAGAAGCATTTTATTGCTGAATTTCTTCCCCCTTAGATTAAACTAAAAAATAAAATACTTGAAAACTAGTAATTTGTATGTCTTAGTTCTTCGCTAGTACTTATTAGTTTAGTTTATTACTGTGCTAGTAATTGCTAGTCATGGCTCCCATGGTGGGACTTGTTCAGAAAAAAAACAAGAAGTCTGTTCCTGCCCCAAAAGGACAAATAGTTTAAACGT